>NW_024882337.1:0-329329 GCF_019059575.1 Amphibalanus amphitrite | reverse complement strand
AATCATGGTTGGATGTTTCTATTCATCAACTGTCAGGTTCGCGAAGGGGTGTCCGTTCGCTGTTCCGCTATGCTCGCTCCATTTCAGGCCGCTAACCCGACCTCTCCACCGTTACAGGAAAACAGGGCCTATGTCTGGACACGCTCGATGCCGCGCGACTGGAGAAGATCCGCAGTCTGGAGGCGACGGAGGCGATCCGCCCCGAGGAGGCCGCCCCAGAGATGCAGAAACCAGTCTTCACCACTCCACTCAACAAGTGAGCAGTCGGCAACAAACAGTTGACGGGAACGAGCACCGATACCGGGTGGGGAATCGCGTATTCACGCACAACATCTGTATTATCAATTTGCAGTCCTAAAACAACTGAGTGAACTAACTAAGTGAAGTTCAGTTATTAATTTCTGAGGAAGCGTTGATTGACCTACTGAAAATCGGCAGAAATAGGCATTATCGTGTAATATCATGACAAAACGCATGCTCCTTTATCCTTGACCTTGTCAGTCCCTTTCACGTCATAACAAAATCATACGAAGTTGAGATGTCGCATCTCACACCATCTTCCTTTTCCAGTCTCCACGCATCTCAGACTCTTTCAGCGCATTAGAACTTCAAACTGCCAGCCATGGACCCCCTCCTATTCTTACCACAAACAAACGCATCAGCCTGACACCCAAGTGTACCTGTGTTTATCAACATCCCTGCCGCGCCGTTAAACACAGTGCCGGTTTCCGTTTGGCGCTCGGTGTCCTGACCGGTCACCCCTCCCCAGCCTGGAGAACCTTCAGGAAGGTCAGCACGCTCACCTCGAGTGCCGCCTGGAGCCCATCAACGACCCCAAACTGCGCGTGGAGTGGTTCGTCAATGGAAAGGAAATCCGGACAGGACACAGGTACGAACGGTAATAGGGGGCGGAGGGAGAGAGGAGACGAGAGCAATAAGAGGCCGGTGGCTGAGACGTCAGAGCATTCGCATACAATGCGGTGACATCAATCATTGTGAATTATTCGGGCTAAACTAAATATTACGCTAAAATAAAATCATGCTGCAGATAGGAAACAATACATCGTGGCTGAAAGAACAATAAAGGTGAAGGGACAAAAGGAGATGGGGGCAATCTGAAAAACCGGCCGCACGTGCTCTCCACAGCTGTGCGGAAGTCATATGACCCGCTCCACCTACATCCCTCATTTATTACCCCGTAACCGGCTGGGACGACACGTGATTCTCCAAATCACGTGTTTATCTTTCCTGGCAGCGACCCACCCCCGGGTCGTAACGTCACGGGGTAGGTGCAGCACACCTGTGACGGCGTCACGGGAGGGGAGGGGGTGTCAGAGGTGACGCAATCTGCTGCATCGTCAGCTGCCCCAGCTGCGCCAGAGGGCGATAAGCGATGTGTTGATTTTGCCGGGATTCGAGCCAGGCTGCCACGACGGCAGCCAACCGATTTGGCACAGTGTTGGTGTGTAAATAATACTCCCGTCCCAGGTCTGTTGCTATTCCCGGTGATTGATATATGGAAACGACCGGCAAAATCAGATTAAACAAACGGCGTGCCGTCGGAAAGGGAAACCGTCTTCCCTGATTCATTATTACGCCCTGCAAAATCAGTTCTTCAATATAGACCACTGACCAGCGAACAAAATATGTACCGATGTTTGTTATGAAAAGCTTTCTAAACCTAATCACATTACCCGACACAGAGGTCCACCCATGGCCATGTTTAGCTCAAAATGCCAAATGGACTACGAATTCTGCTGAAAGAGCCATTGTGGTTTTTTTTTTCGTATCTTCCGGCCGATATGCACCATTGCCTTGCCTTCAGGTTCCGGACAAACTCACGACTTCGGCTACTGGCTGCTGGACATTCTATATTCCTACCGGAGGATTCGGGCACCTACATGTGCAAGCCACCAACGATCTTGGGAGGCCGTCAACACATGCACGATTCGGTGTCAACGGTGAGTTTGGGGACAAGAATCCGTGCTCAGGGGCGGGAGAAGGTGTTGGTGCGGTGACGTGAGGAATAAGATGTGCTGTCAGCTAGAAAATTAATACAAAAAGCAAACCGTTATGTCATGGTCATTCAACGCTATGCATGAAGAGATGTCGAAGTAAAACTTAAATTTATCAAGCTGTTTTATCGCATGGTCCTACCTTCAGCTCAACGTTGTACATATTTACTTAACTTAGGACACACACCAACATGTATAATTCACAAGTATAATGATTCACATAAAACCTAACATGCGCAGTGCGCATTCATTACATAACAAGAAAACCATGACAAACAATCGTCCAGTGTTTATGTTGACAATTTACAATGCAGACAACTGTGGTTCCTTGTCTGGTATGGTATGTCCTGGAAGCTTGGTGACTAATTGTTGGTAACAACTGTGCGTTAATGTCCGTTAATGCGTTGTACGTCTAAGCGTTGTTCGCTTCTTCGATTGGTTTTGGCAAAAGACAGCTGAGGAAGATAAAAAAATCATTAATTATCTGTCCTTTTCGTCAGACGAGGTACGAGACAACACAGCAGGTTTGGTTTATGTGCCTTTGTTCACTTGGAGTTCCGCATCGTGTAGATTTCTTTTCTCCCAATATCAACATGCATCTGTTCTGTCCAGAGATTCGTGCAGCTTTAGAGCTGAAAATTGCTCAGAAAATCGTGCTTCTAAGTGACTTTTCGACGTCTCTTAACTTCGTGACAACTGTTTCCCTCTTCCTTTTTGTTCCAACTGTTTTCGATATTTTCTGCGTCTATCAACTTCGATTTGAACTGTTAATGATGCTTTCTTTCACCTCAGGCATCCTTCCGTTAAAAAAAACTTCTCGACATTTCTATGCTGAATGTTGTGCCGTGCTTTTCATTTGTCAAAAGTAAGTGCAATGCCCCATGACGGTCAGCGCACTTATTTGTTTAACCGCCGCGAGCTGTGAATTCGCCAGCGCTCAACTGTGCCTTGCGTGCAGTATGCGATCAGGCGCCTCCACTAGTGTCATCTAGTGGACGATAGCGGAACTGACTGCCAACCGCGCCGCAGGCAGCGAGTGCTGACTTTTGTCATTCTCGCTTTCCGGGCTTCGAGTGGCGAACTTTGCGCAAACATCCACCACTAACAAAAAGGAGCACAAAGGAACAAATAAGAAGCTCTCTGTCAAGATAATTCGCGTCCAAACATAGCCGTTGACTCCAAATTTCATCCTCCCGATTTTAACGACTTGCATGAAGGTGTGAATTTCACGTACTGACCATGACATGCCCGAGCAGCGCCGCTCAATCTATCTGGATACCAGCACCCGGAGGGCTGGCAAGAATCCGCGACCTCGAGTCTCGCGAGACTCAGCGCCCGGAGGAGGCGGAAGAGCCCAAGGAGGCGCCGCGCTTCGTCCAGGAGCGCCGGGTAAGTTCTCACACGATATGTTGAGAGAGCGCTTGACGCAAATGGTTGCTTTGAAGACAGGAACAAGTTGGTTGCGGAAACAGACAATCCCACAAGCCATTGGTCATGGTATGATTACATCGACATCTGAAGGTAATTGGTCAAAAGTTCACGCCCCTCTGCGTCTCACAGGGTCAGATCCAGCTGGCGGAGGGTGGCTCAGCGCACATGGAGGGTCGCATCGAGCCGCTGCACGACTCGGACCTGCGTCGAGTTTCTTCCACAACGGGAAGCCGCTGCAGTCGGCGTCGCGGTTCCACACGACGTTTCGACTTCGGCTACGTGTCGCTGGCATCGGCGGCCTGGTGGAGGGAGGATGCGGCGAGTACACCTGCCGCCCGTCAACAAGGTCGCGAGGCCACATCCAGCCTCACCATACAGGTTCTCGGTACGTATAGCGGAAAACCGACTGGCAACACCGATCCTCATGGACCATGCATCGATCTACGCCGATCTTCTCACTGGTCTTTGTACATTATCATCTTCACAACCACCTTCATCAACTTTCACACAGCTCGCCATTGATCATATCATTTTTTAAAATACTCTGGATCCTAAACTGAGCGCTGTACAATGTACATCGATCAAGGATAGGTTACTAATGACTCTGAAACTCCTTAGATAGACGCGACATTCACCCTAACTCACCTACTCAATCAAGTGGAACGTCATAACCAGCGGCTTCATCGCCATGTCCATTCCCGCAGACAAGAGAAGATCATCTCGTCGACGCAGCACCCGGAGGGTCTGAGGCGATCCGCCAGCTGGAGCAGCGTTCCCCGGAGGTGCGCCAGGAGGAGGCGGCCACCTACCAGAAGCCCATGTTCACCCAGCCCCTGCAGAGCGACAACCGCCTGGACGAGGGACAGGCGGTGCACCTGGAGGCGCGCCTCATCCCCGTGGGCGACCCCAAACTCAAAGTCGACTGGTTCAGGAACGAGCAGCCGCTTCAGTTCGGTGAGTGAAAGCGGAGACGAAGCATCGTGAGGTGATCAGGGACAGTTCTTTTTGAATGAGTTCCGTTTTTACATGACACCCTAATAAGTGTCGATGACATTAACAGGCAAATAATTATGGTGTAACAATTCATCTGGAATAAACCTTTATTGCTATAGCGTCCAATAATATACTAGATGCCGGCAGCGCTGGCGCGTTGCCTTGGGCCAGAATTGGAGGAATGGTATGTCTTGGTATGGAAATGAATTAACCCCTCGTTCTCTAATAACCACAACCTCCTATCGCCCTCTCCTTCCCTCAGGTTCCCGGTTCAAGCCAACGCACGACTTTGGCTACGTGGCGCTGGACATTGCCGGTCTGCGACCCGAGGACGAGGGCGTCTACTCGTGTCGCGCCACCAACGAGCTCGGAGAGGCCGTCACCACCGCCTCCATCCGCATCAAGTGTGAGTTCGCGGGAGAAGACGTCACGTCACAGTGGTCTGCCTGTAGAGCATGTTATCTATGGTTGTCACGTGTCAGGGAGGAGGATGAAAGTTACGTTTTCTATAAGTGACGTTTCATCAAAGGATTAATAAATCGTGTTGAATCGTGGTTAGTTCATCGCGATTTTCAAGTTGTATATCGTTGCAGGACGCAAATTGAAGATACATACCCTAAAACACAAAAAAGGAATATGATATACTTTGCGCAGATAAGAATCGCTAAATAGCGCAATATAACTAGCGCAAGACCTCTGACATGATCGGTGCACATCCCCAGCCGAGGCCAACATCGTGCTGGACACGCAGCACCCGGGCTCGATGGCCAAGCTGGCCGCGCTGGAGCAGAAGGCGCCCGGGGAGCCGGCAGAGACCGAACAGGAGTTCGAGAAGCCCGTGTTCACCATGCCGCTCACCGGGCCCACCGAGCTCATCGAGGGTCAGCACGCGCACTTCCAGGCTCGCTGCGTGCCCGTCGGTGACCCCAGCCTGCGCTTCGAGTGGTACTGCAACGGCGTCGAGCTCAAACTCGGTGAGATCTGGGCAGGTGCATGTAAGACCGTCAGTGGAAAACTTCGATTTTTAGTCATGACAATGGAATTCATGCATGTGTACGAGTACCTACGCTACGTCATTGTATTCCGACTCTCGTAGCATTGGTCAATAATCACTTAGGAAAATGCTTGATTTTTTATTTTCTACTTCGCCTGACTTGTCACTTTACACCTTATTGCATCGGAAATAGACCTTTGTACGTACACGGAGGTCTATGCATCAGCCATATGACATTCTGCCAGCGATGACGCACGAGCCGAGATCACGTTCAGGTGCTTTAATAACAGTAGTAGTCGTAATAAATGACATGTAAATATTAAGAACTTACCAGCCTATGGTCGACCATATAGCGTACGAATATAACACGTTGTGAATATAACCTGAGTCCAAGTTATATGTCAACATCACGAAATTATCAAGGAACATTCCCACTAACTCGTAACAAGTGCCACTAGGTTGATGTCCCTTCACACCTTATATTTTCGTCGGTTGTCCATCACAATCCCATTGTTTTCGTAGCAGTCTCACTGGCCATTCATAATGTTTTGTTGAGTCGTTGTCCGTGCATTATAATTTTCACTTTTTGTTCTGTAGATGTGTTGTGGCTGTGAAGGACGGATTACCACAGACCATCGACAAAATACTAATAGTGTCTACCCTTATTTTGCCAGATGGAGGTAAATTCCAGAGCTGTCAGGTTTGGTTTATTTCAGTGACACTCTTCTGTTTGAAACTGTATCTTCTTCTCATCCATCTATATACCTACTATATTATCTTCTTTGAGTGTTTATATCTGTTAAACAAGCGATTGTTCACATGTATCTCCATGCACAATTGTGAACTACGAAACGAGTAGTTCTAGAGCATAGCATATAAGTAACAGCATGCTACCAAGAAACATGAAGTTCAACGGGCACTTCATGGGTGTGATGTATTCTTTCAGGCACACTTGCGTGACAAATCTACATTTGATGCATTTTTAAGCACAGTCTGCTAGGCTTGACAATCTATATTCAACGGATTGTAAAAATGATCGTATTTCGATTGATACGAACAAAATAAATCCATTTTTCGACACACCCGATTTGTGCTATGCAATCCAACTCGTGCAGTTAGCTGAGCATTAGTTTGACGCATGAAAATAGCTCGTAAAGATGCATGTGTCCCTTTCCTCGAGCTTGGATCTTCCACACACATCCGAACATTTAACAGTTGGACATGTAAGGCGGAACATTTTTAATAAGTTTTCCCTTGATAAGATGTCTCGCTCCCGTTTCCGTCATTGACCCTCCCCACAAGGTTGCAGCTCACATGAAGGCTACCTTTCACGCATGATCTTAGCCAGTAGCATTGAAAGCCCATTAAGAATTTTCCCTCAAGTTTCAACACTTAGTAACCAAAGCCAAGTTACATACGAATCATTGCACTTCATAGTTCATATACTAACGCACAAAAATACAAGGGACAACTTCAAACGATCCTCATGTAACACCACCACGTGTTCTTCATAGGCTCTCGCATCAAGGAGACGCACGACTTTGGCTTCATCACGCTGGACATCATGTCTGTGATCCCCGAGGACGCCGGCATGTACATGTGCAAGGCCATCAACAAGGCCGGCGACGCCGTCACCACCACCTCACTGCACGTGCACGGTAAGTGGTTCATGTCGGCTGGTGATCCGTCACCAGTGGGGGTACCTTGGAACTTTGCGTCCTTACGTGCAAGCCGAGGAGCAATGGTTTGGCTCTTGTGAAAAAGTTGGCGTCCTATTTGTGGTAGCCACGGTAGAATTTTAATCGCAATAATCGCTATTGGAAGTCAGCAGCATACAAAGACAATATAATTTAGCAATTGCCAATGAGTTCCAGGTAGCCTCTTAATTTTCACCTGCCTTTGGATGACGGACGTTTCTCTAACCTTCTCATTCCCTCCCCACGCAGACCGCAGCAGCGTGCTGGGTGACGCCATCCACGCCACGGCCTGGGACAAGATCCAGCTGAAGGAGGCCGAGATGAACCGCGTGCCCGAGATGTACGTGGAGGAGCGACCGCAGCAGGCGCCCGTGTTCACCACACACCTGCAGAGCCACGACCGGCTCACTGAGCAGCAGAGCGTCCACCTGGAGGCCACCGTCGAGCCCAAGACCGACCCCAACCTGCGCGTCGAGTGGAGCAAGAACGGCGTGCCGCTCATGACCGGTCAGTGCGGCAACACATTTCTCCATTTACCGTAATTGTCATTAATTCTACGGCAGTTCACAAGGTTCGATTCTAGCGGTCCATTCTTCCTTCCCTGTAATGCCGTTGGTTTAGCGCAGCTGACGCGTCTTCCTCTGATGCACAGGCGCGCGTCTGAGGAGCACGTTCGACTTTGGCCTAGTGACGCTGGACATCATGAGCCTGCGAGGCGACGACTCGGGCATCTACACGTGCCGAGCCGTCAACCAGATGGGAGACGCCGTCTCCACATGCACACTCAAGGTCGAAGGTAAGCCACATCGCTAGATGCTTGGAAAAGAGGCTTAAAGCGCAAATCCGGATGCAGCCGTTTGCAGCCGTTTGCCGATCACAAACCTATCAGAGCTGCTTCTAGCATTAAATACCTATGCGTTGCTAGCGTTCCTATTATTTCGGAGAATAAGCTTTGGGCAGAAGTTCCAGTTCCTTCATCCTTCTCCACTATTCCATGACTGAACTCCAAACATTGTCACTCTAAAATTTCTGATGGTTTGCAGACAAACACTGGCTGCTGGGTCAGTCTCAGAGGCCCGAGGGTACTCCACCCTACACCCACCACAAAACACACCACCTCTGACCCTGACCTCTGACCGACAGACAAGCACTGGCTGCTGGGTCAGTCTCAGAGACCCGAGGCGCTGCCGGCCATCGCTCAGCTGGAGCTGGGACGTGGCCCGGCCGAAGCGACCTCGCCCGATGTCACCTTCGAGCTGCCCGTCTTCGTGTCACATCTCAACGACGTGCAGTGCAACGAGAACGAGCGCGCCTGCTTCGAGTGCCGCGTCGAGCCGGCCAAGGACCCCAACATGAAGATCGGTAAGCGAGAAAAAAAACATCTGCTTCGCCGCATTATTATATTTGATGTAGTTAATCGGGATAAAACCCAAGTTTTTTGTTTGTTTTACGAGTCTCCTAAAGTTTTAATTTTACATCCAGTGTTTGGCGGAAACTTTCAGCTTAGCAACGTTAGAAAGTGAAGAGGCCCAGGAGACTTAATACGACAATTGGAAATACGAGACAATTGAAAATACGGAACTTTTGCGTCTCGCTTCAGAATGGTTCCTGAACGGCGAGCCGATGAAGAGCGGCTCCCGTTTCACGACCCACTACGACTTCGGCCTGGTACAGCTGGAGATCGCCGACACCCTGTCGGAGGACGCCGGACTCATCGTCTGCAAGGCCACCAACCAGAAGGGCTCGGCGCAGACCACCGGCACACTCCGGGTCAAGAGTAAGTTACAGCTGGAGGCACTTCGACTAGGACGGCTTGTGGGACAATGAACGAACTGTCGCATGTAAAAATGTTGAGCGGACGGATGCTACGAATTACGATACGGATCGATGCAGCTTCAGAAATCAATCATGCTGGTGCATTGTAATTCCGTGAACGAAAAGGTTTCTATTGACGCACGATGTCTTCGCAGGCTCATCCGAAATCTTCAAGGAGACTGGAGAAAAGCCACGCTTCGTTACACAGATACAGGTAATAAGCCGTGATAAGGTAGCTGTGAGTGAACGGACATCTTGAAAAAAACACATTGTTCGTAACATTACTGCTAACGCATTCTTGTGACATTTAGGTGTCCACAAACAGTTCTATTCGATCTATAAAATCACATTTGCCTCTTCCTCAGAGCGTGGAGAACCTGCAGGACGGCGACTCGGCGCACTTCGAGTGTCAGCTGGAGCCCGTCGGAGACCCCGACATGAAGGTGGAATGGTTCCACAACGGCGCGCCTCTGCGCCACTCCTCGCGCATCAAGGCCGTCTCCGACTTCGGCTACGTCCTTCTCGACATCGCCTACGGCCAGACGGAGGACTCTGGCGAGTACGAGTGCCGCGCCACCAACAAGCACGGCTCGGACAGCACGCGCGCCACGCTGCGCTGCCAGGGCCGGGGCGGCGTATTCCTCGACTCGCTGCAGCCGCAGGCGCTGAGACACATCTCCGAGCTGGAGATGACGCCAGAGGTGGACGGAAAGCCCCCGGCGCCCGGCTCGCAGGCGCCCAAATTCACCAAACACGTCACCGAGATCACCAACATGGTGGAGGGCCACTCGGCGCACTTCGAGGCGCGCCTGACGCCCGTACACGATCCTGACCTGACGGTAAGAAAGGGGAAGGCTAAAATGCATTGAAATTTATGAACGAAAATTGTGATTACGTAATGTGCGAATTGGCTGCTGAGTTTTTCCTCAAATCACTCTCCAATAATTTTAAAGTATGGTTTTTAAAGTGTTGTTCAATCATGTCGAGATGTTCACAGCAATCGCATGGCAATCCATTAACTCATTTGACGCTACCTTCAACAGGTGGAATGGTACCGCAACGGCGAGAAGCTGCCGAGCGGCCACCGTTTCCGGACGTTCCACGACTTCGGTATCGTCATCCTGGACATCCTCTACTGCTACGAGGAGGACTCTGGGGAGTACGAGTGCCGCGCCGTCAACAAGGCCGGCTCAGACGTCACCAAGGCCACGCTCAAGTGTGTGTCGAAGGAGAGCCTGATCTTGACTCCACAGATACCCAAGGTGACTGCGGAAAAAATTGTGTGCGTTTTATTGATAACTTCCATGACCGAATATCGAACACCCCTAAGGCCATATCAGCGCTGATTTACCCGTTAAATAAAAGTAAATGATGAGCTGACTAACAATTCGCTTCATCAAATACCGAAAGTCTGCGTAGCCAAACGCATCAGTATAGGGCATTTGACTTACGCTACTTCACTTTTCACCCCAGGAAATGAGCGGTGGCCTGGAGAAGATCCAGACCCTGGAGGACTCCACGCGGTTGACGCGCGAGGAGAAGGAGGACGTGACGACGCGCGTGGCGCCGCGCTTCACGGTGCCCTTCAACAACATCGACGACCTGCGCGAGGGAGAGAACGCCCACTTTGAGGCGCGACTCACCCCCGTGGATGACCCCAAACTGAAGGTGAGGCCAACACGACCTTCGGTAATACTGACGACCTCTTGCCGTTTGAAACGGTACCATATCAACGCTGAGTCCTGACCTTGATAAGGACATAATAGTGGCGTTTATCCGTCCCGATGCGCTTGCAAAGACATGCCTGGGCGCAGCAAATACATTTGTGTTCTTAAAAAAGGGGCAGATCTTCTCGAACCATTCTCCGTTGATCAAGGACAAGCGAAAATCCTTACCATCTCACACTGTGCCGATTTATCAGACGGAATGGTACCACAACGGCAAGCCGATGAAGGCGTCCAGCCGGTACCGCACCTTCTGCGACTTCGGCTTCGTGATCCTGGAGATCTCTCCGGTGTACCCGGAGGACAGTGGCGAGTTCACGTGCCGAGCGTTCAACGAGGTCGGCGAGGCCACCAGCACCGCCGTCATGAAGTGTTCCGGTGAGTGGGACAGCGGGCGACGCGACGGCGGAAGGGGGACGGGACTGGGGACAGATGGCCGAGAGAAAAGGAGGCTGGGGGCAGGATAGATAACTTAGCCTCGAATTTATGTCATGGGTACATCGATAGTCATTATCATGTATTTGAAACCAATGAGTATCGGTAGCCGTCCGCAAAGCACGTCAAGTAGCGTGTGGTCATACGGTATCTAAGCTCTGTTCACTGCAACAATGCAAGTTCGAAACAAAGTAATTTGTCTGATCTGAGCTCGGTAAAAGGTGAGAACCGGCATTCATGTGATGCGAATATTTGATATTTTTACTGTTCCATTTCGCCAGGTCCAGGTAAGCCAAGCAAGCCAACAGGTTTGGTATCACGGTAATGCCACGTGTTTATGCCCTTGGCTTTATGAGCCCAACGCATTATTCTTCGCTGTATCTATCTCGCACAGAGAAGAAACAAACTTCGTCTTCGACCTGTGCTGAGGCGCTGAGTGTTTTTCAGAGCGTGTTTGGGGAGGGTTTGGAGCCGCCACAGCTTGTGTTTGACGGCAGAAGAAAAGCTACATTTTGAAAAGGAAAGGCTTTGAGGTTGAACGATTTTGAGGTTGATACATGCAATTTTTGCATTAAAAAGTAGATATAGCTTTATAGTGTGTAATAGCGCGTGCTTCTTCATTGCCACTGTCCATCTATTCCTGAGAAGGTACTTGAACCATCGCTCATAATGAACAGCGATTTTGTAACACAACGATTTTACTATCGAGTAGCTGTTTAATAATCCCGGCGGGTAGCGACAGTACCAGTTGACCCGCTTACAAATATCTTTCATTATTTTCGGTGCGCCCGCGAACGTTTAAAAACTTGTGTCGAACTCAGCAGGCGGGTTTTGCAGTCTCGATCAGTACTTGATGTCTATTCACTGCTGAAAGCTCACATAAGCACATGCTAATTAAAAACATACGAAAAAAAGAAGCCATAGCAAGCTGTTGAATGGTACGTACAACCTAGTTGAGATCACTCGCTTGTAATTGTGTTGCAGGCAAGAGGAACATCATTCTTGAGAGCCAGCTGCCCAAGGGCATGGAAACGATGCAGAAGATTGCTGACCTGGAGAATCTGGGCATCAAGCCGGTCATGCCGGGCGAAACTGAGGAGGTAAGAGTGGTCTATACCCAAGTGTCAGCAAGACGTAGAAACGACTATACGACACAATTGCTGAAGTTACGTCTGATGGCAGCGCCACAGTGGGAGGAGTGTTGCCTGCCGAATTCATGATCGTTTACTTCCTCAAGCTTCCCCGGTACCTAACTCGTTTGCTCTATACTCGTCGCAGGGCGCTCCACCGCAGTTCCTGACGCAGCCGGCCGACGTCAGTCTGGTGGAGAACCAGCTGGCGCACTTTGAGTGCCGCCTCACCCCGGTCGGAGACCCTACCATGAGGGTCGAGTGGTTCCACAACGGACGGCCCCTGTCAGCAGGATCGCGCGTCCGCACCATCAACGACTTCGGGTGGGTGCTCGATGGGAGCATTCCTAGATCCAATCGGGGTGTTCACGCACAAGTAGAGATAATCTCTCCTTTTGCTACGTTAAGCTATTACGCCTACGAATCAAATGAACATCGATTCGAGAAATAGCATTGACATCGATATCTTGTAGAGTGTTAGTTGTTACGAAGTAAATGCTATTACGATGTCACCCTCATCGTACCCAGTATCCAACCTTCAAGTGCCACAGACGTCAAGAAATAATGTGATGTCCCGAGGAGGATCTGAGGAGTGACATCCCGCACCATCGTTTCAGCTACGTCATTCTGGAGATCGGCGGCATCTACCAGCGCGACGCCGGTCTGTACACCTGCAAGGCCGTCAACAGGCACGGCGAGGCGTCAGTCTCCTGCTCCCTCACCGTCAAGGTAAGGAGCGACGGGAGAACCGAATGGGTTAGAAGATCGCACTTACAGCAGATATCCAGCGTCCTAAGAATAGCGAAATCTGCATTTAAAAGGACAAACCAAGAAAAATACAACGAGCCACGGGCTCTATGCGAAATCGAAGGACGCTCTCCGCTGGAATATAATTGTGATTAGCCTCATACCTCATTTCACACCGCGTTCTCCCTCCTTTATCCGCAGGGCCGCCAGGGCGTCGTGTTGGAGCCGCAGATGCCACACGGCATGGAAGGTATCCGCAAGCTGGAGGAGTCGCTCTACCACTCAGAGCAGGTGCCGGTGGAGGACGCCGCGCCGCAGCCGCCGCGCTTCGTCACAGAGATCAAGAACCTCGAGTCTCTGTTCGAGGGCCAGCCGGCGCACTTTGACTGCCGCGTGGAGCCGGTCGGCGACCCCAGCATGCGCATTGAGTGGTTCCACAACGGACGGCCCATCGACGTCGGATCCAGGTCAGTCGGGAGCGGATGATGCGGTAAGATTACAACATAGACCTGTCGTTTGCTTCATAGCTTTCGGAAACGTCAAGGAACTTTAGGAAACTAGGGGATGTGCTCGTAGGAAACGCAAGAGGGTGGATACGTTTGGTCATGATTCGATCATATAAGTCCCTCCTAGGAAACGAATGTGTCATGATGTCCCTTCACCACGGAATCGCTGACGACGTCACAGGGTTCACTTCCTTGACGACTTCGGCTTCATCGTGCTGGACCTGGACTGGACGTTCCCGCGCGACTCGGGAGAGTACGTGTGCCGTGCCACCAACAAGTGGGGCACCGCCACCACCAAGGCCACCCTCATCTGCAAAGGTAAGGACGTCCCGACCAGCCTCGACAGTACGCAGCTGGCCCACGCAGACACAGGGGACTGACGCAACGCTCCAGTTAACATGGTGTGCCGTCTTGCGTGCAACTTAGAGAGGAAAATGTTACTATTTTGATTCAACAACAGCATTTTCCCTTTCAGCGGTTTAGTTGTATTTTTCCCCCAGCTAGATACTTATGATAGTTTGCTTCATGTTCGTGGACCCGTTAAATACATGGTTGCATGGCAATACCTCTGGTCGCAAGGCAGCATATTATTTCCCTAAATAAACCATAGGGTCGTTTTTAACGCTATACCTACCTTTGTTGTGCTGTTTTCCACCCACCCCGCATACACCGAGGGTCCAATTGTCACATGTTGTCTCGTCCCGTATTTGCCCTAGCATTTCTATCGGTGAATTTTATTTTCTCATCTAACCTCTCCGTGCATGCTCAGCTAATCGGCTTGGTGAAGTGTTGTGCTGTCCCTTATTTTCTCTCACACCGCGCGTTACAGACGAATTCCAGCGATATCTGGAGCATTACAACCTGGATCACCTCGCCCGGCTACCAGCGAGGAGGCTCTCACAGATACTTTGTAGGTCAAGTGGTGGACAGGAGTCGTGGTAACATGAAACCAATGCTTGTTTTCCGCGGACCTTGGATGGTATATGGCTTTGAACCATTTCGACTTAGCTCTTAAATTCGCTTGGATCGGTACCGAAATAAAATGACCTAAAAACAAATGTTTTATTTTCGTACCAGATTTAAGCCCAGCCAATTACAAATGCACGCAATAAATCGGGCTGCGGTGTCGGACATCTCTTTATCGTTTCAGCTACCTGACAAATATAAATTAAGAATAAACCATATAATCTATTCCTTTTTGCACCGTACTGTCGTTGTTCTGACCTTTCCAAATGTGTGACCTAATTTCTAGCCAAGCGGGACGTGGTGCTCGAGTCTCAGCTGCCCAAGGGCATGTCTGGTGACCGTCTGCGAACCCTCGAGGAGGGGCCCAAGATGGGCGAGCCGATGGCACCGGAGGCGGAGGCAGAGCCGCCGCGCTTCGTCAAGGAGGTGAGGAACTGGGATCGAAATGCAATCTATCGACAGGCCACACTAATGTGACTTGCGACGATTTGCTTGATGTCATTGTAAGATGTTGCTGTTAAAACTTATTTGACCAACAAATCACACGGACACGTCCGTTCCAGATTGGCAACGTGGACGTTGGCGAGGGTGAGACGGCCTTCTTCGACTGCAAGGTGGAGCCCAAGAGCGACCCCAACCTGCGGGTGGAGTGGTTCAGGAACGGCGTCCAGGTCCAGACGGGCCACAGGTACGGACAGTCAACGTCTCCGTGGCGAGCAATACAGCGGTTGGCGACAAGCCAACATGTGCTCATAGCAATGTCCTTTAGTGTTGAGGGTTGTGGGAGTGTAGTAAATTTTGAAGGGCTATGCACTTGCAATATCTGAGCTGATAACGAAAACCCTCGTGAGGCGAATGATTTGACAAAAAGTTGAACGCCTAATCCATTAACTCCCGATCATGGTGACCCCTCCAGCCCTTCTCGCTGCTGACGTGCCTCTCCTGCCCGCCAGGTTCCGGACTACGTTCGACTTCGGGTACGCGTCGCTGCAGATTCTGGGAGTATACCCAGAGGACGGCGGCGAGTACACCTGCAGGGCCGTCAACAAGGTCGGACAGGCCACCTGCAAGAGTGCACTGACCTGCCGAGGTAGGTCTTCGTCCACACACATCGTATCACAGCAGATGTTGAAGACAGTTTACTCACCCGTGGTGACTTTTCCAGGAGACTGTCGCCGTAGTTATGATTGAAATCCTGAAACAGAGAACGAAATCAGTTGTAAAAACAGAAGGTCGTTCTGGTGCCATCATGCCTGAATAATAAGCTCAGCGTGGCGTTCTTTGTTAAGCATCACATTCGTTACCATGCCAGCTATATCATAGCACTTTTCATGTTCACAACTAACATCACTGCGTTTTCCGGCAGCCATTTCGTCGGTGATCATGCTGACCCAGGTGCCGAAGGGCATGAAGCCCGCCGACTACCTGATGCAGATGGAGGCCACCCTGAAGCAATACACCTCGGAGATCCACCTCACTGAGGAGGATATCTACGACGCCGACCGCAAACAGCCGCCGAGGTACAGTGATCATCCTTCAACTGAACGGGGAATGGCACTAAACTAGATCGGGGCACCTGTTAAAATATCGACGTTACAAACTCGATTACGCTTATATCCAATGTCGGTCCATTAAAAAGAGCTACTGAAGAAGACAGGTATAAAGATGAGCTGCTGTTCCTACTAAGTTTGAAAGCTGTCTGACCATGTGTTCGCCTCGTACACAGGTTCGTCACCCAGATCCAGAGCCAGCCGAACTTGGTGGAGATGGAACAGACCAAGTTTGAGTGCCAGCTGGCGCCCGTTGGAGACCCCAACATGAAGGTCGAGTGGTTCTTCAACGGCAGACCACTGCCATACAGTGAGTTGATGCGTTAAAACCAGATGGGTAAAACCGCAAGAAGCACGACCTTGATCTCATAGAGTATTCTGTCGATGGTCTGAATAGGAGGGCAAACGGCATTCGGGGTATCTTCATAACAAGTACTCATTCATCAATTTGCGTTGCTGGCAAATGAAGTACGGGGTCTTACATATCAGATGTATGACCATCGACCTCCATGAAACCCCAATCAGCCGCTGACATTCCACGTATGTGACGTTGCAGAGAACCGCTTCACACCGATCTACGACTTTGGTTACGTGGCGATGAACTTTGGCTGGGTGTACCCGGAGGACTCTGGGGAGTACCTGTGCCGCGCCACCAACCTGTACGGCATGGACGAGACCAAGGCCATCATCAAGACTAAGGTCAGTAGAGGAGAGTGAACCGAAGGCAGGGTAGCGCAAGGGTTGGGAATGTCACGGAAGGAAATTGGTCCTATCATGGAAGGATAGGCTGCATCTTATTTGGCGATAGCACTAAGAAAACGACAACTTATCGAATCAAACCGTTCAGCATTCTCCGTCTTCCGCTCAACGGGTTGGACGCTTAGACCATCATTCAGAGGTCTCCGTTCTGTAGTTACGAAAATTTAAATGTAACCATTACCACCCCTACGTGACGGCCTCTTCCTTCCATCAGGGCAAGCCGGGTATCGTGTACGAGTCCCAGCTGCCGAAGGGCATGGAATCTGTCAAGAAGATCCAGGAGATGGAGTCCCACTGGAACCGGGCGCCCGACGCGCCCCTGGAGGAGGAGCGCGCCCGCGAGGCGCCCGTGTTTGTCACCAAGCCGGAGCCGGTGACGGTGAACGAGGGCGACTGGGCGCGCTTCTGCTGCCGAGTCACCGGCCATCCGCGACCCCGCGTCATGTGGCTCATCAACGGACACACCATCGTCAACGTGAGTGCCGAAAGCTGGTATGCTCGGTGGTATACAGCGTAAAAATAGTATCAGGAGATGGCGAATGAGCTCCGGAAGGTAGGCTTTTCGGTTGTGTTTTAATATCCATTTAGATGGAATATAACTATTGGCGGCCGGCCTAGGGGCGTAGCCGGCCTAGCCGCCGGCTACGCCATCACACCAAAAGCGATCGAAGCACGATACGAGCCAGGTAGTAACTTGTAATAAACCGTCCACAGGGCACACGCTACAAGCTGACCTACGACGGTATGTGGCGACTGGACATCCCCAAAACTCGTCAGTACGACCACGGCAAGATCGAGGTCGTCGCCCGCAACTCTGCCGGCGAGGCCTACTGCTCCTGCGAGATCAACATCAACGCTCGGCAGGACGACTACCGTGCCGTCCTCAAGAACTCGCCGAAACGTGAGTGGGCCGGGCGGCACGCCGCGCGCGCCATCCGACGGCGACCTGGGTTACCAGAGCCTCCCAGGTGGCCGTTTGTATATCGGGAGTAAGGGGAAGCAGAGACCAGCACATAAACAGCACGACTAACGCCGCTGGGCATCTCACACACTACACTTCCGTCACAGCGCTGGCCGCAAAACTGCCGCCGCCGCTCACTGACTTATTATAGCCAATAACACCGCCGTCTTATTGCTCAGCAGCGTTTGGAAGTGAACAGGTAAGGAGCCGTTTCAGGTGCATGAGTTTCCGTTTGCGCATAAACCTATTTGGCGGTTTGAAGTGATTTTTTCCTAGGCTTTGCTTTGTTTTTATTTGCTTTCTTCGAGCCTCTGTCGCCTGATAGAATGTGCGTCCTAACCCGTAACCGAGGTGTCATCCTCATAAAACTTTGCAGCTGGTTATGCTTACCTGCGTGAAATGCAATCAATGTGTGACCACATTGGGGCCGAGAAGACAACGGATTGCCATAACCGTTAGCGAATTTTTGGTGTCAGTTGATTGCAGAGTAGTGTTCTACGTGCGACTTGATGCTTTTAGACAGTGCCTCGTGATTTTAGCCATGTTACCCGACTAATGTCACTGTCCTCGTCTTTATATGTGACCACACCCAGCATTTGTGCCTTGTCCTTGAGCGTTGCCCCGCATGTGACATCAGCACCGTGCTGCCACCTGCCGCTGCCCGCGATAACTTGCAGTTCCTCTTTTAGCCTGGTATGACTATGACCTGCGACAATACCAGAGCGAGCGCCAAGAGGTGGAGACCGAGCGGGTCTTCGAAGAGAAAGTGCGGCCCGGCATATCTGTTCTCTATCAGGGAGAACACAGCAAAGTTGTGGAGGAGCCCGAGGCGCCCAGGCGGTCCAAGCGGGGCTCTGACGCTTCAGACGTCGGCAAACAGGTACGAGCGTTTTGTGCCAACTGCCAGCACATATCTAGCCATGCATTCAGCAGTGTGTTGCAATGCAATGAATATTATGAAGGGCTATCATGAAGCGTAGATGCTGCGATATCAGTTCAATCTCAGTAACATAAAAATAGCTCCGACTTTGAATGTGAAAGTACAAGATAAAAGCTTTACGAGAGCTTTACACGTTAATTATCGTTGAATGTGATTGTGGCTGGGGTGATGGAGTTCATGTCTAGAACGGGGATTGACGGCAATTTCACTCTGCAGCTGCCGCAAGAAAGAACCCCGCTCGGCTCTGTGGCCAAGGGCATGGCGGCTATCTACGTCCAGAAACTGTGAGTCGACCAACATGGGCTTCCACGATCACCGGTGGAAATTTAATTCATTTTGATTAATGTATCTTATATCAATCAGCATCAAATCAATTAACTCATATTGATATAACCATTGCAAATAATAACAGCTTACAATAGGTGCACAGCAAAACTTAGAATGCTGTCTAAACCACAGTGGTCTATGAGACGAGATGTGTTCATCTCAAACAATGAAGAGTATACCACCCTTAAATAGCATGGTATGTTTTCTCGCATATACCACTGTACTGATCACGCTTTCATGTTTGTTTTGTCCAGGGCTGAGGCAGGACAGAAGCCGGGAGCAGCCCGACCTGGCACAGCCTCAGCGCCCACTGAACCCGCAGCACCCGGAAAGGAGGTGAGCTAATCACATAAAAGGCGCCTGGTAAGAGTCGGACTGCAACAACGATCGTCATTACTGAAATCGAACACATTCCAGTAATAATGAAACTGTATTTTAGGCATCACGCAAACCACTTACGTCTCGTGTGTCTTCCAGGCGCCAGGCCGTGCACCGATCTTCACCCGTAAGATGCAGCCGAGCCGGGCTTTCGAGACGAACGGGGCCCGGTTCGACGTGGACTTTGTGGGCGTGCCACCGCCCGAGATCACGTGGTTCCGAGAGGACTTCCCGATCACGCCCAGCCACGACTTCAAGGTAAGTTGGTCGAAATATGGATTGTGTATCGCCACATTCATATGCCATCTGTGATCTGGCACTAGTCACAATGAGCAAAGGCGAACATGCAAGCAATTATCTATGCAGTAATGAACAATGAATATGCTACGATGTCATCTCACACTTTGCTGTCTTCGTCGTCCCCGCAGGTCACCACCACCGGTCGGCACTCGACGCTCGAGATCCGGGAGGTGTACAGCGAGGACTCGGGTCAGTTCTCGTGCGTGGCCTCTAACGAGCACGGCCAGGTGCGCTGCTCCGCAAACCTGGTGGTGGAGGAACGTCCACTGCCGCACGGTGTCCAGGTGCCGCCCAACTTCACCCAGACCCCGCGCGACGTGCAGCTCTGGCCCGGCACCAAGGTTGTCACGTTCGAGGCCAAGCTGGCCGGAACGAAACCGGTCGACGTCTACTGGCTGAAGGTGAGAGAGAAAATTGGCAGATTAGTGGAAGGTTGAAACGATTATGAAAGGTAGATGAACAAATACATTTATGAGAGTAATCTGAAAACCTTAGAAGAAACTAGAAAGACACATAATATAAATGAGCGATGAGACGTAAACAAAAGGAGATTGAAATGTCGGTAAGGATTAGAATCGCATCTCTGTCAGCTTCTCGCAATTTCCACCCTTCCTTTTGACACCACATTGCCCTCCCGTCTGTTCAGAGCGGAGACCACGTGGAACCTGACGGTCGCCACAAGGTGGCCAGCGACCGGGACACCTACACGCTCACTGTGCTGGAGCCGACTGCCGACGACTGCGGGCCGATCGAGTGTGTGGCCATCAACGCGTCCGGGGAGGCGCGCTGCCAGGCTGAGGTGGGTGGGCCGTGCGCACGTTTAGAGGAGGTTCGGTCAACGACGCAGGCATGTGTCGCTTTTGCTTGTCTGGGTGTGTTTTTCTTCTTTTACTCAGTTTCGTTGAAATGACATCACTTCGCACGAAGTCGGATAAATGGTTCTTTGATGCGTTTAATCAGTCCTTGAACAGCAATGTTGTTGTCATCAGGAATCGAGCATCATTTTCTATCTTCGAATGAAACCACTCGCTGATGTCAAAGAACACCTTTAGTCGGCGTTTGACTGAACCTAAAGAGTCGAACTAACTCCATTTAGAGGTGATTCACACATGTGAATCGATTTGCTGAATTGCTGATGCCCAATTTCTCTTTTCAGCTGCGAGTCGCTGAGGGTCCAGAGGACACCACGCAGCCGAAACCCAAAGCCCAGGGGAAGGAGGTTCCGCCAAAGATAACCGTGCCCATGAAGGGCGTCACGGTGCAGGAGGGACACCCTGCCACACTGCGGTGTCGCTTCTCCGGGCAGCCAGGTTAGTTAGACGTGGTGTTAAATAGTGGGAGGAAATATTAAAATTCAGCTGCAGGTGACACTTGGTAAAAGACGGCTTTATGGATTAGATTCAATGTAGCAATTCCTCAGCCCTTTTCTCTTATTTCATCAAGCCATCAATCAATTCCATCATAGACCACTATATAGGTATATAGTGGTCTATGATTCCATCAATTTCACTGATCAATACAACATTTCACCGTGCGATTTTTTCACTGAAGTTAAGCATTCCACCAGCTGTAACGATCATTAGCCTCTGACATGCCTTCACACTTCGCCTCCAGCTCCGACGCCGCAATGGCTGAAGGATGGACAACCGGTAAAGCCGTCCAAATACTTCAAAATCGAGCAGGACGGCGACACGTTCGTGCTGAAGATCTCCGAGTGTTTCAAGGAGGACGAGGGAATATACACCTGTGTGGCGACCAACTCGGCAGGCAAATCAACCATGAAGGCGCCGCTGAAAGTCACAGGTGAGTGAAGCTGAAAGTGGGAAATGACGTATGTTTTATTCGTAAGCATTTAGAGTAGTCTGTAGTTATATGGTAAAGCCGGCACAATGTGTTAACGGACCGTGATCATGGATCGGTGTCTAATATGTGGATTATTTCTATTTTCAGCTCCGAAGCAGGAGATCGTCCCCACTGTGTCCCCGATGAAGGACGTCATCTGTATGGAGGGTGAGCCCGCCCGGTTTGTGGCCAAAATCACCGGCAAGCCCACCCCTACGGCGACGTGGCTGCGCGAGGGCCAGATCATCCCGCAGAGCGGGGAGTTCAAGGTAGGTTCAGAGGCGAGAACTTGACACACATGATTTCGGATCGTGTTTTATGACGGAAAAAATGCTATGGGGCATTCCACGTCAAATCGAACAAAAATCGGCTGTTTTGCACCTTACCATCAGCGATTTCATTATAAATTTGTGAGCGAGTTCCTGTGTCGCCCCGGACATTACATTGATGTTTTTTGCACATTCTGACCACAGGTCTTCTAAATATAGGGCATCAAATTTTTACAAAATGTTGCATCTTTATATTTTTGAACGACCATAACTTTGGTTGTACTTGTTTGATTTGAATGAAATAAACCTTACTGTTAAGGTAATTTCTTAAGCATTTGTTTAGAATTGCATCGACTTAAATATATGACCTTGAAATTTGCTTAACTCTGTTCTTAAGCACAAAAATTGAAATAGCAAAAAACACGCCACCTTCGATTTGGCTCATTTTCATATATTTTATTGCCTACCATATTCTTAACAACCTGTGAAAAAATTAGAGTGGGCCATTCATAAGTTTTGAAGAAAATGGCACATATGCAAACGTATGTTAGCACGTGCAGTGGAGGGGGAAGAGTGAATTTCGCCCCACCCCTCCTGTTTTTCGCCAGTATCTCATAATATTGATGCGAAATTACTTATGGCTACCTGTCCAGAATTGAATTGCACATCTCATCGTGCAAGCAATAAGAAAATCGGTTCACAACTGTTCTAGTAATAGCGGTGTAAAGTGAACATCCTGTGGCCGCGGCGACGCGGCGACTCGGCAGCCGGCGCCGACCGCTACGCGCCGCCTGAGTTGTAGACTGTGCCGGGACGGAACGGAACGGTTCCGTCTTTACATCGCGCTCCTTACCGCTGATTACGTTCGATTCGCGTCAAATTTTGTGAGAAGACTAAGAAATGTACAGGCAATCTTATGGTGAAAGAATTCTGAAAATAGGTTGGTAAACAATTGAAATATGAACGTGTAAACACAAAATTGTGACTGCTGCGTTTCCCGCGTCGGCCGATCCCGCCTCAGCCGGCGACATGTTACTCTTAGCAGGACTCTAACTGCCATATTTATTATCGGATTAACTAGAAATTCCCCATACATACTCAAAAATGTATGCTCTTTCGTATAGTGAAGATCAAAAGACGTGAAGATATCGTTGCGTGATAATGTTTTCGTTGAATTTATTTCATGATGCATTTCCACACGGCTCAAAATTCACCGCAAAATACCGTTTGCCTGAGACACTTTTACGATGGAACGTGAATGCTTGACTACGATGACTATGCATTTCCATTCTCGCAGAGTTTGGGATATCACTAATCAGCAATCATTCATTTCAGAAAGTGTACACAAGCAATCATGTCTTGACTCTGTCTTTCAAGGTCACGCGCGGTTGCGTGATGTTGATGCATGAAAACGGCGTTTGCCGCGAAAGTTATGAATGGCCCACTCCAATTTTTTCACAGATGGTTAGGAACATTGTGACGGACATAATATGTAAAAATTACTCAAATCGAAGGTGGCGTGTTTTTTGCTATTTAAATTTTTCTGTTGTAACTCAAGGTCAAATGCATTTCAAGGTCACTTCAATTTAATTTTATAATTAAAAATCAAAGCCTTATCAATTGCCTACAAGACCCTGTTAATATCATTTTGATACCAGAAAAGGAACCAGAGTTATAAGCATTTAAAAAAATGATGTGTGGCATTTTTGGCTATATTTGATGACCTATATCTCGGCGATACGTTATCAAATTTCGAAAATATGACACGTAACTCAGTTTTGAACCATGCCCAGTCTGCCTACAAATTTTCAGAAAAATCGAAGGGGATGACGGATTTCGGTGTTTGATTTGACGTGGAATGCCCCTATGCTGTATTAGACTGATAAGTGTCGAACAAACTTCAAATTTCTCAATTGACGAGATCATGTTTTCGAAGCCTGACATTTATGTATCAAAATGTATTTTATCAAACGGCTGAGCATAGAAGCATTACACTATTTATCGCTCACAAAGACTGCAAACTTATGCATTCTAAAGGTTGCGTGTTGTAAAAATATTTCGTAAGAAGACCATATCCCACCAAATTTATTGCCTGCGCATCGCTGCCAAGGCTAGAGTACAATTCAGCTCTGTCTGGAATGCTGGCGCCAGAAGACACACAGCCCTATGCCAGGCACGTTCCTGGCACCGGGCCGGTTCTGGCATCTAAATCCACCTCACACGGGCCGGCAAAGACCTCTGGCTGGACGGGTGTTTATGGCGGCCATTGGGGCGGCTGTTTGGACGCCGCGGTGACAGTTGGCACAGGGAGACCGCAGACTTATGGGACACCCTGCAGCGGGATCTGAGAGAATTCTCACATCTGGTGCAGAGTTGGCAACCGAGCTGGTCACGCGAGGCATTCGTGGTAGCTTTTTGCAATGTTTTAATTATTTAAATTTCGCAATTCGGAAAATTCGCTCCCCTTCCACGCCACTCTCTGCGACGTTTCCCGTTATGCAAGCGTGCCGGAAACACATGAAGTTCCTTTCAGGGTGAGCTGGTGCAAATGCAAACGACCACGCACCGGATCATTTTTCTTGTAATTTTTGTTTTGTTTTGTTGGGTTAGGCCCTTTCGGTCCAATGAGACCATTTCAGAGCCGGGAGGATGATAGGATGTAGGGGGAGACATTGGTCTGGGCAGGCACCCTAGTGAGTCGCCGGGGCTGAGCCCGTCCAGAGGACAGGCCACCCGGCCCCAAGGCACTCACTGCACCCGGCTACGGGGTGCGCTCCCTCGGGAGCAGCGGTGCCGCTCCAAGGGAGCAGCCCGCATGAGATAAAGTTGCCTGTCCAGCCCGGAGAGGGGTTGCGGCTTGGAGGAGAAGGATTTCAGTATCCTGAGGATAGAAGCACGGAACGGTCCCAATTCTTGTAAAATACCTATGTCAAATGAATCTATAAGGATGGAGTGTTAATTATCTTTGTATGAACCTTTCATCCATTTTTCATGGATACAACTTTTTCACAACCGTACATTCATGGGCAACTGATAAAAATCATTGACATTATCGAATAACTAAAATAACAAATGCAAGCAAATCGATTCAAAACAGTGCCAATTGACAATATTCTGTAGCGTTATCAATCAATGCGACACCTTATCTTTAACCTCATATTTTCATCGCCGTCATCCTCGTCGCCACCAGATGACACTGACGGGCGGCACGGCCGTGCTGGAGATCTGCGAGACGTACTCGGACGACACGGGCACCATCACGTGCCGCGCCACCAACGGCGCCGGAACCAGCGAGGCTTCCGCGCGGCTCACGGTCCAAAGTGAGTCAGAGTCAGAGTCGGAGTCCGAGTTGGATGACTCCGGTGAGAAATGAGCGGCGACGACCGGCGGCGGGATCCGCCGGGTCGGAGCGCTCAGGTAGCTGTCCCAGTCGTTTGTTGTTTAGACCCTGCCCCGGGATCTGTCCCAAAGGTATACCAATCGGTAGCGGTGGTAGTGGTGGCGGTTGTGGTGACTGGTGCTGCCTGGTGATGCTATAGGGAGGTACTGGTGACGGTATCCTTTCATCCGAAAGCTGCCCGTGCGATGCACATAATGCAAATCACCCAAACCGTTCCTGCCGGTTCCCACCGGCCGCACACAGACAATCACATGCTAACTCGACATTAATGAGTATCCAGTATTCAATGATTATCCTGTAAGATGTCCTTTTATCGCATCCCATACATGTACATATGTTCCACGTCCACTAATGCAGAAACGGAGTGTCTTATCGATTCGATTTTTTACGTCGATCGTTTTTCTAATACCAACGGGTGCTTTTGATAACTGACCTAACACGAGGTTTTTGTATTCAGTACGACTCACCTGGCGATAATAAATGTGTACTGTTCTTGTTTTGACGAAATGTGACTCTTTTTGTCGCAGACATACTTTGCCTAACATCATTTTTTTAACATCATGCCGACGAATGGATATTTGAGACGTTTATTTTTGGAGATAGCTTCATTTGGCTGCGTAAGCACATTTAAACCACTAAATTAACGGACTAATTAACCTTGGTGCGGATAGAAACAAGGTACCGCAGTAAATAACCACATGCTCACTAGATACTCGATTTATTTTACACCGCTAACGACATTCGGCAACACTAACCACGGCGATAGATTTGACAACTGGCCGGCAATCGTAGCGTTACTACTCCTGTGCAGAAAACGGGTATGTTGACCATAAATATCATCATATATTTAAAAGTAGCCTTCCAACACCTCACAAAATAAGCTCTAACGAGATTGAGATCGCAACCATGCACTTCATTTCTCAATAGATCTGTCACAAAAAAAGAAAATCAGAGGATAACGCACACATCGCGGCAAATTCACCAAGACATTACTCAAGAGGTTCATTAGCATTCGGCAATACAAACCGTGATATGGATTATGAAGGCGGTGGCCGCGGAGCGCTGCGGAGGGGAACGATCGTAGAGGGACGGACAGGGAGGGGTCGGAGGGGAGGGTGGCCGGGGAGGGATCGTCGCGGAACGAGCGGGGAGGGGTCGCCCAAGACTGGACGGTAATTTAACACCGTCGCGGTGCCAGCTGCTGTCGCCCCAGGTCGCCGCGACAGCCCCGAACAGCGTCAGCAGATGACCTCGGGGCCCTGGCCGCAGCTCGCCGCTTCCAACGCGGGAAAGACAAATAAATGGGAGCGACTGCGGCCAGCGTCAGCTCGGCCGGGTGTTAGCAAACTCAGCGGGAGTCCGGGCGCAGAGATTCGCGGAACACGCTAAAACATCGGTTACGCAGAACCCGAGAGCTGCTTGACAGGAGAGCATACGACTAGCATGATCAAATGGAGCCAAAACGTTTTAGCCATCTTGGTTTCTACAAAATGTATGACTACGTGAAAACGCATAAGCTTTCCCTTCAGCGTAACAAATAGCACATCTCAAACACCTTCGGCTGATCGAGCCGACTGGCACATACGCACTATGTAAACACAGATCTATAAATAGTGGGTAGCCCACCTCCTGCTACGCAAAGCAGGAGGGAAGCGGGATTTGTATACTCGCACGCACGCAGAATAACGACTTCCAACGTAACTGCGCGGGTTCTGTGGTTGGGACAGTCCGCCAGCCCGCCACATGCTATCTCTGGCACGCACGTCTTTGCGCGGAACATCACCCTCGCAGTTCAGTAAACAGGGGCGCGGATCGTAGGAGATATGCAGCGTGGCCGACGGCCCACGGCAATCGCCACTCTCATCGACGCGCGACGCACGAGCGACGACCACGCGGCGACGGCGGCGACGCAGCTGGCCAGCGAGACGGGGGTGAATGAACCGGGCGGTGAAAAGCCGTCTCGACGGACAAAAACGGGTCTTGGAGGGCGGACACAGGACGCGTGCCAGCGGACAGTAGGGTGGGCGCTCAGGACAGAAATAGACTTCCACCGGACACATTGCACGGTGCGCAGCCAAGCCGCGGCGGAATGGGCGTGCAGGAGCTACGGCCGACTCCAATAAAATTAAAAATTGTGGCGAAATGCTACAAGAAATGGCGAGTGACTGGGTCAGAAGCGAGGCTTCACTTTCGGAGGAAGGCAGACGAGCGATAGATCCAACAGATAAGGTAGCGTTTGGTAACAATAATGGAGTGCATAACACAAATTCAAATCCAATCTTCACATTTTACACCAAGAACTCTCAACTATGTCCAGTCCAACAATTAATTTCACTTTCAACAATTGCATCAATTCAACCATACCCAATCCTCCCCCTTTCAATTGCCAATCAGAGCCATTTTTCTCATATACATTTTCATTGCATACTACTCACACCCGTCCTTCACTACGCCATTTATCAGCCTTTACGTTCCACTTTACACGCCCGCAGAAATCACCATTCACCACACATCGCCAAGCTCAAGTCCTCACCAATCGTTCACTTTCTCTCTGGTAACAGGCTCATTCTTCCCCAGCCATCGTCCTTTCCCACAGGCCAGGTCAGGTAGTCGTTGAAATGCTCAGGACTTCGTCGTGTCACATTCCGGTAGTTGATGTGCCATGACGTCCTCGGTTTCATCAGCCTGAGCCTGCCTGCATCGTTAACCTTACAGCAGCAGGGGCTCTTCCGTCCTGTTTTGAAGCTCTCTTCTGGCTTTATGTTCTCGTACCCCGTGCAGTTATGTATGTTGACAGTCCAACCTAATCACCCGCATCGTCACTAACATTACCGTCACGATACCACCTCAGCCATCGCACCACTGTCTCAGTCGCACCACTTCCGCCACTACCTCACCCCTTCTCCACGCCGTCACCACAACTGCCACCGTCGCCAATTCCAGCCCCGTCGTCCCCACGTCGCCGCCGCCGAGCTACTGGCTCCTCCCGCGCTGGGGGCGGCACGGCAGCGTGAGCGCCGATTGGTCGACCCGCCCGCTCCCCCCTCCCTGTCCCCGCCCCACAGTCTGGGGAGGGGATGCTGGCGGCGTCGGTGTCTCGACCGTCGCCTGAGCCGAGCACGAACCCTGGTATAATTAGCGACGCAACCTTTCACCCGGGAGGACAAATTGCACGACAAGGGACGGGAAGTCAGGCACCGTATCTGTGTTTGCCTGAGCTGGCTTGTTGATGACGTGCTTTTTCTTGAATGAATGAAAGAATGAATGAATGAATGACTCTGGAGTGTTAGGTAGGTAGATATGTCCTTTCAATTAAAGATGGTGCCTAGAAGTGCTCATGAACAGTTCAAAATGAGCCAGTAGTTTTAGTACAGTAGGAAATGTACCAAACGGCATTCGCTGAAAGCTGGAACACGATGTTCCAGTATCACGTAGATTTTGCTGTTCCGCTGTTGAGTGTCGGGGAGCATGGTCATCTAAAAGAACGCACCCTGCAGTAGATCCTACTGACATTTATGCGTTGTCTGATGCATTTTCAGAACAAAAGCCCGTGCTGCCAGAGACCAAAGAGGGCAAGGCAGCTCAGCCAACACAGTCAGCACAGCCGGGTCAACCGGACAAACCAGTGTGGCCGCCTTCTCGTATCGAGGTCCCCGTACTGGTCACTCCCAAGACTCCGTCGCCCACGCCGGAGGATGACGAATCTCAGCGTGAGAAGAAGGTGAACACCGCCAAACGGTGGTGGGGTGCGGCGCCGCTCAAGAAGGCACCGCCCAAAAAGCGATCTACTCCGAAGAAGAGCGAGAAACCCGAGACAGTGCCATGGGCCAACGCCAAGAAGACGCTGAAGCGCGCAGAGCGCATCGTTCACAAGCCGACCAAATTCCAGCTGGAGCGTCCAGAGCTTCACCACGTGGAAGACGACGACGATTGGAGCGATACGATGAGCGTCAGTTCGCACATCAGTATCAGCGAGGACGACCGCGGTCGGCGCTACTCGTTCCTGATGCCCGAGGAAGGCCTGCCGGGCAGCCGGCGCGGCTCGACGGACCGCGCTCGCTCGGCTTCACCGATGGGCCGCCGTCCGTCTGAGATCGTGTGCCTCCGTCCCACGGAGCGCCAGCAGCCCAAGCCAGTGGAGAAACCTCGCATCGAACAGGTGCCGCTCAAACCGGCCTTCGAACAGCCTCCTCTGTCACAAACACAGCAGCCACAGCAGTCACAGCAGGTTCCGTGGCAGCAGCTATGGCAGAAGCCGCAAGTTGAGCAGCCGCAACAGCCTCAGGAACAGCATGACGAGCAACAACAGCCGCAGCAGCCGTGGCAACAGCAGCCTCAGCAACCCCAACAACCGTGGCAACAGCAGCCTCAGGAACCTCAACAACCATGGCAACAGCAGCCACAACAACCCCGGCGGCCATGGCAACAGCAGCCCGAGCAGCCTCAGCATCCTCAGCAGCCTCAGCAGCCGTGGCAAGAGCAACCTCAGCAACCTCAACAACCGTGGCAACAGCAGCCTCAGCAACCCCAACAACCGTGGCAACAGCCTCAGCAACCTCAACAACCGTGGCAACAGCAGCCTCAGCAGCTCCAACAACCGTGGCAACAGCCTCAGCAACCTCAACAACCGTGGCAACAGCAGCCTCAACAACCCCAACAACCGTGGCAACAGCCTCAGCAACCTCAACAACCGTGGCAACAGCCTCAGCAACCTCAACAACCGTGGCAACAGCAGCCTCAGCAACCCCAACAACCGTGGCAACAGCAGCAGCCTCAGCAACCCCAACAACCCTGGCAACAGCAGCCTCAGCAGAAACAGCAGCCTGAGGAGCCGTTACAACAGGCCCAACAACCTTGGCAGCAGGTTAAGCCTGAGGAGCAGCGACCATGGCTAAGACAAAAACAGCAACCACAGCAGCGACCGCAAGAGCAGCCGATGGCCGCCGAGGACGGACGCATATCACCCACAGAAGAAGAGCTAGTAGAAGCTTCTCCGTGGGCACGTGGCCTCGTGCGCCAACGGGTACAGTACACGAGTGATACGGCACCATGGGCTACCGGCAGCGTACAGTTGAAAGCCGTCGAGACCGTCGAAAAGAAGGTGTTGGAGAAACCGCAGCTGGCCACGGTGGAACTCCGACCGGTGCCTGACCAGGCTGATACTCTGCGCCGACGGTCCATGGACGCACGCGGTGAGACATCAGAGCTCCCACAAGATGCGTCCCTCCAACCTGAAGCAGAGCAGCAGGTGCCTTGGGCTCGCGCAAAAGAGCAACTGCGCACAGCAGAAAAGCCAGAAAAGAAAAGGCCGGAGAAACCTAAACTAGAACCGGTAGAACTAAAACCAGTTCCGAAACTCGAGGAAATGCCTGTGCCAGAACGTGCGGTGGAAACAGGCGTTGACGACGAGGACGAAACGAAAAGCGACTCCGCAAAGCCACCATGGGCGAGACGCAAGGCAGAACTAAAGCCAACTGTGACAGAAAGTAAGCCAGTCGAGAAACCCAAACTCAGCAAGGTAGACCTCAAGCCATTAAGAAAGGCCGAGGAAGCAGCGGACGGACAAGAAGCTGAAGAAACTGAAAACATCAGTGAGATGCTTAAAGATACAGAGGTCAAGGCGCATCCAGTTCCCTGGGCACGTGAAAATGTTCAGCTTAAGCCGACCAAACAGGAAGAAAAGGTATTTGAAAAGCAAAAACTAGAGACGGTGCAGCTGAAGCCTACGCAGCCTGTAAAAACATCGCAAAGCGTTGCAGATGAACAAGGCTATGAAGTCGTAAAGAGCAGCAGCGAATCATCATTTGAAAAGATTGACGTTGTGAAAAGCTCAAGTGCTGAATCTTTTGAGATGGTGGAAAAGGCAACAATTCCTCAACAGCAGGATATCGAGCAGACAACCACTGGACCCGAAGCCGACACCCAGCCTGCCTGGAGAGCTCCCAAGAAGCAAAAAGAGAAAGCACAACCAGAGAAGACGGATGAAGCTGACACACCACGAGCAAGTCCCGCCAAACCGGAAGAGACGACTCGGCCAAGAGGAATAAAACCTCAAAAGCCAGCAGCTACGGACTTGCCAGAAGATGAACTAGCACGCGAAGAGGAAGGCAAAGCGCCAGAAGAAACCGCATCACCTACCCAAAAGCAGGAACCAAAGGGGGTTCCATGGGCGCACCCTAAACCACAAGAACCGAAGGAAGTTCCGTGGGCTCACCCCAAACTGAAAGCTACGCCACGTGCTGAGCCTACAGAGGAGCAGCCATTGGGCCAACAACCGCAGCAGCGCACCCCGGACGACAGGTCGGAGCAAGATCTTCATCCATCGGAACCTGCTGATGAAAAGAAAGAGGAGCCCGAAAAGGAGCCATGGCCAAGAGGTAGAAAGCACAAGAAGGGCACAAGACCAGAAAAGGGTGTGACTGAGGTGCCAGCTGAATGTGCTCAGTCACCTGAAGATTGGGTGTCGTTGGATGCACCAACTGACGAAGAAATCACACAGAAACGAGATGAGGCTGCTGTCAAGAAACCAAAACAAAGGCAAACTGAAGTTGTTCTGCAGAAACCAGAGGAACAGCAAGCGGCTGTACCTCCCAACACAGAGGCCAAGGATCATCCTGAGGACGTAAAATTAAAAAAGAGACCAGCGCCAGTAAAATTACAGGAGCCAGAGGAAGTTCCTTGGGCACATCCCAAGCTGAAACCTTCCGCACGGAAGGATTATGAGCCTGAACATGTGACAATGGAAGACGTTAGTCTAAAGAAGCTTCCGGAACAAGAGGAAGCTGAAATACCGACTGAGGAAAAGGAACATAAGATCATAGAAGTAGAGCCATTCGCACCAACTGATGTGCCTACGCATGACGACGTTGAACTTGATGAGCTTGAATTGGATATGCCCGATCAGCCAAAGAAAGACAAAACTCCCAAGACTTTAAAGAAAGCTCCAAAAGCTGAAGGTCCCAAAAAGCAAAAGGATAAGTCTCCAGAGAAAGGAAGGTGGGTAAGAGGGCAGAAACCGGACCAGGAGACACCTGAAGACGAGGAAGGTCTGAGAATCGGAAAAGGGAAACTTCCTGAAGATGATAAGCCTTTAGAATATAGGCTTAAGCCTGGTAAGCCTGGACCTCGTGGCGAAGAGCCACAAGAAGAAATAACCCTTAAGCCATTTGCTAAAGCACCAGCAGACGAAACACCAAAAGAGGCAGATGGTCAAATAAAGCCAGATTACGTTCCAACACTGCCTGAAAGAGAGCCAGTAGAGCTTCAACCGTATGACAAGACTCCCAAAGATACAGACACACAGAAGGAGGATCTTCCAGAAACAGAAGAGAAGCCAGTGCCAAAAGACAAGGAAGATATTCCAAGCGAGGTTCCAACGGAACCCGAAAAGCTTGGTGAAGAGTCACCGAAACCAAAGGATGGAAGAGAGACGGGTGCCATTCCCAAGGTTCGACGAGCTAAGCCGACCCAAAGGGCGACCGAAGAGGACGTCAGTGAGGTCTCTTCAGAAACATGGACAACCGAAGACTTTGAAATTGTTTCCAAGGAAGCCGTTGAAGTCGATTCAACAATGGAGAAACCTGTGAGAAAACGATCAGATAAAAAGAAAGTAAAGCCTCGTAAAATGAGGCCTGAAAGCCAAGAAAAGCCCGATCAACAAGAAAAGCCTGAGAGTGTTACTACTGAGGAAGTTTTCACTCATGAAATGGAAGAAAAGGATGAATTCGAGGAGGTAATTGAATACAGTGCTGAAGATGTTCCTGATCAGGGAGATGTTCAAGTGGAAGAAGTCCCAGGCGAAGATGTTCCAACTGAGAAGCCGAAGACAAAGAAAAGTCGCATGGTATTCTTCCCAGCCCCTGGCGCACAGAAAATCAAGCCTCCTCGCTTTACTAGAAAGATGCAGCCCGTGGTCGCTAACAGAGGCGATGTTGTTACCTTTGAGGTAGAGTTTGAGGGCAATCCGGCGCCTACGGTATCGTGGTTCCTGAATAATGTTGACTTGAAAACGACTAAGCATACTACGAGCTGGAGCACCGAGTCCACAGCTGTGCTCGAGATCACCAAGGTGACGCGCAAGCACGTCGGACACTACACCTGCAAAGTGACCAATCCCGGAGGCTCGGCCACATCAACGGCTAGCCTGGTGGTACAAGGTAGATTGCATCTCTCAGTTCTGCTGATTTCGTTTTCTGTTTTCCTTTTTCGTTTGTTTGTTAAATAAAGCATGCTTGCGTGTGTTTACTCACATGTTCTTGTCGTTTCAGGCAAGCGACAACATTACGATTATTTTATGCCAACGTGATTGAGTCGTGACATTTTCATTGATCCCGCTTTATTTCTTTCAGTTTCTAGTGTCATTTACTTTAATGAGTCTTAACGATATCTTAGCAATTGTGATGTGTGTTAATAAAATATAACTAATCATTTTTTTTTCGCCAAGTTTTCTCCGTTTTGATGTTTTGCCAAGGATACCAATGCATCAAGCAAAATGTTAATAACCGCTTCAGTGTTTGAAACGTGTCTTTACTTAACAATAATTTAACATAATGAAACCTCGTGACATAACATTAACATAACATTAACAATCATGAATCATAAAATTAACAACGCAATGATCTGTAATGTCGAAAAATGCCAGTGCAAATTGTATCGCACTTAGGCTGAGTAAGCCAGCTAAATAAGGATACGCTTAGGTATGTATATAAATATGAGGAACTTCAAAGACGATTTTCACATTGCCCCATATCTTTTGTCATTTGAAAATGCTGACCATTTTATCAGTAACATTGCATAACAATGATTGTTGCAACGTGCAATTAAAAACAAAAAAAGACCAAGCTGACCCTGTTTTCACCCATTTTTGCAGAGAAACCAAAAGAAGGAGCACCGGCTCAGATTGTGGAGCCACTCAACCCTCGCCAAGTGCGACCCGGTCAAACCTTGGCCTGGGAGGTCAAGGTCATCGGCTCGCCACCGCCGCAAATCACTTGGTTCCACGAAGGACAGCCGGTGAGTCTTAAAAAAATAATCTGTTTAATTCATTGTAGATGCTACTGGAACGTTCTTCGTCGCAGGTGTCTAAATATATCGTTTTTCATCATCACTATCCACAATCATTGCATTGACAACATTCAGTATTCACTAGATGTTGTGATGTGTCAGTTGACAATCGAGTCAGGAGAGCAAGATTCATTTATAGACATTCCGTCGTGTTCTCACTCCACAGATCCGTCCCTCGGACGACTTTGTTCCGTCCTTCAACCCCGACACGGGCGTGGCGCGGCTGACGGTACCCACCGTGATGCCGGAAGACGTCGGCAACTACACCGTTCTGGCAGAGAACCCCTTCGGTCGGGATCAGAATACCGCCAACCTCATCATTGTCGAAGGTTCGTTCATTACAGCTGTAATGGCTTGCTCTTGACCCAAAGATGTGATGAATGTTCAAGCCTTTGTTTTCACCTTTAGATGCATCCATCCGCGATAATATCTATGGACCAATATATTTTTCAAAGAGCTAATACATGTTTAAGAAAGTCGACAACCGTGAACCTTTTGCCACAGGAACCGATTTGGAGAGTCTGCCCGAGGGTAGCCAGCCGCCAGCGCTGGTGGTTCCCCTTCGAGCGGTGGTCGCCAGGCCGGGAGCCGATGTCACCTACCATACGGCCTTCGAGGGCCTGCCGCCACCGGTCATCACCTGGTTCCACAACGGCAAGCCTGTCGACGAGACCGAGGGCTACACGGTCATCACCGACGACCGCGAGTCGCGACTGGTGCTGTCCCGCGCCTCCACGCCCGATGAGGGTGTCGTTGAGGTGGTGGCCACCAACGCGGCCGGCGAGGCGCGGTCACGTGCCACGCTGGTCGTTTCGCCGGAGCTGCCTGACGAGGCAGAGCTGCAAGCTCCCAGTTTCGTGCGTCCAGTCCGACCTCAGCATGTCCCGCTGGGAGAAACAGTGGTCATCGAGGCAGAGGTGACCGCAAAGCCTGAGGTCACCTTCACTTGGATGCGCGATAACAAGAGGCTCAAGAACACCAAGAACATTCACATTACCAGTGACGGCAACAAAACTGTGCTCGTTATTAGTGAGATGCGACCGAAGGATGTTGGAGAGTACACATGTGTTGCAGAGAATGAGGCGGGCATGACGTCCTCAGCGGCGTCCATCCAGCCGCGGTCTTCGCCGGAGAAGGCGCCTCGTGAGCCTTCTGTCACCCAGCCAGCCCCAGAGCAGCCGTCCGAGACTAGCGTGGGAGCTGATCGATCCAGCCCAGTCTCCGTGACCAAATCCGAGTCCCCAGAGCAGGTGGTGACAGACGAAAAGACGGTGCCAGAAGAGACTCCGAAGAAAACGCCAAAGAAGGCGCATAAGAAGAAGCCAGAGATATCCGAAGAAAACCCTGAAGAAAGACCTGATGAAGCACCTGAAGAGGTGCCAGATAAGCCAGCGGCTCCTAAAAAGGAGCCGGTACCTGAGGAGCAGGTTCCGACTGAGGAACTTCCTGAAGAGGAGGAAGTATCTTCTGACTTACCGAAGGTAACGAGCCTGACACCTGTTATCAAGCTGATGGACGGCGAAGAGCTCAAGGTGTCCTGTAAGATCGTCTCACCCACTCCGACCCGCGTCGCCTGGCTGCACGAAGGCCAGCCGATGGACGAGCACCGTGACGTCGAGGTGACCATGTCGCCCGACGGCGTGTGCACGCTCTACATCAGCGAGGTGTACCCGGAGGACGCCGGCACCTTCACCTGCCGCGTCACCAACGCCGTCGGTCCCGGCGAGGCCACGTCTCACGTCAGCGTCGAGCCGTACGAGTACGTGCAGGACTCTGAGATCGCCTCAATGACGGTGGGCACCCTGCTCAGCGTGGACGACCACAGTGAGGAGGACCTGCTGGACGCACCCGATGAGCTCGGACCGCGCTTCGTGCGCCGGCTGCCGCGAACGACCAGTGTGCCGGAAGGCAGCCCCATCACGTGAGTAAAGCTAAGAACGAAAATTGTTTTCAACTAAGGAAGTTTTATCGAGCTGTTCAAAAAGTAATCTACTGCAGTCCAGCAAAAGAGATAATTTAAGAAATACTGTCAATGTATTCTAATGGGGAACTTCCTGGGGCCACAAACAATGCCAAGCATAGCGAGTGGCGCAGATTTTGACAACAGGGCGAGGATCAGGATAGTTCAGCCTGACTTGTTGATTGTTGATCTACTTATGCTGCATGCTCCCGACGCACACGCGGCATGCATTACCAGGGCCACCACTGAAATCCTACTCCCGCTCTGGACGGCAGTTTCGAGTGCCGCCTGGCGCCCGAGGCACCGTGTGAGGTCACCTGGTACCTCAACGAGCGAGCGATCCAGCCGGGCCGTGACTTTGATGTGGAGACGCTGGAGGACGGCACGCAGCGCCTGACTGTGCTGCAGGCGTTCCCTGACGACGCCGGCGTGCTGACCTGTGAGGCCGAGAGCGAACGGGGTGTGGCCACCACCAGTACCCAGCTGCTGGTAGAGTCCGCGCCCAGTGAGTACCGCATTGGCGGCCGGTACCGGTGCCAGTACCCGTAAGCAGCTCGGTCTGTCACGGCGAGGCGTTGTATTTTTAGTAAATGTTCACACTTTTCATAATTCATTGTGTTGCTTAGTCCGAGAATTCGAACACAAGTGTTAAAACGTCTCGTTTCTCATTTTACATCGAACCGTACTTTTTAAATGATGCTCAGTGTCACGCAAACATCACTAAAATGGGATCAGGTGCTGGTTCACATATTATCTCATGCTGATGCGTTTGTTGATACTCGTTCAATTTTTCGTCCTTATAATGTGTTGCATGCAGTGAAGGGCTACTCGTTTATTTGATGCTAACATGACTGAACATTACCTTCATTGAGAGGTGCGTTGTGCTTGATGTAACTCAACGTACTAACTCTGTTTCAGATATTTTGCTTCTTGGCTCTTTGCCTTGACAAAGGCACGGCTCTGGGACGATTACCTACTCAGTTTTCCTTTCCAGGGGTTTCAGCAAACCTACATAAATACTGATACATAGGATATTAACACGGTAATCATGCATCGACCAGTGAGTGAATTTGTTACAAGTAAATGTGTTTCAGAAAGAGTCGACACAATCAAATAAAACAAAAAATAGATTCACTGAAACCTATATTTTTGTCTCATTTTAAGCCAGAAATATCACTTAAAACACTTTGCAGATTCATCAAAGAGGGTATCGTCATTACTATTGTTATCACTCACTGGTCGATGTCGAGCTCATACTGACCACTAAGTACACTTTGGTTTGGTTTCATGCGCTGGTCTCTGCTTCAATTGGTTTATTCTTGTGGTATTGTCTTCTTTATACCTTCCGCCTTCCATCTCTTCTTGACTCTTGCTATTTTACTGCGTAGCACAAGTAACGCAAGAATAGGTCCCATAAGCTTAACGTATCGATCATGAAACAAACGCTGTCACACGAACTTCCCTCAGCCTGCTGACCGCACTCCCCGCATCCAGGTCACGACGAGGACTCTCCCAGCTACCGGAAGCCGGACTGGGTGGTGCAGATGGAGGAGACGAAGGCGGCAATCCGAGGTAACGACTCCGGCCGCGCCGCCGATCCCGCGTGCGGTGAATCACTAACCCAGCATGGTGTGCCGCCTCCGATGGATACCTCCACGGTCAGCATCGCAGAAATGTCCATGGGCGACGACAGTGTGTTTGCCTCTGACATGGAAGCCGCCAGCGAGGTGCAGCGGAAGCGCAGCCTCCTGCTGGAGCTTCGCGCGGCCAACAGCGAGACTGCGGACGATGATAGCCTGATGAACGACTACCTCAGCCGCCATCGCGGCTCCATCTCTGCGGCCATCGAGATGCTCAGTCTGTTCACGGATGATGACATCCCGACATGGCATGGTGCCGATGCCGAGGGAGACTGCAGCTCCCGCGTTGATGATAGCCTGTCACTTCACGGGGCAGACTACACTGACATCATACCTGCCATGCTGCGAGGTATGAGTGGCTGGCAGGATGGCGATGTAGGTCATCGAGGCCCACGTGACGCCGGAGACGGAGCGGAGGATCCCATCAGCACCACATGTCGTCAGCCAGTCACAAGCGCTGTATTCAAGAGCATGAGTGACCCTTGTGTGCCAGCTAGCCGGGTCTCAATTACTGAGGTCGCTCATGATACGCAGGCACCGACAGTCACATCGCCAACTCCGACTGATGATACATCACGCACCTCCGAAGTCCACACCAAGATGGAGGACGTAACCGAAGTGACACAAATCGACTCTGGAGAAAGCATCGACGAGTTTCTCAGGCTGGAATCTACACTTGCCAGAGAGGCCTCAGAGGCTAACAGTGGAACTCTTGACAAAAGCCTTGGCTTGGAGACCAGTGGCAACGAGCATGAGACAGCACAAGAGCGCGAGCGCAATGTAAGCATCTGCTCCGTTATGTCTGAAGATGATCCTGCCTTGTTCCTGCGTGCCCTGTTAACCAAGGGTCGCCAGGACAGCGTAGCCTCTACCTCGTCCGACGGGGTTCGGGTGATGGAGGTCACCTCACCACACTCTGTCCTGCACGAGCACAGCTACGACGTCGAGGAGCCCGAGACTACTGACGCAGAGGATTCCCAGGATGAGGACGATGATGAACAGACGCTGGCTGGAAGTGAAGGAGAGGAAGATCTCCTGGAGGAGGCTGAAGAAGACGACGAGGAACCATCTCCAGAGGAGGAAGGGTTTCCGTCCATCCTGTCTCCAATCAGTGAACGCAGTGAGCCAGGGAGTTCAGAGTCGCGAACGCCCAGCCCTGATGAGGTCAATCCCGTGGGCGAGAAGCTACCGCGCGGCTACAGCGCGTCTCAGTCTCTACATGGCACCATGCGCTCACTGCTGGACAAGCTGAAGATGCCGCGCTGGTCGGCTGTGGAACGACTAGCGGCCCTACCACCACCCTCCGCGCATCAAAGAGCTCTGGCTGCCACCCTGGCCGTATCAGAGTACAGTCCGCGGCCGTCATTAGCAAGCTCCGGAGATGAGAGTGATGACACGCTCGGAGAAAGAGTTGTGGAAGGCTCTGAAGGAAGCGGAAGTCTACGAGCAGCCCGTTCGGGGAGTTTGGATGAGTTGTCGTCCTCGAGGAGCTCAATCGAGCGATCTCGAAAGATTTCCCGAGATCTAGAGACACATGAGCTTGAAGAGTCAAAGCGTGCAGGTGCTGAAAGGAGGGCTTTCCCTTTGCGACGTAGCTGCAGCACCGAGGAGCTCGATGAACTTAATGAGTTTCTGCAGCTTGAGAGGCAGATCATGTCAGAGACAGAGGGCGAATGTGAAATGAGGTGATGCGTTTTTGGAAATTAACAACATCGAAGTCAAAGTGTCTCGCTACAAACTTTGTGTTGTGACATGCAAGAGCATAACGATGTAATGATTGATACTAACTGCAGTGAGAGTCCGGGAGCTGTAGCTAGCAGTGTGCTGTGTTTTCATTTATTTATTGAGCTAACTACGCGTGAAGATTATTTTGCAGCCGCATGTCCCAATGCATGCGTATTTTGCAGCTAGCCGATGCTTATCAAGGGGACCAAACAAGACAACGGCCCTGTTTAACCAGTAGTGGTAAGTCATGGCCTCAACAACGATGATAAAAAGTTGATCAGCATTCTTCTACAGGCTAATATGATGGAGTTCGAGAAAAAGTTTAGTTGTAAGTAATAATACTACGTTTTAAATAATACCAGCCGTAAGGAACTGATGTTTTAACCTCTTGTTCCAAACAGCATTAGTGAAGTAACTAAAAATAGTTTGCGAACACACTTACGAAAACACACTTACTTTTAACGAAAAAATACTATCAGACGACATGAAGTGCAGGCGCTGAGTAAAAAAAAAAACGGTCTGATAAACTGTCTCCCTGTTTTAGCCCGCCAGCAGCCGCCCAAGTTCACCACGGAGCTCACCGACCAGAAGGCGAAGGAGAACTCGAGCGAAGTGGAGTTCAAGTGTGCCGTCTCGGGTGTACCGAGACCAGGTCAGACAGCAACGCTGCTTCGTTTGCCAGCGAACCTCATTCCCTCCCGAACACAATCGCAGCTGTCTAGCTTAATTCCTCATAGAAAATTAGAATATTATCTATGTAGACACATATCAAGCAATTTCATAAAACTACAGTACGGTTCCACAATAAAGCACAAAATAGTAAAAACAAATAGTGAAAAACAAACAAAAACAAATGTACTACTGCTATTTTACACGATGCTCCTCATAATCAAAATGCTAATGAGACATGCAAGAGCAGCGAATGGGATGAGAAATTCACGCTCTCACTTGCCGATCTCGTTCACCACCAGCCCGTTCTCCCCACAGAGGTGACGCTGTTCCACAACGACCTACGACTGTCGCTCTCTCGCTTCGTGCGTATCCTGTACGTGGACGACCGCGTCAGTCTGGTGCTGTGCGATGTCACTCCAGACATGGCCGGCCAGTACACGGTGCGCGCCGTCAACCCGGCCGGAGAGGCCACCTCCACCGCCACGCTGGAGGTGCAGGGTGAGTCGACGCCCGCGCACGGCCGTCGCTCCACGGTCGACAACCGAACGCCATCTCCTCGGCACGGATGGCGTTCGGTTGTCTGACAATTTGAGTGAATGGTTGGGGTTCGATGAAATGCCGAGAAAACACAGACAAGCGTTAGGATGGGTATTGTGATGTGTAGTATTTGGTAAGTGATATCACAGAGATATGGCTTGTAAGTGTTTGGCGGATGTCATGATTGTGAAACATTGTGAAACACGGTGATCAAGGTTGTATGTGACCGAAAGCTTTTTTTATTTTGTAATCTTGAGTTTCTTGAGTTGTCGTTATTCAACGCACATCTTATTGTCATTTGAGTTGTGTATAACAACCCTTGAACACACGATGAAGCGTAGTAGCTGTCGTTTTGTATGTAACTGTAACGGCGACTCGGTACGTCGACAGAGTTGTCTGAAGAGGAGCGCGAGGAACTGATCAAGGAGCGTCAGGAGGCCGTCGAAAAGCGGAAAAAGCGCGAACAGGAGCGCATCCGACGCATGGAAGAGAAGAAACGAATCCAGGAGGAGACGGCGAGGAAGATCCGGGAGAAGAAGTGAGTTCAGGCCTCTGCCACGTATCTATGCAATATCGACAATCCAGTGAAGTTCTAATACCATTGTTCTATGGTATATGCGCTGATATTTTAATCAAATAATGTCGCAGCGTCTTTTCTTTACGAAAGGGGGTTTAAAGGTGTTGGCAAGTGGTACGTTATCAACATTCTCCCCAAGTCGTCACCATGGACTTACAGCTGTCTCCCCAATATGTGTATCTTATAAACGTGTAATGTGCATTTACATGCGCTTAACCCATGTATCTCCTTTCCAGGGAGCTTCTGAAGCCTATAAAAATAAAGGTATAGTTACTGCGTGATAAACATCTTAACGCTTTAACAGTTCATTCTGATGAATAAGCGCCTAACAACATACGCTTAAACGTTTCTTTTAACGCGGCCACGCATTGCATTGCCAGCTTGGTTTCAACAGAAATGCTTACTTCGCTTTGCTTCGCTTCTAATGCTTGTGCCGTTTACATATGCTTATTTCGTGCCTGATAAATCTTCTCTGGTACGCTTTTACATTTGTGTGCTTCTTGCCAGCATATATGAAGTCAACGCTTTATTCAATCGCTTTCCCAATAGCTTTGCTTATTTGCGCATGAGCCAGCCCAATGCGAGCCCTATCCGCGATATGGCTGTTCATGAGCGTAACAAACTAACACACTGCCTCTTCACAGTCGGAGGCAGGTCAAAGGCCGAGCGGCGCAGGTGGAAGTCAGACGAATGAGGATCTTCCAAATTGGACCAGTGTGCGACTGAAGCCCACCCAGCCCGACTCTCAGTCAGCGACAGAAGACAGCGCGGATGTACAGCTAAGGCCGGTCTCGCCACAAGAGTCGCACCCACCAGTCGATGGTGATGACATTATTCTTAGGCCCGTTCCAGAGAAGGAGACAGAACTCCCTCACAAGGACCAGGTTAAGTTGAAGCAAGTTCATTTCAAGGGACTAGATATGTTGGAAGAAGGAGAAGACATTGACTTGAGATCAGTCCCAGCTAAGGAAATTGAGGTGCCTCATAAAGACCAAGTGCAGTTGAAACAAGTTCACTCCAAAGAGCTGACAACACTTGAAGAAGGAGAAGATATACAACTGAAGTCAGCATCGGAAACACAGCCCCAGGTTCCACATAAGGGACAAGTGACGCTGAAACCAGTACCTCCAAAGGAGCCAAAGCGATTGGAAGACGCCGAGAGCATCCGTCTTAAGCCTGTTCCTCTAAAACACGTGGACCCCCAAGATGGACCGGAAAACATTGAGCTTAAGACAGTTATGCAAAGCGAAATTGAAGTGCCACACAAAGAACAAATCAAGCTGAAACCAATCCCACCAAAGCCTGCAAAAACCATTGAAGAAAAGGAGAGTGTCAAGTTAAAGCCGGTTCCTCTGAAGCAGTCAAAGGTAACGGACAAAGAGGCCCACAAATTGAAACCGATAGCTCAACAACAACAACCATCAGTACCACATAAGCAGCAGACATCGCTGAAACCAATCCCACCCAAGGAACCAAAAGCAAAGCCAGAAAGAGAAAGTGTTAAGCTCAAACCAGTACCTAAGAAAGCTGCAGCTCAGAAAGGTGAAGCTGAACTCAACGCAAAAACTCAAGCATCACCTGAGCAAAGTAGGCTTCAAGATCTAGAGCTGGAGATAAGCGAGGAAGACGGGATCCCGAAAACCGAACCAAAACAACAAATGGATGACAGTGAAAAACGGTTGGAAGATGTGGCGGACCAAGAGGTTGGTATGGAACAAACAGGTAATGCATCTCTGAACCTCACACCAAACAAGGAGCCAGACGACGTCCAAGTGGATCAAGATGATGCGTTAAAGCCGATTCCACCCAAACCTACAGAGGATGAAACAGACAGGGAGGAGGCCGCACCTAAATCTGTACCACCAAAGGAGGTTGAAATTCCTCAGGAAGAGCAGGTTTCTCTCAAACCTGTACCAGGCAAAGTACCAAAGGAGACACAGGATAAGGAAGAAGTACAACTGAAACCTATTCCACCAAAGCCTGAGAAAGAAAAGGAAACTAAAGAAGAAGTGAAACTAAAGCCTGTTCCACCAAAGGAAGTCGAGATCCCTCACAAGGAGCAGGTGTCTCTCAAGCCCGTCCCTGGCAAAGTACCAAAGGAGGCTGAAGAAAAGGAAGAAGTACACTTGAAACCAATTCCACCGAAGCCTGAAAAAGAACAGGAAACTAAAGAGGAAGTAAAACTAAAACCTGTACCACCAAAGGAAGTCAAGATCCCTCGCAAGGAGCAGGTGTCTCTCAAGCCGGTTCCTGGCAAAGTACCACAAGAGGCTGAAGAAAAGGAAAAAGTCCACTTGAAACCAATTCCACCGAAGCCCGAGAAAGAAAAGGAAATTAAAGAAGAAGTAAAACTAAAACCTGTACCACCAAAGGAAGTCGAGCTTCCTCACAAGGAGCAGGTGTCTCTCAAGCCGGTTCCTGGCAAAGTACCACAAGAGGCTGAAGAAAAGGAAGAAGTACACTTGAAACCAATTCCACCGAAGCCTGAAAAAGAAAAGGAAACTAAAGAAGAAGTAAAACTAAAACCTGTACCAACAAAGGAAGTCGAGATCCCTCACAAGGAGCAGGTGTCTCTCAAGCCGGTTCCTGGCAAAGTACCACAAGAGGCTGAAGAAAAGGAAAAAGTCCACTTGAAACCAATTCCACCGAAGCCCGAGAAAGAAAAGGAAATTAAAGAAGAAGTAAAACTAAAACCTGTACCACCAAAGGAAGTCGAGCTTCCTCACAAGGAGCAGGTGTCTCTCAAGCCGGTTCCTGGCAAAGTACCACAAGAGGCTGAAGAAAAGGAAGAAGTACACTTAAAACCAATTCCACCGAAGCCTGAAAAAGAAAAGGAAACTAAAGAAGAAGTAAAACTAAAACCTGTATCACCAAAGGAAGTCGAGATCCCTCACAAGGAGCAGGTTTCTCTCAAACCTGTTCCAGGCAAAGTAACAAAGGAGACTGAGGACAAGGAAGAAGTACACCTGAAACCAGCTCCATCGAAACCTAAGAAAGAAAAGGAAACTAAAGAGGAGATAAAACTGAAGCCCGTCCCAACAAAAAAGCCCAAGGAGTCGGAAGAGAAGAAACAAGTTCAAATGAATGCAGTTCAAGAAACAAGTACTCTCTCAACGGGAGATCAATCAAGCGAACCCCCAAAGAAAAAAGGGACCAAGAAGAAAGCAAAGCCAAAGGAAGCTCAAGAAACACAAGAGGTTATCGTCGAGGAACTCATTGAATCCATAAAAGGGGAAGAAGCCCATATGGAGGTATCCGTCAGCAATAGCATGTTCATATTTTTTCGTAGTTTTAATTTTGCATGCGTCAATAGTGATGAGATACTAAACAAATGAAGGTAAGCTTACAGCAGCGTTGTAGATATACTTAAAACATTTAATTCGGTCGTTTTCATTGTTGTCCTTTTTCTTTTCTTTTTCTTTTTTGGTAGCTCCTTTTAAGGTGACTTCGCTTCATTGGCTCATGTTTTGTGACATCTATCAGTTTCACCGTGCCGAATCGTTATGTATTTAGAACTACGGTGTTCCACTTTCATGCATCTCCATCAAGCTAACCATAGACCAATGTAGCTTCTTCTCTGTACGTTGTAGAGAAGCCCATGACCTTCCCTCACAATATTGTAAAGCTGTCTTCGGGGAAAAACAGATTGAACAATAATGACAGTAGTACAGTGAAAATAGCTATTAATCTTAGTCTTAACTAGCAAGAAATCCTCTTGAATTCAGAAGTCAAAGTACAATACTTAGTTACATTGATGTGCAATGTGCATTGAGCAATTAATTACCTAATATAATTACCCAAGTTACCTAGCCTAAGCACCAACTTATAGGTCGCATGGTGATTCAAAATGTCGTATATGACCTGCTTATGAAGATGTTTCGATGAGATCTTAAGATGCTTCTATTATTCGCATATGAATGGGATAGCATCCCCATCTTCCAAGCAATTATGAATGGCATCACTGTCTTCCAGAAGCTTTTAGCTTATATCACTGTTATCGAGCTCCATCAATATCTCCCCGACATATCTATCATCGACATCTAACACATCATCCACTCGTCTCCCCGATCCGTGCCTGACCGAAGCCACTATCTTCCCGACCCGTGTGTGACCGAAACCACTATCTTCCCAACAACAGAAGGTGCAGCCGATCATTGAGGAGCAGACCGCCCTGGAGACAGAGGAGACTCTGAGTGAGTCACAAACGGAGCCTCTACCGGAGGAGCGGCCCTCGCAACAGGTCAGTCGGACGCCACCAGTCCCCCGCTAACCCCACCCCACAGAACTACGGCCGTGTGTAAATATCATGCGACTGACTGTGTACAGGGAGATAGGAACATCAGAGTAAAATGCGTCTTTGACTGTGTGCTTGTATCGACGTAATGACTATAACCACTGAATATATGAAATAAAATGAGATGTCAGCAGTGTGTTTTTCTACAATAAACTGCAATGAGATGTGTCTAGATCTAACAAGTCAATTGAACATTTTTGTTCGTTTTTATTTTTGTTTTTGTAACAGTGGTATGGCCGCGGAAGTGGCCGACATTTTCGCGCGGTTATCACAAGACTTGAATAACCTTTTGAGTGCGTTTAAGTTGAGTTGGTTGCCTAAGTTGTGACTTGGTTCACCAGCGACTCATCTTTTGTGTCGCGTAGCGCGTCGGGTTTTCTTTCTTTGGGCAGAGTAACTCCTTCCCTCTGCTCTTCTGGACAATCTGTTTTTAAACATGATACTTTTGTGTAAACATGTGGTGAGTTATTGGTAAGTTTTTAGTTTTTATCATTTTTGCATGACGAAAATCAACCGCATGTGCGTGAGGCTGTAACCAAGTATGTGCTATTCGCAAATCCTCTGCGGTCGCATGCCTTTCTTCTCGCTGATACCTACACATCTACAATTTATTGTTGTGCTTCATCAGACATACAGGCCGTTTTCACGACGGAATAGCAGGCATCTATTTGATACCAATATAATCCTTTGGTTCCTCAGGAATTTTAGTAGTTCTTTTTAGTAGGTTTACCAGCTTTCGAATGAATGGCGCGTTAGTTTGCTATTTTTCTATTAAATATCACATCGATTTACTTTATCTAAGGATTTATCACTAACATCAACATAAAGCGTAAGCACAATTACAAAATTATGAAATTAGTAAATACTAGTACAATAGTTAAAAAAAGATACTGAGTTGCCAGGCTACAAAGAATATATTCATTTATGGCGCACGACAGACATTTAGAAAGCAGCGCCCTGTTTTATTGCACGCTGCTAGCCGCTTCCATTGGGTTTTGCAGGCCGACGTCATTGGTCGTTACACGTATGATGTCACGCGACTTGTGGCCTGTCACGGCTCTTTAATGATCTCCACTAAATGAATGCAACAATGGCCTTTTAAGTTGATCTCTGTGGCCATCTGTCTATGGAGCGACCAATATGAAAGTTGGGTGAATTTACCGGGGTTACATGACTATGAGCAAGCAAATGTGTATCAGGAATGGATTTAGGTGGAGAATTGCGCTGGACCATGAGTGCTCGAACGCTCCCAATTCCACGCCGGTTTGGCTTTGGAGCCGAGACAGACGATGCGGGTCAAGGTCACCGCTGGGGTAACGGTGGATTGGCTGCGCCCGAGCACCCGTAACGCGGCACAATTCTCCATCTATGGATTTTCCTATTCGCTCAGCATTGTGATAGGCGTTCGTAATAGCATTTACTCTGCTCATGTACCTATCCCCGGTTATCTAAAAGAAGTTTTTGTGGGGGAATATCACGGCTTTAGGTACTCGGTGGCCCTATTCACGACTTTCAAAGAATGCTCCGATAACTAAACACCGCACAGACCTACTGCATTAGTGAATCTGACAGAAGGTCTGTGGAATTACATCCCCCCTCACCACACCCCTAAAAACTCATCCAGTGTCCAAAACCACTTTTATCGACTCGCCAAAAAAAACAACAAAAAAAAACACACACACATACACACAAAGCATGGGGCATGTCAGCTCTCAGTTCATTTATCATTGTCTTTACCATGGTTCAATTGCATTGCGCGATTTAAAGCACGTGAGTGCCTATATAGTATACAGGGTGTTTCTGAAAATGCTGACACATTTATTTCTCCTATATCTCTCATGTTTATTGACGCACACACATTGTCATTGGCTACAACTAATCAGCCATCATTGGAAATTCACATCCATCGTCAATGATCACTATTTGATCCCCTTCCCAGAACCTAGAGCAGGTGCTCGAAGTGACCACCACTTCAAGCCAAACAGAGTTTGGCCCGACGGCGCACTGCTTCCAGAACTCGGCGGCGCTCCTGGGGCGTCACCGCCCTCAAGCACGCGCAGACCGCAGCCTTCAGCTCGGGAATGTTTCGGGGTTCACTCTTGTAGGCTCTTTCCTTGACATGACCCCAGAGGTAGAAGTCCGCCGGCGTGAGGTCCGGAGACCTCGGTGGCCACCTGGTGGGGGTGCCTCGGGAGATGAGTCCCCCCCCTCCCCCCGAAGCGCTCCTGTAGCCACTGTAGGGTCACAGTGGCTGCATGAGCGGGGGTCACCATCCTGCTACTCGTTGATGGTGTCCACACACCCGCTGGAGCGCAGTCCAGAACTTCTTGAGCACCTGCAGATAGCGCTCTGCCGTCACTGTGAGGAAGTCGCCCGCGTAATCTTCGATCCAGATTGGGCTGATAATTGCCCGTGCTGCTCACAGCGCACCATCCAGTGCATCGGGGCGGGTGCAGCTGATCTTCTGCGACCTCGTCCTGGGCCTTCTCACTCCAGATCCGGTTGTCCAAATCAGATCCAGATCCAGATCCAGATCCAGATCAGCGTCATTGTGTCAAAACAACTGAATTGGTTTCGAAGTAGAAATGCACTATCTTAGCCTTTTCCTTCGTGTCAGTAATACGGCGTGATGAATGAAAGCACCGATGCTGTCAAACAAATTTCCAAAAACTATTCTTTCGTCTCGTGTATTGAACACGTGCCTTTAAATGCAGTAAATTCTTCCAAATATCAAAACAAATGTGTCAGCATTTTCAGAAACACCCTGTATATGTAGAAAATAATATCTACAGCAAAACATCCAAAATTACAAAGGCTACAATGCTTAAAAAGTAGGTTCATCAAGGAAGCCCATTTTTACTTGCGTTGTGTTGCCAACCATGCGATTCCAACGCGGGCTATTCGCAACGTCTGTTAAGGCACGTTAACAACTGACAAGCCGCCACCGCTGCCACTTATTCATAGATGGTTGATATCGCAGCTTGGGCGTCAGCAGCGCGGCCCACAACGCGTCGGCGCCAGCGCACGCAGCTGTTGGCACTCGGCAGCCGGTGTTGCGACTTAACGGCCGGCCGGCTCCATGAAGGAGAAGCTCTTGGTGAAGCTTTGTGATCGCCTCATAGCCGCCTTGGATGTCATCTTTCTTGGCAGATCCATCCGTTCAGATGGTACGGTGCAGTCTGGATAAAGGACGAAGTCCAACGCCGCTAACCCCGCGACCGCCACCCCACAACGTGGCCGCAGACCGAACGGGCGTGAGGGCCGTAAGGGCCACCCGCCATCCGGTAGGTGGCTGAGCAGCCGGGCGCAGCGGCGCCTGGGCGGCGGCCGCGCTGAGATGAAGTCCCAAACCGCCATGTCGCCATCACCGCCATCACCATTGCTGCAGCTGTTCCCAACCGCCTCAATCGCCGCCGTTTTGCCAGCAGTCGCGCCGCGGAATGGCAGAAGCTCCAGAGTAGCCTCCAGCGCCCCTCTCCGCAGGTGTGCAGGTGCACTGCGGCCGCCGGGTCCGACGTCCAGGCAGAACATGATATTTCCATGCTGCTCCGACGGTGGGCTGGTCTTGTTTGGGCGTTCCTCCACTGTGACGTCGGTCACGCCTGCCCCGGCCAGGGCGCAGAGGACGACGTGTCACCATCCGGTTGCGGTCCTCAGTCGGGTCGCAACGTGTACCTCTTCCGCAGCGTGGAGCGCGCTCCCGCTGGGCAGCGATACAGCCAAAAGTAGCATGCGGGCGGCCAGCGCTGCGCCGGACAGCGGACCCATGCCGGGGGTATGCCGGTCTCGGCCATTAGCGGGGTCGTCGGGGCCGAGGCTGTACATACAGCTGGTGACCGCGTGAGCCGCCAATCGAAGCTCACGGCTTATAAGCTCGACGCGGGCATCACACGCCGTCCCGATGGGAGCTCCACGACGCCGCCGCGAACTCCAGCGCGGCTCGCAGCGCGAAGACCAGTACGGACGGCCGGGGCAAACGGCGTGCGGGAGTCGCAGGCGACGTTCTGCGGACAGAAAGGGTTGGGCATAAGCTGGTCGGCAGGACACTCTTGAGCCGAGCCTTTGATGTAATTACAGATGATCCAGAAGCATGCACAAAAATTCATGACACACTATTCTCATTTATGTATTTGCTACATATGATATGATATACCAGCTCATGATCAGTGACGCATTCTGGGCAATATGTTCTAAAGTGAAGTAACTGAAGTTACAGCTTAAAAGCTTAAAAAAACAGCTTAAAAAAACACACACACACATTCGATAGCTTATGAGAATAACATGCCTTGTGTGCTTAATGCAGGAAAATATTTTTTTCACTTTTTTAGAAACAGCAAAAGAGTTGTCAACAAGCCATGTCAACTATCTAAACAATTTTTATGGAAACTGCTCTAGCTAGCTTAAAGTTCCACAACGTTTCCGGAGCACCGTACCCAAACTCAGTTCATGTTACAAGAAAAAACAGTAATAATGCCTCCTAATTTTGAATGAAATATAGGTATGAGTAATTTGATTTGGAAAGCAACAAATTTCCGCACATCATTTTAGCAAAATTACTATTTTCTTCAGCCATCAGGTTACACAAAACTATAGTAAACTTTATGATCTAGTTTACACAAAACCAAAGCCCCGATTTTAACAAATGTAGATTAAATTTAAACAATTTTAAAAAATGTATCGTGGAGAAAATGAAAAGTGTAGATTTGTAAAGCCGGGATATTTCACGGATTAGGCACTTAAAGAAATATCTTCACCTTTCTTTGAGCCACCAGCCTTCACCCAAGTTTTACACGAATGTAGTGAAGCAGACAATGTGGCAACTCAAAATTGTGATGGTTTGAGATAATTATGACGGTAAAAGAAAAAGCAACACAAGGTTCCTTACCCTCGTTTTTTCACATGGGTTCAGATGAGGCTTCAACTGTTGCCGACCTGAGGAGCTATAGGGACTTGAGCTTTCCAAAACTCAATTTCTAAGGGCACTGAGCAGTGTTTGGCTTTCACACGAATGCGATAGTAAGTTATATGAAGTTGACAAAGCAAGCAAAGCAAAGCATGATGCCCCGCGCGTCCGCCCGCGACCACGCCCCGCGTCCGACTCCCGACCGCCGCGTGACCCGAGGCGCCCGGCGGTCACGTGACCTACCGGCCGGGACTGCAAACGGCCTTCACCACCATTCTTGTATGACGTCATATCCTACTGAGGTGCTGATTGGTCGGAATTAGATACCTGAAGGTAATTATCTGCCGTAGTTATTTTTGTTTCATTGTTTTGCGTGTTTTCTTATATGAAATGTAATTAAAAAATTTGCCATATTTTAATCACCATTAAAACATAACTGAATAGGTATGAAAGAGAACTCGATATATACTTTCCTTGTTTTTAAGAATTCCGGAATTAGATACCCGAGGGAGCAAAGAGGGAGCAAGTTGCCACGCTGATTTGATACCTCATAGTCGAAAGGTGGGCTACTAGAACCGAAAATTGCTGTGTTTGTAAATAAATAAGTGATTTGAGGGCAAAGAATGCCCGGATTTAAACTTCTAAAATTATTTTGAACATAAAATATTTCAGTTTGAGGGATGTTAAGGCCTCAAAGAGTAGGTACTTTTTAGGTATCAAATAAGTTCCTCTGCGAAAGTTCCGTCGTGAAAACGGCTACAATACATCAATGTCCAGGTTGTGTGTTCCAAGCGACTGAGCAATGAACGTAGATGCATTTGCAATTCACAAGCTAGTAAACAGTCACTTGACTGTTCAGCTATGGATGCCGTGATACGAGTCATGTTCTGTGTTTGATCACCCTGTGTCGGCAAGCTCGCACCGTGCGCCTAGCCCTGATGCCGCGTTTGTGTGCCTTGATGTCTGTGATGCATTCCACTTGCTTGATCACTGCACCAATGCATGTGTTCTGGAGAAAACATCCCCTACCCTTCCCTGCTCCTGCCAAATATCCCATCACAGCCCAGCCCAATTTCGACTCCCGGTGATGGGCGGCCGTCCACCGTATTCCTCTCAAGCTCCGTACCTGTGTGCCGGGCACCGGTCGACGTCGCGGGCTTGGTAGACCCCGCCGCAGCGCCGCGGTGCTGACGGGCGTCATTTTACAGCCGCCAGTAGATGTAGGGGCGGTCCGCGACCGGCCTGAGGACACGGCTCCGGCACACCGGCCGCCAGGGACGACGTCCCCGCCGGCTGAGACCGCAGAGCGAGAGGTCAGCCACGGTCATCGAGATGGCCGGCTAACAACCTAAATAAACGGCTCAGCACGCTCCACAGGACACCGACGAGGGATTAAAGCAGCCGCTCACACTTCATCTTGAACATGCTGCACTTAAATAAATTTACAAAACACCAATATATATTAAATGGTTTGACGCGATGTTTAAACGTCATGCCCTATTAAAAAGATGCTAAATATGTAAAATAAAATAGGTAGCACGTTTGGCTCAGAGTAAAAGGTACCATTGCGCAAGAAAAAATAAAATATCGGCAAAGTTAAGCACGATCCTTGAAATCTGGCTTAGTTCTTGCTTGAACTTTGAAGCGTTCCAGGTTTCCCAATTGGATCATATTACTTACATGACACACATTGGATCTTAAGTCATCACTGTGGACGGTAATAAGTTAAGGATTCATCTTTCTTTTCCTAAATTATCACATCACTGACCTTAGCACACCATACATCATTCAAACGCAGACATACAAAAACACACGGTAAACTCCTACTAACCAAAACATTTGTATGTGCTTAGATCATAGTCTCTCATGTTCGCCCCTTTCAAATTGGTGGAGAAACAAACCCTACATTTTTGAAAGCAGTCTCTAGGAACCTTGGTACTTAATTTACTGCAAATCCAGCCGAATCAAGCTCAGGCTATCCTAAACGTTTATATAAGTAGTATATATATTTTCCGTCCTATTTGGGACGTTTAACAACTTAAACCTGCCAACATAGACAATCGCAATTTGACGCAATGCAATACTTCCAGGACAAAACACCCGAATGGCGCGCAGCCAAACCCCTGCATGAAGAAACCGAACAACCGAAGGACACAGTCTCTGAGACTTCAACGCCTATGGAACACCCAGCCACGGAGCAAAAACCAGACACATCAATTATAGATGATGCCATTTCTAATATCCCAGGTGCAAAACATATTTCCGAGACAACAAAAACCGAAGTGCAGGAAGCTGATGATGAGGTGATTAAACTGGTTACTACGACCAAACGTATCCAGAGGGAGAAACCTGAAGACATCGAAGAGACTCCAGAGGAAGTGCTTCCTGAGGTGCCCATCGAAGCTGAACCTACCGTTACTGTCGTTGAGTCGGACGACTTTGTTGAGGTAACAGAGGTCACAACCACAAAGGAAGTGCAGCCTGGGCCAGACAACAAGGAGGAGATTATTGTAAAAACAAAGACAAAGAAAACAAAGAGACCCCAAGAAAAAACAGTTGAAAGTACAAAGCCAGACACAACAACAAAGACACCTTTGGATATGGAGATTGAGGACATTCCCGGTGTCAAGGAGGTCTCTGAGTCAACGGTTATTGAAGTAACTGAAGAAGACGACCAGCCAGTTGAGGTAGTAACAACGACAAAGAAAATCAAACGAACAAAACCAAAACGGCCGGAGGACGAGACTGACCAGGCACTGCCTTCGATTCCGCATGTTCCCGAGACCACAGTAACTACAGAGGAAGACGATGATCATGTTACTATCGTAGAGACTACAACTGTCAAGGACATCACCCCGAAACCCGACAACGAAGAAGAAATAACAGTCGTTACAACCACCAAGAAAATACACAAACCCATTGAAGGGGATGCCACACCAAAGAAGAAGCCAAAGAAAGACAAACCTAAACGACGAAGGCCCGAGGAAACTCCAATCGAGAAGGCTATATCCGAATTGCCGGGAGTGACAGATATTTCCGAGACAACAAAAACCGAGGTAGAAGAACCTGATGATGAGGTGATAGAGCTAGTAACTACAACAAAACGTATCCAGAGGAACAAACCTGAAGAAATCGAGGGGACTCCAGAGGAAGTGCTTCCTGAGGTGCCCATCGAAGCTGAACCTACCGTTACTGTTGTTGAGTCGGGCGAATTTGTTGAAGTAACAGAGGTCACAACCACAAAGGAAGTGCAGCCTGGGCCAGACAACAAGGAGGATATTATTGTAAAAACAAAGACAAAGAAAACAAAGAGACCCAAAGATAAACCAACCAAAGGTCCAAAGCAAGACACAACAAAGACACCTTTGGATATGGAGATTGAGGACATTCCTGGTGTCAAGGAGGTCTCTGAGTCAACGGTTACTGAAGTAACTGAAGAAGACGACCAGCCAGTTGAGGTCATCACAACGACAAAGAAAATCAAACGAACAAAACCAAAACGGCCGGAGGACGAGATTGACCAGGTACTGCCTTCGATTCCGCATGTTCCCGAGACCACAATAGCTACAGAGGAAGGCGATGATCATGTTACTGTCGTAGAGACTACAACTGTCAAGGACATCACCCCGAAACCCGACAACGAAGAAGAGATAACAGTCGTCACAACCACCAAGAAAATACACAAACCTATTGAAAAGGATACCACACCAAAGAAGAAGCCAAAGAAAGACAAACCCAAACGGCGAAGGCCCGAGGAAATTCCTATCGACAAAGCTATATCCGAATTGCCGGGAGTAACAGATATTTCCGAGACGACAAAAACCGAGGTAGAAGAAGCTGATGATGAGGTGATAGAGCTAGTAACTACAACAAAACGTATCCAGAGGGAGAAACCTGAGGACATCGAGGGGACTCCAGAGGAAGTGCTTCCTGAGGTGCCCATCGAAGCTGAACCTACCGATACTGTCGTTGAGTCGGACGACTTTGTTGAGGTAACAGAAGTGACAACCACAAAGGAAGTGCAGCCTGGGCCAGACAACAAAGAGGAGATTATTGTAAAAACAAAGACAAAGAAAACAAAGAGACCCAAAGACAAATCAACCGAAGGTACAAAGCAAGACACAAAAACAAAGACACCTTTGGATATGGAGATTGAGGACATTCCTGGTGTCAAGGAGGTCTCTGAGTCAACGGTTACTGAAGTAACTGAAGAAGACGACCAGCCAGTTGAGGTCGTCACAACGACAAAGAAAATCAAACGAACAAGACCAAAACGGCCGGAGGACGACATTGACCAGATACTGCCTTCGATTCCGCATGTTCCCGAGACCACCGTAACGACAGAGGAAGGCGACGATCATGTTACTGTCGTAGAGACTACAACTGTCAAGGACATCACCCCGAAACCCGACAACGAAGAAGAGATAACAGTCGTCACAACCACCAAGAAAACACGCAAACCCGTTGAAGGGGATACCACACCAAAGAAGAAACCAAAGAAAGACAAACCTAAACGGCGAAGGCCTGAGGAAACTCCAATCGAGAAGGCTATATCCGAATTGCCGGGAGTGACAGATATTTCCGAGGCAACACAAACCGAGGTAGAAGAAGCTGATGATGAGGTGATAGAGCTAGTAACTACAACAAAACGTATCCAGAGGGAGAAACCTGAAGACATCGAGGGGACTCCAGAGGAAGTGCTTCTTGAGGTGCCCATCGAAGCTGAACCTACCGTTACTGTTGTTGAGTCGGGAGACTTTGTTGAGGTAACAGAGGTCACAACCACAAAGGAAGTGCAGCCTGGGCCAGACAACAAGGAGGATATTATTGTAAAAACAAAGACAAAGAAAACAAAGAGACCCAAAGATAAACCAACCGAAGGTCCAAAGCAAGACACAAGAAAGACACCTTTGGATATGGAGATTGACAACATTTCTGGTGTCAAGGAGGTCTCTGAGTCAACGGTTACTGAAGTAACTGAAGAAGACGACCAGCCAGTTGAGGTCGTCACAACGACAGAGAAAATCAAACGAACAAAACCAAAACGGCCGGAGGACGAGACTGACCAGATATTGCCTTCGATTCCGCATGTTCCCGAGACCACAGTATCTACAGAGGAAGGCGATGATCATGTTACTGTCGTAGAGACTACAACTGTCAAGGACATCACCCCGAAACCCGACAACGAAGAAGAGATAACAGTCGTCACAACCACCAAGAAAATACACAAACCCGTTGAAGGGGATACCACACCAAAGAAGAAACCAAAGAAAGACAAACCCAAACGACAAAGGCCTGAGGAAGCTCCCATCGACAAAGCTATAGCCGAATTGCCGGGGGTGACAGATATTTCCGAGACAACAAAAACCGAGGTAGAAGAAGCTGATGATGAGGTGATAGAGCTAGTAACTACAACAAAACGTATCCAGAGGGAGAAACCTGAAGACATCGAGGGGACTCCAGAGGAAGTGCTTCCTGAGGTGCCCATCGAAGCTGAACCTACCGTTACTGTTGTTGAGTCGGGCGACTTTGTTGAGGTAACAGAGGTCACAACCACAAAGGAAGTGCAGCCTGGGCCAGACAACAAAGAGGAGATTATTGTAAAAACAAAGACAAAGAAAACAAAGAGACCCAAAGATAAACCAACCGAAGGTCCAAAGCAAGACACAAAAACAAAGACACCTTTGGATATGGAGACTGAGGACATTCCTGGTGTCAAGGAGGTTTCTGAGTCAACAGTTACTGAAGTAACTAAAGAAGACGACCTGCCAGTTGAGGTCGTCACAACGACAAAGAAAATCAAACGAACAAAACCAAAACGGCCGGAGGACGAGATTGACCAGGTACTGCCTTCGATTCCGCATGTTCCCGAGACCACCGTAACTACAGAGGAAGGCGATGATCATGTTACTGTCGTAGAGACTACAACTGTCAAGGACATCACCCCGAAACCCGACAACGAAGAAGAAATAACAGTCGTCACAACCACCAAGAAAATACACAAACCTATTGAAAAGGATACCACACCAAAGAAGAAGCCAAAGAAAGACAAACCCAAACGGCGAAGGCCCGAGGAAATTCCTATCGACAAAGCTATATCCGAATTGCCGGGGGTGACAGATATTTCCGAGACAACAAAAACCGAGGTAGAAGAAGCTGATGATGAGGTGATAGAGCTAGTAACTACAACAAAACGTATCCAGAGGGAGAAACCTGAAGACATCGAGGGGACTCCAGAGGAAGTGCTTCCTGAGGTGCCCATCGAAGCTGAACCTACCGTTACTGTTGTTGAGTCGGGAGACTTTGTTGAGGTAACAGAGGTCACAACCATAAAGGAAGTGCAGCCTGGGCCAGACAACAAAGAGGAGATTATTGTAAAAACAGAGACAAAGAAAACAAAGAGACCCAAAGAAAAATCAACCGAAGGTCCAAAGCAAGACACAAAAACAAAGACACCTTTGGATATGGAGATTGAGGACATTTCTGGTGTCAAGGAGGTCTCTCAGTCAACGGTTACTGAAGTAACTGAAGAAGACGACCAGCCAGTTGAGGTCGTCACAACGACAAAGAAAATCAAACGAACAAGACCAAAACGGCCGGAAGACGACATTGACCAGATACTGCCTTCGATTCCGCATGTTCCCGAGACCACCGTAACAACAGAAGAAGGCGACGATCATGTTACTGTCGTAGAGACTACAACTGTCAAGGACATCACCCCGAAACCCGACAACGAAGAAGAGATAACAGTCGTCACAACCACCAAGAAAACACGCAAACCCGTTGAAGGGGATACCACACCAAAGAAGAAACCAAAGAAAGACAAACCTAAACGGCGAAGGCCTGAGGAAACTCCAATCGACAAAGCTATAGCCGAATTGCCGGGGGTGACAGATATTTCCGAGACAACAAAAACCGAGGTAGACGAAGCTGATGATAAGGTGATAGAGCTAGTTACTACAACAAAACGTATCCAGAGGGAGAAACCTGATGACATCGAGGAGACTCAAGAGGAAGTGCTTCCTGAGGTGCCCATCGAAGCTGAACCTACCGTTACTGTTGTTGAGTCGGGAGACTTTGTTGAGGTAACAGAGGTCACAACCACAAAGGAAGTGCAGCCTGGGCCAGACAACAAGGAGGAGATTATTGTAAAAACAAAGACAAAGAAAACAAAGAGACCCAAAGATAAACCAACCGAAGGTCCAAAGCAAGACACAAGAAAGACACCTTTGGATATGGAGATTGACAACATTCCTGGTGTCAAGGAGGTCTCTGAGTCAACGGTTACTGAAGTAACTGAAGAAGACGACCAGCCAGTTGAGGTCGTCACAACGACAAAGAAAATCAAACGAACAAAACCAAAACGGCCAGAAGACGACATTGACCAGATACTGCCTTCGATTCCGCATGTTCCCGAGACCACCGTAACAACAGAGGAAGGCGACGATCATGTTACTGTCGTAGAGACTACAACTGTCAAGGACATCACCCCGAAACCCGACAACGAAGAAGAGATAACAGTCGTCACAACCACCAAGAAAACACGCAAACCCGTTGAAGGGGATACCACACCAAAGAAGAAACCAAAGAAAGACAAACCTAAACGGCGAAGGCCTGAGGAAACTCCAATCGACAAAGCTATATCCGAATTGCCGGGGGTGACAGATATTTCCGAGACAACAAAAACCGAGGTAGAAGAAGCTGATGATGAGGTGACAGAATTAGTTACTACGACAAAACATATCCAGAGGGAGAAACCTGAAGACATCGAAGAGACTCCAGAGGAAGTGCTTCCTGAGGTGCCCATTGAAGCTGAACCTACCGTTACTGTCGTTGAGTCGGGAGACTTTGTTGAGGTAACAGAGGTCACAACCACAAAGGAAGTGCAGCCTGGGCCAGACAACAAAGAGGAGATTATTGTAAAAACAAAGACAAAGAAAACAAAGAGGCCCAAAGATAAACCAACCGAAGGTCCAAAGCCAGACACAACAACAAAGACACCTTTGGATATGGAGATTGAGGACATTCCTGGTGTCAAGGAGGTCTCTGAGTCAACGGTTACTGAAGTAACTGAAGAAGACGACCAGCCAGTTGAGGTCGTAACAACAACAAAGAAAATCAAACGAACAAGACCAAAACGGCCGGAAGACGACATTGACCAGATACTGCCTTCGATTCCGCATGTTCCCGAGACCACCGTAACAACAGAAGAAGGCGACGATCATGTTACTGTCGTAGAGACTACAACTGTCAAGGACATCACCCCGAAACCCGACAACGAAGAAGAGATAACAGTCGTCACAACCACCAAGAAAATACACAAACCCGTTGAAGGGGATACCACACCAAAGAAGAAACCAAAGAAAGACAAACCCAAACGACGAAGGCCTGAGGAAGCTCCCATCGACAAAGCTATAGCCGAATTGCCGGGGGTGACAGATATTTCCGAGACAACAAAAACCGAGGTAGAAGAAGCTGATGATGAGGTGATAGAGCTAGTAACTACAACAAAACGTATCCAGAGGGAGAAACCTGAAGACATCGAGGGGACTCCAGAGGAAGTGCTTCCTGAGGTGCCCATCGAAGCTGAACCTACCGTTACTGTTGTTGAGTCGGGCGACTTTGTTGAGGTAACAGAGGTCACAACCACAAAGGAAGTGCAGCCTGGGCCAGACAACAAGGAGGAGATTATTGTAAAAACAAAGACAAAGAAAACAAAGAGACCCAAAGATAAACCAACCGAAGGTCCAAAGCAAGACACAAGAAAGACACCTTTGGATATGGAGATTGAGGACATTCCTGGTGTCAAGGAGGTCTCTGAGTCAACGGTTACTGAAGTAACTGAAGAAGACGACCAGCCAGTTGAGGTCGTCACAACAACAAAGAAAATCAAACGAACAAGACCAAAACGGCCGGAGGACGAGACTGACCAGATATTGCCTTCGATTCCGCATGTTCCCGAGACCACAGTATCTACAGAGGAAGGCGACGATCATGTTACTGTCGTAGAGACTACAATTGTCAAGGACATCACCCCGAAACCCGACAACGAAGAAGAAATAACAGTCGTCACAACCACCAAGAAAATACACAAACCCATTGAAGGGGATACCATACCAAAGAAGAAACCAAAGAAAGACAAACCTAAACGGCGAAGGCCTGAGGAAGCTCCAATCGACAAAGCTATATCCGAATTGCCGGGGTTGACAGGTATTTCCGAGACGACAAAAACCGAGGTAGAGGAAGCTGATAATGAGGTGACAGAATTAGTTACTACGACAAAACGTATCCATAGGGAGAAACCTGACGACATCGAAGAGACTCCAGAGGAAGTGCTTCCTGAGGTGCCCATCGAAGCTGAACCTACCGTTACTGTTGTTGAGTCGGGAGACTTTGTTGAGGTAACAGAGGTCACAACCACAAAGGAAGTGCAGCCTGGGCCAGACAACAAGGAGGAGATTATTGTAAAAACAAAGACAAAGAAAACAAAGAGACCCAAAGATAAACCAACCGAAGGTCCAAAGCAAGAGACAACAACAAAGACACCTTTGGATATGGAGATTGACAACATTCCTGGTGTCAAGGAGGTCTCTGAGTCAACGGTTACTGAAGTAACTGAAGAAGACGACCAGCCAGTTGAGGTCATCACAACGACAAAGAAAATCAAACGAACAAAACCAAAACGGCCGGAGGACGACATTGACCAGATACTGCCTTCGATTCCGCATGTTCCCGAGACCACAGTAACTACAGAGGAAGGCGATGATCATGCTACTGTCGTAGAGACTACAACTGTCAAGGACATCACCCCGAAACCCGACAACGAAGAAGAGATAACAGTCGTCACAACTACAAAGAAAACTCGAAAGCCTATAGAGAACTTGCCTGAAGAAGCACAAAGCCCAGTTCAAGAAACCACCGCTGATACAAGCATCCCCAAACAACGCAGAAGTGACGTGCCTGAGGTAACTAAAATGACGTTTTTCGAGCTTATTTTTACTGGCTTAAATATCAATTATTCTTATTTCAGCCAACAAAACTGTGTATTATGTTAATAACCGCCAGCGTTTACCATCCATTAATATGGAAATAATACCACTTTATGTTATCGCTTCGTTATTCATATTAAAAATCCTTCCTTAATGTATAACGCATTTCACAAAACTTTTAACAAAAACTGAAATTGAAGAAATAGGCAAGTAAGTTTAGCGTGAAACATTCTTCTTGGTAAATAAATTATATTTCATACCATTTATAATGCAAAAGAACGTAAAAACACTAATTGGTTCAAGTAATATCAGCATTTTCCAATAACGCTTTTTAATCGTGTCTTTGGCAACCTATTAATTTCGGAAAAAAGTAGGCAACCAGCGAAACAGAGCTCTGTTTAAGGCAGCATCACACGTATTTATTTTCCTATGGTTCTCGAAACGGCAGGTACCTATGTATAATTTAATATTTAGTACGCAGCTTGGAGATCGAGTTTCGACGAAAGATCAATAAACTATTTAGAACGTATGCCAGTTTTTTTTAATCATTTTCATTGCCAGCCATATCCATTATCCATGAACACCCGTCGCCTCAGATTGAATTAATGTTTCTTCTCAATCCAAGCATGCTAGTACGTAAAATGCATGGATAACAATGCATCGAATCCGTCCCAGGATGTGCTTACCACTTAACATGTCACCAATGGTTACGCTGTGCCGTCATCAATCATCATGTTGTCGGGTTGTTCCATTGTCATGTTAGCATGGGAGTCATGTGTCTCGTCAGTGAACACCGTCCGTACACGTGTACAATAATTACGGAACAGATGATCTCAGCACGCCACACGCTACACGCAGGGTTCACTTCCACGCCCGGACGCGGCGCGGCCCGACCGCCGGGGGTCGCCTTCCGTCGCCGACAGCGATGCGACAATGCCTTCTGACGCCGAGGTTTGTGCAGGCCCTCGCAGCAGCCTCGCCTGATCACTTCTTCTTCGCTCTGTCAATGGCTTTTTTCTTTTTTCTTTTTCGCTCGCGGGGCTGTTCGCCCATCGCTTTACCACCGTGTTGCCGTACTGGAGCGAGACCTTTACTTGAAACGCTGATGTTCACGCAAGTTTGACTTCCCGCGTATCAATGCATAACGCCTTCGCTATGTGTGACAACGCAACTGTCAGATTTAGAGCCAGGTTGGTACTTATTTTCTTCGTTGCTCTTTATTCCTCTAATGGTGACTAGTTACTTGTTAATGAACTTGAACTTTGTGCCCGTTAAGCAGCTATGATTTCATTTAAGGTTGTTGATTCCCTAAATAAAACGTTGCATATTCTTTCCTATGGGGAAACAGGGCGCAAACTGTTTCCTTCTTCCCCTACGAACTGTTTTGATTTGTATAATAACATTTTAACCTTTTAAATGATGTTAATGAATAATGTTGTAAAAAATGGCGAACAAAATAAACGAACTAACCATCAATCGACCCAAGATCATACTAGTACAAAATGAGATGTTGTGTAAGTTGATAGTTGTTTGTTGTTTTTTTTACTGTTACGTAATGATAATTTGTAAAAAATATTACGCGATGCTTCAAATTGAAGAACATCATTAAATCTTCACTGAGCCGATGCGTAGTGACGCTTCATGGAGGTGAAAATCCTGCAAATTTATATACCAAGATATATTCTTGAAAAAACGTGGTACTTGAAATTAGTATAAACTTCAACCCGCGCACCAACGGGGGGCGGATATCCGCCCCCCTCCCCCAGAGGTTTTCGTAAATAGCGGGAAACGTAGCGACTTTTTGCAACTTTGTCACCGTGTAAGAGCTACAGTAGATGACGGAGGCCTTTGAAAGTCGCAGGATAAAATGAGGTCATTGGTAGCTACAAGTTGTTTATCTCGGAATTTTGATATCGATGACCAAAGGTCAGGTTGACCAAACCTTGACCTCCCCATTATAAGTCAATGGGGGGTTGGGAAATTAACTTGTTTTTTCACTAAAATGCGTCGGAAAATGACTTCATATGCGATTGACCTTGACTACCTTCAGGCTTGTTTTGCTATTGGGCAGCTGTAGGGTCATGTGACGTCATCAAAGGTTACCAAAGGTTTTTTTTTTGCAAAAACTCCTTACAGAAGCAAGATGCAGTCGCGCGGATGGTCTCAATGTGTTAAGCTCGTCAAGGCGCACTTGATGATATGCATGATGACCTTGAGGTTACGTGACCTGAGGTCAAACTTTGACCTTGACCTTTCGAGGTCAACATATTAATGAATTGATGCGGATTGACGAGAGGATCACGATGGTGTCATTAGCTTGTTCTTAGCTTGGCTACTTCCAAAGTTATTCGAGAAAAACTTCAAAACTCTAGTCTGTTCCACATCAAGCTTGCCGTCGGAGTTTCTTCAACAGGTCGCTCCTTTGCTCAAGAATTTGCTTCCTTAAATGTAAGACCTGTATATACAGAAATCACACACTGCTTTCAGCATGACACTTCGTCCGCAAGCTTGAAACGGAACAGAGTATAGTTCCGCCATTTTGACTTTTTTCCCCTTTGACGTTATCTTTGACCTGAGTCTGACCTGAAAATGACTAGTAAAAACTGTAGATCTTGTCCGTGCGTACCCCATGCCGTTTACCGCTTGTCACTATCTTGCTTCGTTCTCGAGATATCAGGTGGCCGTCATCCGCCCCTCCCCCCCCCCCCCCTCCGCTGTCGGTGCGAAGTTCACGCGGACGGCGGACCCCAGTCGGTGCGCGAGTTAAGGACAAAGTTATATTTATAAAGAAAAAGCATATGAATGTCAAAACTTCATGAGAGCAGACGAACGTTTTGTGCGCTGCACACATTTTTTTGTGACACGGCCATACTCAGATACCATAAATACCATAAATGCCATGTATGAGCAGCAAAGCTGAGCTTCGTGGATACTAGATCCTCTACGAATCAGAAAACTTTGTCACATAAGAGTATGTAACTGTCGCGTATCGACGTATCGACGTAACACTTAAGTTCCATAGAACCTTTCGAATCTTAAGTTTTTTTCGAAAACATATAAAAAAAAAGTTGGCGGCGCTTTGGCAACATTATCATTCATATCTTGTGAAAACGACTGATCAGAATCACTTGGTCAGATTTGTGATCCCAGCTCAAAGCGTGGGTTTTATATTTTGGATTGAGTTTGGCTCCCCTGTCCGTCCAATTACTTCGTACTAAAGCTTTTTATATAAATTTAGTCCGAACCTTTTGAATGGAAGGATTCACAAGGACATAGCCCCCCCCCCCTAAGCGAAGCTTATTGCGTTGACCCTCCCCTCTACCCTCCGATCGCGCAATTACAGTTCTATGGCAGAATTTGGAGAATTCTGCCATAGCACCCACGTTAACCCGCGCATAACTGGGGTGGGGGGCTCGACAGAGCCCCCCTCCCGTTTTTCGGCAATATCTTATTTGACGGATCAACACAAAATTCGCGGTACCTTCAGCGGCATACATTTAACACTTTGTGTTACAATTTCGACTTCCTAGCTACCATAGTTTGGCCGGAAATGACTTCAGAGTGACGTCATGTCGGCCGATTTTGATGCAAAATATTGAATTACGGCAGACGCTCTCAAGAACTCAGTTTTAAAGCTAGATCCAATTTATTTGCAAGAGTGGACTACAAATACACTTAGCTAACAAACTGCTATCTCATTTAAAAAAAAACATAAATGAAAAAATATGTATTTACAATTACAAAAATATTTTTTTTTTATTTCTTCAAAAAGTTTCTCATTTTTGTCAAACACCGGAATATGTGTGATAAAACACACACTGATAAACTACTTTAGCAAGTTGTAGCCCAATATCTTCAAAAATAGCCAAGTTATTTGCATTATTGTCAAAATTTTACAATTATATAGTTTTCAAAACAATTTTTCAGTCCATTTTTGACATCGTACAGCAGTATTCATGGCACCATCGTATTTCTGAACTCAAACTGCATCTGATAAGCACCTTTTTTTGTTGAAAAATTTCATTTTCAAAATTTGACCTTTTCTGTCCTGAAAGTGACCTGACCTGTAAATTCAGCTAGAAATGACCTCAAATGACACAGACGACATTTTTTTCGAAATATACGTGTAAAATGGACCATAAAACATGCGTCACGTGACCGATACATGATATACAATTTTCGTGACCTAGGATGACGTGGCCTTGGCCTGAAAAAATTCGAAGTAAAAGTTCGGTACCCTCAGGGTATCTTAAGCATATATCAAGGAGTGCGTAAACCAAAAATGAGCCTGATCGGTCTTGTCAACAGGCGGTCAGAGCCTAAATTGTGAACAAGCAAAAATGCTGATAATTTTTACTTTGACCTGACCTGTGACGTTATCGGTGACCTCGAGGTCAATGACAATAGGCTTCGCTCGACAGTTTTTCCAGATCTATCAGACGCCGCTTGAATTTTGACGATCGGCCCAGTATTTTCGGAGATAGGACGCCGGGGGCTTTGGAGAGTCACTCGCGTTATGGAAAATACCCCAGCCATGCGCGGGTTAAACTTTAGCACTATTTCCAAAGTTAACGTGCGCACATAGCCAGCGCGGCCGGTCCCCTCACTGACTTCACCTGGCTACGGCCTGCCACCAACCGCAACCATACCTGTCAGGAGGCCCATAAACGTTAATCGCCCGTCGCGCTTCAAACCCGGACTGTTATAACCAGGAACGCGTGCTCTCACCACGCGGAGTCCAACGCTCTACCGACTGAGCTACCGGGACCAGCTAAAAAGAAAATTTTCACATTAACCCGTGTAGGGCCTTCGCCGGGCAGGGGGAAGTTTAAGCATTCCCTCCCCTGTATAACCTGACTACTGGGCCACGTAGAGGCACGCGGTAAGTGGCGTTTAAAAAAATCATAAAGCCATCAAAAATATACTCCGGTCAAATTTCTGCTCAGTTGAAAGAGATCAACGGCTCAGTTGAAAACAAGAGGTCAGCAAACTATGCCCCTATCAACCTTTTTTGACAAATCGGCGCAAAACTCGGGACGAAAAGAGCTGCAACGCCGCAAGAAAACGAAATAATGTATTTGACCCAAGGTCAAAGGTTTAGCCTCTATCAGGCATAACTAAGCTTTAAGCTGAGCTATGACATTTTACCTTCCTCAACCGTAAGACGATATTCCCACCCATACATTGAGATTGATCCGTACCAACTTTGTAACAACTCCGAAGAATTAAAAAAACTTAATTCACTACACCTTATGTTCCTATGTTTTTCGTCTACTAAGAGGGGCAAAGTAAAAAAAAAATCCTGTCAAATGTTCGAATGTTATGCTCTTATTGACGTTAAAATTACAACTTCTTCTTTTTGCAGGCACCGGATCAGCTGGAACTTACACGACTGTTGGATAAAGATATACCAGGTGTCACCGAAGTCAGTGAGCAAATCAATGCCGATGTTGAAAGGAATGACGATGAGAAAGTCGAGACCGTCACGACTACAAAGATAATCAAACGAAAAAAGCCTAAAGACGGCACAGAAACTACGGAAGAAATCCTTCCAGAAATTCCGGAGAAAGCCGAGCCCACTACGACTCTTGAGGAGACACCTGACCACGTCGAGGTAACTGAAGTAACAACGGCAAAAGATATTCAGGAAGGTCCTGATGACCACCTCATCACAGTTGTCACCAAGACAAAGAAAACTCGCAAACCAAAGGAAAAAACGCTAAAGAAAGCGCCAAAGAAGAACCAGCCAACTGGAACTACACTGGATGAACAGATTGAGGAAATCCCAGGTGTCACCGAAGTAGCTGAGCAAACCACTACTGAAGTTGAAACCATTGATGATGAACAAGTTGAAACAATCACGACTACAAAGAAAATCAAACGAAAGAAGCCTAAAGACGGTACAGAAACTATGGAAGAAATCCTTCCAGAAATTCCGCAGAAAGCCGAACCCACTACGACTGTTGAGGAGACGCCTGAGTTCGTCGAGGTAACTGAGGTTACAACTACAAAGGACATCCAGGAAGGTCCTGATGACCAGCTCATCACAGTGGTCACCAAGACAAAGAAAACTCGCAAACCGAAGGAAAAAGCGCCGAAGGAGAAGCCAAAGAAGAAACGACCATGCAAAACACGACTGGATGAACAGATTGAGGAAATCCCAGGCGTCACCGAAATAAGTGAACATACCTCTACTGATGTTGAACGGAATGATGACGAGGAAGTTGAGACCGTCACGACTACAAAGAACATCAAACGGAAGAAGCCTACAGACAGCACCGAAACTACGAAAGAAATCCTTCCAGAAATTCCGGAGAAAGCCGAACCCACTACGACTGTTGAGGAGACTCCTGACCTCGTAGAGGTAACTGAAGTCACAACGACAAAGGACATCCAGGAAGGTCCTGAAGACCAGCTCATCACAGTCGTCACCAAGACAAAGAAAACTCGCAAACCAAAAGAAAAGGCGCCAAAGGAGAAGCCAACGCGGAAACGAACAACTAAAACTACGCTGGATGAACAGATTGAGAAAATCCCAGGCGTCACCGAGGTTGGTGAGCAAACTACTACTGAAATTGAAACCATTGATGACGAAGAAGTTGAGACAATGACGACTACAAAGAAAATCAAAATAAAGAAGCCTAAAGACGGCACCGAAAACACGGCAGAAGTCCTTCCAGAAATTCCAAAGAAAGCCGAACCAACTACAACTGTTGAGGAGACGCCTGAGGACGTCGAGGTAACTGAGGTTACAACGACAAAGGACATCCAGGAAGGTCCTGATGACCAGCTCATCACAGTTGTCACAAAGACAAAGAAAACTCGCAAACCGAAGGAAAGGGCGCCGAAGGAGAAGCCAAAGAAAAAACGGCCATCCAAAACTCGACTGGATCAACAGATTGAGGAAATCCCGGGAGTCACCGAAATAAGTAAACATACCTCTACTGATGTTGAACGGAATGATGATGAGGAAGTTGAGACCGTCACGACTACAAAGAAAATCAAACGGAAGAAGCCTAAAGACGGCACCGAAATTACGGAAGAAATCCTTCCAGAAATTCCAGAGAAAGCCGAGCCCATTACGACAGTTGAGGAGACGCCTGAGAACGTCGAGGTAACTGAACTTACAACGACAAAGGAAATCCAGGAAGGTCCTGATGACCAGCTCATCACAGTTGTCACCAAGACAAAGAAAACTCGCAAACCGAAGGAAAAGAAGCCGAAGGAGAAGCCAAAGAAAAAACGGCCATCCAAAACTCGACTGGATGAACAGATTGAGAAAATCCCAGGCGTCACCGAGGTTGGTGAGCAAACTACTACTGAAATTGAAACCATTGATGACGAAGAAGTTGAGACAATGACGACTACAAAGAAAATCAAAACAAAGAAGCCTAAAGACGGCACCGAAACCACGGAAGAAATCCTTCCAGAAATTCCAGAGAAAGCCGAACCCACTACAACTGTTGAGGAGACGCCTGAGGACGTCGAGGTAACTGAGGTTACAACGACAAAGGACATCCAGGAAGGTCCTGATGACCAGCTCATCACAGTTGTCACCAAGATAAAGAAAACTCGCAAACCAAATGAAAGGGCGCCGAAGGAGAAGCCAAAGAAAAAACGGCCAACCAAAACTCGACTGGATCAACAAATTGAGGAAATCCCGGGAGTCACCGAAATAAGTGAACATACCTCTACTGATGTTGAACGGAATGATGATGAGGAAGTTGAGACCGTCACGACTACAACGAAAATCAAACGGAAGAAGCCTACAGACGGCACCGAAACTACGGAAGAAATCCTTCCAGAAAATCCGCAGAAAGCCGAGCCAACTACAACTGTTGAGGAGACGCCTGAGCACGTCGAGGTAACTGAGGTTACAACGACAAAGGATATCCAGGAAGGTCCTGAAGACCAGCTCATCACAGTCGTCACCAAGACAAAGAAAACTCGCAAACCGAAGGAAAAGGCACCGAAGGAGAAGCCAAAGAAGAAACAGCCATCCAAAACTCGACTGGATCAACAGATTAAAGAAATCCCGGGAGTCACCGAAATAAGTGAACATACCTCTACTGATGTGGAAGGGAATGATGATGAGGAAGTTGAGACCGTCACGACTACAAAGAAAATCAAACGGAAGAAGCCTCAAGACGGCACCGAAATTACGGAAGAAATCCTTCCAGAAATTCCAGAGAAAGCCGAGCCCATTACGACAGTTGAGGAGACCCCTGAAGACGTCGAGGTAACTGAAGTAACAACGACAAAGGATATCCAGGAAAGTCCTGATGACCAGCTCATTACAGTGATCACCAAGACAAAGAAAACTCGCAAACCGAAGGAAAAAGCACCGAAGGAGAAGCCAAAGAAGAAACAACCATCCAAAGCTCGACTGGATCAACAGATTGAGGAAATTCCAGGTGTCACCGAAGTAGCTGAGCAAACCACTACTGAAGTTGAAACCATTGATGATGAACAAATTGAAACAATCACGACTACAAAGAAAATCAAACGAAAGAAGCCTAAAAACGATACAGAAACTATGGAAGAAATCCTTCCAGAAATTCCGCAGAAAGCCGAACCCACTACGACTGTTGAGGAGACGCCTGAGTTCGTCGAGGTAACTGAGGTTACAACGACAAAGGACATCCAGGAAGGTCCTGATGACCAGCTCATCACAGTGGTCACCAAGACAAAGAAAACTCGCAAACCGAAGGAAAAAGTGCCGAAGGAGAAGCCAAAGAAGAAACGGCCATGCAAAACACGACTGGATGAACAGATTGAGGAAATCCCGGGAGTCACCGAAATAAGTGAACATACCTCTACTGATGTTGAACGGAATGATGACGAGGAAGTTGAGACCGTCACGACTACAAAGAAAATTAAACGGAAGAAGCCTACCGACAGCACCGAAACTACGGAAGAATTACTTCCAGAAATTCCGGAGAAAGCCAAGCCTACTACGACATCGGAGGAGACGCCTGAGCACGTCGAGGTAACTGAGGTTACAACGACAAAGGACATCCAGGAAGGTCCTGATGACCAGCTCATCACAGTTGTCACCAAGACAAAGAAAACTCGCAAACCGAAGGAAAGGGCGCCGAAGGAGAAGCCAAAGAAAAAACGGCCATCCAAAACTCGACTGGATCAACAGATTGAGGAAATCCCGGAAGTCACCGAAATAAGTGAACATACCTCTACTGATGTTGAACGGAATGATGATGAGGAAGTTGAGACCGTCACGTCTACAAAGAAAATCAAACGGAAGAAGCCCACCGACGGCACCGAAACTACGGAAGAAATACTTCCAGAAATTCCGGAGAAAGCCGAGCCCATTACGAAAGTTGAGGAGACGCCTGAGCACATCGAGGTATCTGAAGTCACAACGACAAAGGACATCCAGGAAGGTCCTGATGACCAGCTCATCACAGTTGTCACCAAGACAAAGAAAACTCGCAAACCGAAGGAAAAGGCGCCAAAGGAGAAGCCAAAGCGTAAACGGCCAACTGGAACTACACTGGATGAACAGATTGAGAAAATCCCAGGCGTCACCGAGGTTGGTGAGCAAACTACTACTGAAATTGAAACCATTGATGACGAAGAAGTTGAGACAATGACGACTACAAAGAAAATCAAAACAAAGAAGCCTAAAGACGGCACCGAAACCACGGAAGAAATCCTTCCAGAAATTCCAGAGAAAGCCGAACCCACTACAACTGTTGAGGAGACGCCTGAGGACGTCGAGGTAACTGAGGTTACAACGACAAAGGACATCCAGGAAGGTCCTGATGACCAGCTCATCACAGTTGTCACCAAGACAAAGAAAACTCGCAAACCAAATGAAAGGGCGCCGAAGGAGAAGCCAAAGAAAAAACGGCCAACCAAAACTCGACTGGATCAACAAATTGAGGAAATCCCGGGAGTCACCGAAATAAGTGAACATACCTCTACTGATGTTGAACGGAATGATGATGAGGAAGTTGAGACCGTCACGACTACAACGAAAATCAAACGGAAGAAGCCTACAGACGGCACCGAAACTACGGAAGAAATCCTTCCAGAAATTCCGCAGAAAGCCGAGCCAACTACAACTGTTGAGGAGACGCCTGAGCACGTCGAGGTAACTGAGGTTACAACGACAAAGGATATCCAGGAAGGTCCTGAAGACCAGCTCATCACAGTCGTCACCAAGACAAAGAAAACTCGCAAACCGAAGGAAAGGGCACCGAAGGAGAAGCCAAAGAAGAAACAGCCATCCAAAACTCGACTGGATCAACAGATTAAAGAAATCCCGGGAGTCACCGAAATAAGTGAACATACCTCTACTGATGTGGAAGGGAATGATGATGAGGAAGTTGAGACCGTCACGACTACAAAGAAAATCAAACGGAAGAAGCCTCAAGACGGCACCGAAATTACGGAAGAAATCCTTCCAGAAATTCCAGAGAAAGCCGAGCCCATTACGACAGTTGAGGAGACCCCTGAAGACGTCGAGGTAACTGAAGTAACAACGACAAAGGATATCCAGGAAAGTCCTGATGACCAGCTCATTACAGTGATCACCAAGACAAAGAAAACTCGCAAACCGAAGGAAAAAGCACCGAAGGAGAAGCCAAAGAAGAAACAACCATCCAAAGCTCGACTGGATCAACAGATTGAGGAAATTCCAGGTGTCACCGAAGTAGCTGAGCAAACCACTACTGAAGTTGAAACCATTGATGATGAACAAATTGAAACAATCACGACTACAAAGAAAATCAAACGAAAGAAGCCTAAAGACGATACAGAAACTATGGAAGAAATCCTTCCAGAAATTCCGCAGAAAGCCGAACCCACTACGACTGTTGAGGAGACGCCTGAGTTCGTCGAGGTAACTGAGGTTACAACGACAAAGGACATCCAGGAAGGTCCTGATGACCAGCTCATCACAGTGGTCACCAAGACAAAGAAAACTCGCAAACCGAAGGAAAAAGTGCCGAAGGAGAAGCCAAAGAAGAAACGGCCATGCAAAACACGACTGGATGAACAGATTGAGGAAATCCCGGGAGTCACCGAAATAAGTGAACATACCTCTACTGATGTTGAACGGAATGATGACGAGGAAGTTGAGACCGTCACGACTACAAAGAAAATTAAACGGAAGAAGCCTACCGACAGCACCGAAACTACGGAAGAATTACTTCCAGAAATTCCGGAGAAAGCCAAGCCTACTACGACATCGGAGGAGACGCCTGAGCACGTCGAGGTAACTGAGGTTACAACGACAAAGGACATCCAGGAAGGTCCTGATGACCAGCTCATCACAGTTGTCACCAAGACAAAGAAAACTCGCAAACCGAAGGAAAGGGCGCCGAAGGAGAAGCCAAAGAAAAAACGGCCATCCAAAACTCGACTGGATCAACAGATTGAGGAAATCCCGGCAGTCACCGAAATAAGTGAACATACCTCTACTGATGTTGAACGGAATGATGATGAGGAAGTTGAGACCGTCACGTCTACAAAGAAAATCAAACGGAAGAAGCCCACCGACGGCACCGAAACTACGGAAGAAATACTTCCAGAAATTCCGGAGAAAGCCGAGCCCATTACGAAAGTTGAGGAGACGCCTGAGCACATCGAGGTATCTGAAGTCACAACGACAAAGGACATCCAGGAAGGTCCTGAAGACCAGCTCATCACAGTTGTCACCAAGACAAAGAAAACTCGCAAACCGAAGGAAAAGGCGCCAAAGGAGAAGCCAAAGCGTAAACGGCCAACTGGAACTACACTGGATGAAAAGATTGAGGAAATCCCAGGTGTCACCGAAGTAGCTGAGCAAACCACTACTGAAGTTGAAACCATTGATGATGAACAAGTTGAAACAATCACGACTACAAAGAAAATCAAACGAAAGAAGCCTAAGGACGGAACCGAAACTTCGGAAGAAATCCTTCCAGAAATTCCAGAGAAAGCCGTGCCCACTACGAATGTTGAGGAGACGCCTGAGCACGTCGAGGTAACTGAAGTCACAACGACAAAGGACATCCAGGAAGGTCCTGATGACCAACTCATCACAGTTGTCACCAAGACAAAGAAAACTCGCAAACCGAAGGAAAAGGCGCCAAAGGAGAAGCCAAAGCGGAAACGGCCAACTAAAACTACGCTGGATGAACAGATTGAGAAAATCCCAGGCGTCACCGAGGTTGGTGAGCAGACTACTACTGAAATTGAAACCATTGATGACGAAGAAGTTGAGACAATGACGACTACAAAGAAAATCAAAATAAAGAAACCTACAGACGGCACCGAAACTACGGAAGAAATCCTTCCAGAAATTCCGCAGAAAGCCGAACCCACTACGACTGTTGAGGAGACGCCTGACCTCGTCGAGGTAACTGAAGTAACAACGACAAAGGATATCCAGGAAGGTCCTGATGACCAGCTCATCACAGTTGTCACCAAGACAAAGAAAACTCGCAAACCGAAGGAAAAAGCACCGAAGGAGAAGCCAAAGAAGAAACGGCCATCCAAAACTCGACTGGATCAACAGATTGAGGAAATCCCGGGAGTCACCGAAATAAGTGAACATACCTCTACTGATGTGGAACAGAATGATGATGAGGAAGTTGAGACCGTCACGACTACAAAGAAAATCAAACGAAAGAAGCCTAAAGACGGCACCGAAATTACGGAAGAAATCCTTCCAGAAATTCCAGAGAAAGCCGAGCCCATTACGACAGTTGAGGAGACGCCTGAGGACGTCGAGGTAACTGAAGTCACAACGACAAAGGACATCCAGGAAGGTCCTGATGACCAGCTCATCACAGTTGTCACCAAGACAAAGAAAACTCGCACACTGAAGGAAAAGACGCCTAAGAAAAAACCAAAAAAGAAACGACCAACAACAACTACACTGGATGAACATATTGAGAAAATCCCAGGCGTCACCGAAGTTGGTGAGCAAACCACTACTGAAGTTGAAACCATTGATGACGAACAAGTTGAAACAATCACGACTACAAAGAAAATCAAACGAAAGAAGCCTAAGTACGGAACCGAAATTTCGGAAGAAATCCTTCCAGAAATTCCAGAGAAAGCCGAGCCCACTACGAATGTTGAGGAGACGCCTGAGCACGTCGAGGTAACTGAAGTCACAACGACAAAGGACATCCAGGAAGGTCCTGATGACCAGCTCATCACAGTTGTCACCAAGACAAAGAGAACTCGCAAACCGAAGGAAAAGACGCCAAAGGAGAAGCCAAAGCGGAAACGGCCAACTAAAACTACGCTGGATGAACAGATTGAGAAAATCCCAGGCGTCACCGAGGTTGGTGAGCAAACTACTACTGGAATTGAAACCACTGATGACGAAGAAGTTGAGACAATGACCACTACAAAGAAAATCAAAATAAAGAAGCCTAAAGACGGCACCAAAACCACGGAAGAAATCCTTCCAGAAATTCCAGAGAAAGCCGAGCCCATTACGACAGTTGAGGAGACGCCTGAGGACGTCGAGGTAACTGAAGTCACAACGACAAAGGACATCCAGGAAGGTCCTGACGACCAGCTCATCACAGTTGTCACCAAGACAAAGAAAACTCGCAAACCGAAGGAAAAGAAGCCGAAGGAGAAGCCAAAGAAGAAACGGCCATGCAAAACACAACTGGATGAACAGATTGAGGAAATCCCGGGAGTCACCGAAACAAGTGAACATACCTCTACTGAGGTTGAACGGAATGATGATGAGGAAGTTGAGACCGTCACGTCTACAAAGAAAATCAAACGGAAGAAGCCCACCGACGGCACCGAAACTACGGAAGAAATCCTTCCAGAAATTCCGAAGAAAGCCGAGCCCATTACGACAGTTGAGGAGACGCCTGAGCACATCGAGGTATCTGAAGTCACAACGACAAAGGACATCCAGGAAGGTCCTGAAGACCAGCTCATCACAGTCGTCACCAAGACAAAGAAAACTCGCAAACCAAAAGAAAAAGCGCCAAAAGAGAAGCCGAAGCGGAAACGGCCAACTAAAACTACGCTGGATGAACAGATTGAGAAAATCCCAGGCGTCACCGAGGTTGGTGAGCAAACTACTACTGAAATTGAAACCATTGATGACGAAGAAGTTGAGACAATGACGACTACAAAGAAAATCAAAGTAAAGAAGCCTAAAGACGGCACCGAAACCACGGAAGAAATCCTTCCAGAAATACCGGAGAAAGCCGAGCCCACTACAACTGTTGAGGAGACGCCTGAGCACGTCGAGGTAACAGAGGTTACAACGACAAAAGACATCCAAGAAGGTCTTGATGACCAGCTCATCACTGTCGTCACCAAGACAAAGAAAACTCGCAAACCGAAGGAAAAGGCGCCAAAGAAGATGCCAAAGGAGAAACGGCCAACTGGAACTACACTGGATGAACAGATTGAGGAAATCCCAGGTGTCACCGAAGTAGCTGAGCAAACCACTACTGAAGGTGAAACCATTGATGACGAACAAGTTGAAACAATCACGACTACAAAGAAAATCAAACGAAAGAAGCCTAAGGACGGAACCGAAACTTCGGAAGAAATCCTTCCAGAAATTCCAGGGAAAGCCGAGCCCACTACGAATGTTGAGGAGACGCCTGAGCACGTCGAGGTAACTGAAGTCACAACGACAAAGGACATCCAGGAAGGTCCTGATGATCAACTCATCACAGTTGTCACCAAGACAAAGAAAACTCGCAAACCGAAGGAAAAGGCGCCAAAGGAGAAGCCAAAGCGGAAACGGCCAACTAAAACTACGCTGGACGAACAGATTGAGAAAATCCCAGGCGTCACCGAGGTTGGTGAGCAAACTACTACTGAAATTGAAACCATTGATGACGAAGAAGTTGAGACAATGACGACTACAAAGAAAATCAAAATAAAGAAGCCTTCAGAAGGCACCGAAACTACGGACGAAATCCTTCCAGAAATTCCGCAGAAAGCCGAACCCACTACGACTGTTGAGGAGACGCCTGACCTCGTCGAGGTAACTGAAGTTACAACGACAAAAGATATCCAGGAAGGTCCTGATGACCAGCTCATCACAGTTGTCACCAAGACAAAGAAAACTCGCAAACCGAAGGAAAAAGCGCCGAAGGAGAAGCCAAAGAAGAAACGGCCATGCAAAACACGACTGGATCAACAGATTGAGGAAATCCCGGGAGTCACCGAAATAAGTGAACATACCTCTACTGATGTTGAACGGAATGATGATGAGGAAATCGAGACTGTCACGACTACAAAGAAAATCAGACGGAAGAAGCCTAAAGACGGTACAGAAACTATGGAAGAAATCCTTCCAGAAATTCCGGAGAAAGCCGAGCCAACTACGACATCAGAGGAGATGCCTGACCTCGTCGAGGTAACTGAAGTCACAACGACAAAGGACATCCAGGAAGGCCCTGATGAAGAGCTCATCACAGTCATCACCAAGACAAAGAAAACTCGTAGATCAAAACACATCACAAACGACGACAGACCTGGGCCGCCTTCGCCTGATGGCACTCCTGACGTCTCTCCACATAACCAGGTGTTTATAAAGGGAACATCGCCTTGTTTCTAAAATATATTATTTGTCTTGGTTGAGCAGTTTTTTACAGCTTTCGTTAATCCATTTGCAGTGATGTCGTTATAACTCGGATTCCATTGCTTATAAAATGATGATTGAACATGATAAATGATGAAATGGCTATTCTGCGTTGATATAAAGGGAATATTTCACTTTCCTGAAATTAGTTAATTGCAGTGGATTAATGATTTTTATGCTCAAAATAACCAGATAATATAATTAAACTTTTTTTGTGAAAAGGATTTTTTTTATGTTTTAATATAGGAAGAACTATATAATATATTAAATCATGTTTGTCGCAGAAGCGTATTACGCGTTGACTAATCATATTGTGTAGTTCAAACCTACGCATGCTGCATTGGCTGTATGCTGAATGTCTGACGATGACGTAAGGCACTCTTGGCGGAACGAGAAATGAAATATATTCGTCTAGGGTGATCGTTGGGCCGTAAAAGCTCTTGATTTGTGTTAGTCTCAGCGAAAGCTACGAAATTGCTATTCCAGTTCAAAACCCCATGTTAAAAGTGAACTGTGTCCTTTTAAGTCTTCGCTACTACGTTTCTAGCAAGTTTTGTTTAGCTTATTTATGTGAATTTGCTGCTGCTTTGAATAAGTTTATATTTAACTCCTTCAATGGCTTCTCTTGTTTTCAGTTGCAGCTACCAAAGCTCTGTCGGAAAATATCAACCATTACCTGTTTGTGGTGCTTATTTTTAATTGTTCACCATGTTTCACCGAAAGCAATTGTGGTGTCTCTCAAGTTATGTGAAGCATCTATGTACAACAGACATAATTTCTTTATAGCATAGTTATTACATTTGCTTTAGTAGTTTGGTACTGCAACTTTAATTCGCTCAATATTGCGTGACCATATTTTAGCCTTTCGTCGCTATAAAAGGCGTTACATGCTATGTAGCCCTTTATCGTGGTATTAAAAGGTGTATGTAATTTATTTAGGCTTTTATTCTTAAGTATCGACAGATGGAATGCTTTTAAGAATAATTATGATTGTTGTTAGGTTGCAGCGAACAATGTTTGACACTATGAAGCTCCGACAAATGCACACCCGCCGATCAATCACATAAAACACAATGCAGCCACAAGATATTCTGGAACAAACACAATGTCACCAGTGCATGCTGAATCCTGTCATGCGTGCATGCATGTTTTTAGGAACGCATCTGAAGCCTATGAGCTACTCGTATTTAGCCTGATTTCCATCGCATCCTGCTCAATACCAAGCTTGAGACCACGCGTTCCGAATGAGCCAACTGACAAGACACTGCTCGTCTTATCGTCACTGCTTTCAGCGGAAGTGAGCATGCTACTAATACTGCACCCGGTGACCCACTGGGTGTCGATCAACTCTGCCCCGTGCTGTCACTCACTGAGTTGTGTACCCGCAGGAGCACGTTCCGGAGGACGCCAAGCCGCAGCAGAAGGAGAGGCCCAAGAAGCCAGACGGAGCACCCGAATGGAAGGGCTTCAAGTTGAAGAAGGTCGTCAAGCCGGAGGATGAGGACGAGGACGTGTTAACGAGCATGACACTCAGCCGCCCCGATCGGATTCCAAGAACAGAGTTGGAATTCAAGGAAGTACCGAAAAAGCCATCCGATGATGTTCAGCCGGCAGATGGTATCATCTCGGAAGAGGATACGAGACCAGAGGACAAGATTCCCGGCGAAACTGAGGAAGACAAGAGCAGTGCAAAGAAACCAAAAAAGCGAAGGCCTAAGAAAAGCCCAGAAGCTGTCGAAGAGGTTCCTGTAACAACACCCGAAGCAAGAGAAGGAGAGCAAGTTCCAGAAAAGCAAGATGACCGTCAGCCAGAGGTAAGTTTTTTTGTGATTGTCATATATTTTACAAAGACGCTTATAAAAGACCAGCAATGGAGATCAAACCAAACAAACAGTGAAAATGCAACAATGAATTACTCATCATAACATAAATTTTGTGGGTATGTTGCTAGGCTTACATGACCTATAACAAAGAAACATCAAAGATAATAAAATAGCTTATTCTTAATACACCTACTTCCATGTATTACTTAGCCTCCTAACCAAACCTTCCTAGGTGCACTCAGGCAGCTTTTGCAAAATTGTCAGGGAACTCAGATTTGTTTTTCAATAGAAAAACACAATTCTAACGAATAGTGTTTGAACTATTGACAAAAAAAAACTTCGGTTACCGATTAGAGTGTATGTATATGCGCTAGGAAATGGTTGGGTGGTATGTTATTTCACCTTGTTACAATTGTTACCAGGGGCGGATCCAGAAAATCTCCAAGGGAGGGGCCATTAGAAACCAGGAGGCCCCCATATGTTGGAGGCCCCATCTTCCCACTTGTTGGGCCCCCCCCCCCAAAAAAAAACTGCGTCTATTGAGCTTATCTAGCTGTTCAGGCAACATCTCAACATGAATAGCCACTTTATTTTCAGGAGGCCCCCTTTTCAGCTTTTTAACTTTTTATTTTATTTTTGAAAAAAAATCGGCCAAGGGGGGGGCCATGGCCCCCATGGCCCCCCCCCCTTGTATCCGCGCCTGATTGTTACCATCCTCTTCAGATATCATCCGTCACCGCTTGGTTTGGTATTTTTCATATTTGATCTTTATTTGTAGCTGCCCTTAAATCTATCAATGCATCATTTCACTTACAGTGAAAAGTTTTACAACTCACTAAGTGCGATCAACGTTTCCATGCGTAATAACAAACATGGCACCAAAGTGGATTCAATGGCACCCATATTGATACGTTTTTTTCCTGAATTAGTACCATATCCACTGGTTCTGTCACCTCATGTGTAAATTGCGCTTTCAGGACAAGGACAAAAAGCCGAAGAAGCCCAAGCGCGGACAACCATTGGATTCAGAAACTCCTGAGTGGATCGACTTCTCATTAAAACCGGTGAAACAGGTTCCCAAGGAGATAGACGAGGAAAAGCTGGAAACTGTGGAGCTGAAACCACTAAGTGATACAGAGGAGGACACCACTGACAAAGGCCGCATTGATAAGAAACCAGAACAGCCTGGAGAAGCGGACACGATTCTCAAGAAAATCCCCGGTGATGATAAAGAGAAACCCGATAAAAAGCCAAAGAAGAAAAAGATCAAGAAGAGAAAAACACCGGACGACATGGCCAAACTGGATGAGGAGGAATTGTCGTCAGGGGACGATGAGGTTTGTGCCGTTCATACTTATTTAAATGCGTATATGATGTAAGATAAAAACACCAAAACCACCCAACGTTTCGTGTTATTCACTTTTTCAAGGGTGATATCAGGGGGGGTCGAAGTCTAGTTCATACCAGACTGGCAACCCCACGGCTGACGTCACGATCCCCAGCGTGACGTCACAGCCCCAGGGCATTGACCCCTTGAAGCTTGCAATATTTGATGGTGCTTACAGACAAACTGAACAAAGCTTGTACGTAACAAAAGAGTGATGCTTCTACGCTCGATAATGTGTTTATTGTGTTTTTAGCACATAAAGCAGACAAAAATTGTTCAAAGGCAGAAACAGCGAGGTGTACGCCAGTCGCCACGCATCGATCTCATCGCATAGGTGGTGCCCCAAGAGGCGCAGCATTGCACCCGTGACCCCCTCTTTATGTCCCTAAGGTCATTTCAGGTCAAGAATGGTCTCCAGCAGTTTTTTGTTTTACCGTAACCTTTAACAGAGATATGATTCTTGATTAACCCGCGCCCTGCTGGGGGGGGGGGGGGGTGTTTGAACACCCTCCCCCTTGTGGTTTTTCGCGAATATCTCAAAAACGGCGGCGCTCCGTTTTTGGTACACCTTATCATACATCAATTCTACACATGTTGTGAAAATTTCAGACCAAGGTCATTCAAGGTCAGGTCACTAGGTCACTTGAAGTGACCTCACCTCATAAAAAGTTTCAATGTCTGTCATAGCTACACCGAGTGACCGATCGCTTTGAAACTTTCAGCGATTGCTAAGAGCAATAGCATGTACAAAATGTATATCTCAGAATTTTGATATCGGTGACCTAAGGTCAGGTCAATTTTGCGACCTCCCCATTATAAGTCAATGGGAGAAAATTGAAATGCGTCTCTTTTGGACGAAAGACATTATAAACACTCCCAAACACTGAATTACAAGTGTTTTAGACACACTGAACATGAAAATGGTGTCCGTGACCCCTGTTTATGCCCTGAGGTCATCTTAGGTCACGAATGGTATCTAACAGTTTTTCGCAAATAACTTTTGATAGAGGCATGCTAGAGCGATGAAAACGCCTTAGATGTGTTCAGCTCGACGATACGGATCGACTGATATGCAACATGACCCTTTCCGGTCAGGTCATGACCTTGACCTGAGGTCAAATTTTCAAGTTGACCTTTCAAGGTAAAGTTATAGTTCATTCGATGCGTCTTGACGAGAGGAGCACGATGCCGGTAAAAGTAAGCTCGTACAAGGTTTGGGTCAAAAGTTATTGCAGAAAAACTGTTCCCGAAAAAATCGGCTATTTTTGCAGTTTTTGTCCCCTGCAGGCAAAACCGTTGACGTTAGGTCAAATCTGAGAGAATTACTCAGAAAGGGCGTAAATAGGGCTATCGAATGCGCTTTTCCGCGGCGCTGTAGCTCTATTGGTTCCCGAGTTATGCGTTGGCTTCTTGGAAATTGTCGACATTCGACCTGGAAATCGGCGAAATTTTGCCTTCAATTGTCTCTGGTGACCTGACCTTTGACCTGACCAAAAAATTGACCGAAGTGATTTCCTCATTATTTTTGACGCTCTTTCGAACGCCGCCTTCCGCGTATCGCTACGTGGCCCAGGAGCTGAGTTAGAAGGGGGTGTTCAAACACCCCCCCCCCCAGCAGGGCGTGGAAATCCAGGACCCCCAGCCGGGCGCGGGTTAAACAGCAACAAAAATACATTAGATGTGTTCAGCCCAACGATACAGATCGACTGATATGCATGACGGCATTTTCCGGTCAGGACATGACCTGGAAATGAGGTAAAATTGTCGAAATGACTTTTTGTGGTCAATTCAAAGTTTATTTGACGCGTATTGACGAGAGGAGCACGTTTATCTGCATTTTGCCGGCGTAAAGTCTCATGGAAATCAGTTGAATAAAGTTTAGGTCTGCGGAGTCGGAGTCGGAGTCGATCGGCGTCGACAGTTTTGCCCGGATTCAGAGTCTTAAAGGTAGTGTGCCAGCTTTCCTGGACCGTATGGAGTTAATGGCCCAGATAAGGAGAACCGGATTTTTAGAACTTATCCATACCTTCAAAACTCATGGAAACGTCTTAAATTTTTCAAATTTTGAGTACCCCAGTGCGAAATTCGCCCCGACGGGTTGTCGGTCGTACCCCAACCACATTTCACACCACTATGAACAATAAATGCACACACTGAAATCGCTATTATCGATATGCTCATCCAATCAAGTTTCGATAAACCCGTTCATCATCATCTCCTGCGGTTTCGAACACGCCTGTTAGGTGGTGCGGTAGACCGCGCCCAAAGCCAGGGCCCCGGTAACGTGAGGTAGCCGAGTCGGGGCAGCGTGCGCTGACCCAAGCCGGGGCCGCGCGTCCTCCCGGTGTCATGTGATAGCCCGGGGCTGCCCGCGGGGATGCGGTAGACCGCGCCCAAAGCTGCGGCCCCGGCTTGGGTCAGCGCACGCTGCCCCGACTCGGCTACCTCACGTTACCGGGGCCCTGGCTTTGGGCGCGGCTTCTGCTCATACTTTGTGGTGCGGTGGTGGTGCGTCGGGCCGCGCGCTCTGACTTCGGCCAAGAAAAATGCGTCAGCTGATCATTGTCATTTCTGCCACTTGCGTGTGGTGAAATGGGGTCATAACTTAAGAGACGGCTTTTTCATATCAATTATTTTACATAAAATCATATTTAAAACCATAAATAATGTTCGACAGCCAAATAAAAGAAACAATACCAATACAGGCTTACAGTTTAAGGCTCGACATTGTGTTGTCTACGATTAGACAGCTGATAACTCATTCCCGTACGTCGTAACTCTATAATGACCTTTGCTTATTGTCACATGTGCGCCGCATTCGCGATTGTTGCCGACGCCTGTTTGCAGGTCAGCCCACTACAGTTGTTATACATATCGAAAAACCGAGAAACTTTTAGGCGAAAAGGCACTATTCCAGGCCCATTTTTTATTTTCTTTGCGATATTAGGTAAAAACAGAAGCTTCTTATCCTAGGAAAAATAAAATGGGAAATCTTTCAAAGGTGGCACACTACCTTTAATCGACATGTCATTGCTCAAATTCGTGGTCTTCGTCTGTTTGCGGAAAAATATTACGTTCGGTGACCTTTCCAAGACCGATGTTTAAGCTGAGTTCCTGTTCATCTTCCTGTTTTGGACGAGCTTTTGAGTGTGAAAAGCAAAAGGGGGTGGCTGCACCCGAAACTGCTTTTATTCACAGACATGTTATTTATAACCACAGTTCTGACCGGGGTCGGAGTCGGAGTCGATTTTGGAAACCAGAGCCGGAGTCAGTCGGAGTCACCGAAAATCAATCGACTCCGCAGACCTGGCAGGGTTGCGGAGTCGAAGTCGGAAATAGAGTCGGCTGGAGTCGATAGGTAATGTATACCCGCAGTCGGAGTCGAAGTTGGTTTTTGGAAGCCGAAGTCGGAGTCGGAGTCAGAGTCACCGAAAATCCATCGACTGCGCAGCCCTGGACTTATAACGATACCGAAATGAGCTGCTGTTGGAATGTCAAGTGTGTTCACACGATTTTCAGGCACCAGAATCTGCATCTTAGACCGTGAGATGGTCATTTCATGGCTTCTGGTTTCTAGTCAAGATCTGGTAGCCAGCGGTTCCTTAAAGTTCCCAGGCATGCTCTGTTTCTCTGGCGCCTCAGGTCTCTTGATTTCTCAACCTGTGGGCTGTCTCAACCGTTCACGGTTTTCTGAAAGCTTCTGAGTGGCGGCTCTTCCACCAGCTATAAGCTGGTTGTTTCGTGGTTCTTGACTTATAGCTAAACTTCTGATTCTCAGACAATTTATGATCGATCACACTTAGATCACAAGGATGCTTCTACCGGGATAAAAACAGATATCTCTGTGCATCATTCACTTTACCACCAGGGACTGGCGACTTGCATTCTGTATAACACAATAAGTCTTTATTCTTATTTCTTTACGCGCTGAAATTAACCACCTGTGTCTGGAACCATGATATGATAAAGTAAAAATATTATGCCAAAGCTAGATAAATTAGATGAGCCCCGAAATACAGGAAAATATCCAAAGAGCTTGTTTTACCCTATTTCATAACAACAAAACTATCTGCAAATACGAGATAGCGTCCTTAGCAACCGCCCATAGCAACGTGTTTGTCTGAACCACGCATCTGGAAAATTAAGTAGATACTGGATAAGTCGACTAGAGTTTGGTCAAAACTACACTGAATTTGATTTCGAAATGGCTTTTTGTGAATCAAATGTTAAGTGACTTATTATTTCCCTTCAAATTTTCATACTATTAGAAAACATGCTTGTTTGCTCTATATTTGTAAAGAAACAACTGCAAGGACAAAATATCACGACAAATTCTAGTACCTTGTTGGTAGGAAACTTCGTCCAACCTTATGTTTTAGGGCCTTGGGTGATATGACACATTTTACCTACAGAGTCAAGTACGTTTTTTCGGTTTCGTTCGAATATAGCGCGGGCACTTTTTCACAAATTTCCTCTGCCTTGCATGACATATTGACATATACATACACACATACTACAAATTAACGTCTTTCCTAGCCAACAGAGCAGACACCGAAGCTAGTCTGAAGAATCCACTCGAAGTGTTCAAAACATCACCTTTCGCAATAAACGCCGCTTCTATAATTCTCCGCTGGGTTTTAGAAAAGTTTTGATCCACATGTGTAGCCCGCGTGGATTTATCTTACATCATATACGAATTAATTTGTCCAATTCAAACAATCATTATTTAAATGCGCTAGCATATCTTTATGTTGCACTGGACATTCAAAGAAGCTCAGGTTTGCCTCTTTGGATGCTAGTTTATTTAATATAAATAGTGCGTAATAAAACATGTACAGTAGTTATCTATGCTAGTTTAGCAACAGTACTCAGTAGACCTGTCCAATGTAAGGAATTTAATCAAGGTCTCTGATACTTACATAGCTCACCGTTCATTTCAAATGAATATTTCAGGAGGTGCCGCAGCCAGCCGAGGTGACGGAAGTCCAGCCGGAGGAGCCGCTGCAGCCCAAGGACCACCTTCCAGAGTGGCAGCGTGTGAAGCTGAAGAAGGTGGAGGTGGAGCAGGAGGAGGACGCCATCACCTCCCTCATTATGACGCGACCCGATCGCATCCCCACCACCGAACTGCCCGACTTCAGCAAGAAGCCGCCGAAACCCGACATCGAGCAGACGGCGCCGGCGCCAACCGAGGAACAAACTCTTGACGAGACTCCAAAGAAAAAGACCAAGAAGCCGAAGAAGCAGAAAAAGCGACCAACGGAGGGTGAACAACCAGAGGCGCCCACTGAGGCCGTCACTACCGAAGAACCCGCTCAAGACGAGGCACCTTCAGATGAGGTTCCCGAAGAGAAGCCGACGCCTATGAAACAGCTACCAGACCAGACAACTTCAGACGAGGTTTGTGGCCGACAAAACGGTGTATATGCTTAACAGGGCTATCGAAAGTAGCCTAAATAAAGATAAACCCTCGTCCGGTCGGGCGGTCTCAATATATTCATTTTTTTTCCAAAACGGCTTAATGTAAAAATGAGACGTACAAGATACAAAATTAGTTGCATTTTAGGAAGACCTCTCATAACATGTGTGAGTTCTATGAGCTTGCATTAAATAGTTTTCTCTCATTTGAATAGTATGCTGACTGTTGAGCTCAAATTTTAAAATTCAAATTAATTATATGAGGCCCGTGGCAAGGCGAGGGTGAAATTGGAGTGATAAATCTGCTTTATTATGTTTATATGATTAAATATTTGTAAAGGACATTCTAAACTTGCCTAAAAATAATGATTCGGCTTCCATGCACCCATCAATGGCATACGAGTATGCATCTCTTCCACTCATATGGCTAAATAATAAGTGTTTGAATGCAATCATCAATAATGAAACAAATCATACCTGACACAAATGATTTGACATGTCAGTTGAAAGGTCATGGAAGCAAAGTCATAGAAAGTAAAAGTATCCTTCCATTTGCATGTTAACACAACTGAGTTAGTTTTCTAAATATGTTTGGATGAAAGGGTGAATTGCATGCAATAAACAGACACTGCAAACTATGTAAAAATGTAAAATAAATTCAAATTCACGTTTCAGGCTACACCGGAACAGCCGAAAAAGCCTAAAAAGAAGAAGCGACTCATAGCAGAGGAGGGACAGCCAGAATGGGTCAATTTCGCGCTCAAGCCAGTCCAAGCAGAGCCCAGACCAGTGGAAGCACAAGAAATGGAGACCGTGGATCTCAAACCGATTCCTGACGTGGACGAAGAAAGTCCCATTGAGGCAAAGCAAAAACCAGAAACACTTCAATGGGATTCTCTAGAGTTGAAACCGATTGAGAGCATGGATAGGCCTGTACTGGAGAAACCCACAGGCATTGATGCAAAACCCCTAAAAAAGAAAAAGAAACGCCCAAAGAAACCGGAAGGACCAGAAGAGGAAGAGACAAGTGACACAGAAAAATTGCCAGGAGACGAGCAGAAGCCAAGTGATGTCAGTGCCACGCCTGAGGTTTGTCGTGCTTTCAGCGTCTGTACAAAACTTAGACGGTCTATGAGTTGTATTTTTGAAGATTTTATAGTCCATTACCAATGGACCGGGTATTTGCATTAAAAACAGTGCGCTTGTACTGTATTTTTATTTTTGATGTGGTGGTGATGAAACATAACATTTGATCGCAATGATATTTTGCAACTCACGTTTGGAAATGTGCATATGATACTGATACCAAATGACACTAACAATCGAGCAATGCTTATCGTAAGTGAAGCTGTTGTTATTTTCAGGCTAGTTTTATCATTCATTTATCTTCGCGTTTCTTATTTCGTTGTGGTCGAAATGTAATTTTCTATTGATAATGTTCAACTGGTTGGAGGTTCGTAAATTGTATCGTAATGGTTCGGATTCAAAAACTCAGTAAACAAGTAATGGGAAATAAAACGAAGAAATGGCAAAGAGCCCACATCTGCTTTCGCGCAGCATGGGAGAGAAAGGGGAAATCTTTCTCCTATTTAGAGTTTAGCTTAATTCTATTCATTTCAGCACCGAGTCAGGAACCATCCGATCGTGACCTAATAGCTAATCATGAACATGATCAATGCCTGCAGGAATCGGATGACTCTAAGAAGCGTAAGCCGAAACGAATGCCTCCTGCGGACGAGGAAACTCCGGAGTGGCAGAGAGTGCAACTGAAACCCGCCAAACCCACCCAGAAAGGAACCGAGGATGACAGGGAGACGGTGACGCTCAAGCCGGTGGAGAAAATCGATGAAACAACGGTAGTTGATACTACATTAACAGAGGACACGACCATAACAACAATCGAAGAGGATATCACTGAGGAAAAGAAACGAAAGGATAAGAAAAAGAAACCAAAGCAACCAAAGCGTGAGAAGCCAGAGACTGAGGAAGTTGTCGTTGAAGTTCAAGAGTCCAGTGAAGTGATTTCAGATCAAGAGGAAACAGAGGAGACCATTGTCATGACAACAAAAACAAAGAAAAAGCCAAAAGACAAACCATTTGAAGAGGAAGTGCAAGAAGTTGACATAAATATACCGGATGATAAGGACATTGAAAAGGCAGACACAACGGAAGAATGGAGACGGAAGAAAGACAAGAAACCCAAAAGACCCAAAAAAGAAAAGCCAACGACAACAGAAGTGACTGAAACCACTGAGTTTGTTGAAATATCATCCGATCAAGAAGAGACAATTGAAGAGACAACAATGAACATGAAGACGAAGACAAAAGAGAAGCCCAAAGAGGGGCCTTTTGTAGAGGAACAAGCAGATACAAGTGAGATCGTAAAGGAAGAGCTTTCAAAGCGCGTGGAAAAAATTGATAAGACTCCGGCCACCGAACAAAAACCAGATGAAAAACCATTCGAAGAAGAAGTCCAGGAAGTTGACGTTGAGGTAGAAAAGAAGGACGAACTTCAAGAGGACGAAGTAGAGGAATGGAAAAGAAGAAAGGACAAAAATAAACCTAAAGGCCCGAAAACAAAGAAAGACAAACCTGAAAAAGAGATAACGACAGAAAAAAAGACAGATGTAAAAGAGATTGTGACCAAAGCAAGCTCTGAAGAAGACGAAGAAGAAGTAATCACAACTACAGTTACAACGCAAAAGAAAAAGTTGCCAAAAGACAAACCATTCGAGGAAGAACTGAAGGAAGTCGACATTCAGCAACCCGAAGAGGAGAAACTTGAACCAAAGGAAACACCAGAAGAGTGGAGACGTAAAAAGGACAAGAAAAAACGAAAACCAAAGAAGCCTGAAGCTGAAGAAACTGCTGCTGATGTTGCAGAAGAGTTGGCACCGACTAGACCGGAGCAGGTCAGAGCAGAGAGCAGTCTGACAGTTTTCGCCAACATTTTGGAGTGACACTAGCGTGTGTATAATAACTCACGATTTTCATATCATCGTATTTTTATGCGTAACAAATATCTAACCAATAAATAAGCAATGTACTTCAAATCTATAATTCGCAAGTACCTTATCAGATTTCCGACTATGCCATGGTGTGACGAGTCTAAGGCAAAAGTAAAATTAGGATAACTTCAAATCCGAGTAATGTAATATTATCTCCAAGAGAAATAAAACACAATACACAAAAACACTTGCAATACTGAGCCCTAATACAATGTCAATTATTTTTTAGCGCGATGCTTGTCTTTCCCTGACATAATGGAGGAACACTAATGTACTGCGTAGAAAAAAAGTATTGGTATCCCATAAATAAACAGGCAAGGGCAATGTCGATGGTTTTTATCGGTTGTTGCAAACCCATTCTTGATTGTGAGCCGAATGTTTCCCATAAACAATTACTTACTTATATAGCATGAGCTCTTCTTTCTCATCTACAAGACGTCCATTGGTGTAAAAGTAGAATTTGTAAAAACCTAAAATATGTTCAAAGCAGGATTGAAATAACTGATACCAGGTATGAAAGAAATCGCATATTTTTATCATTGTTATTATTAATTCAATTTTGTTCCCCAAACCGATTGCCTTTTATTTATCGAGAAAAAAAGTAATTTTCTCGATAATAATTTGCCGATAATTTGCCGTCTATTGTTCTTTCAATGGAATTGCAATAATGTGCAATGACTTTTTACACACGTTTTTTAAATCGTATTTATTTTTCTGATGTGATTAAAAAATGCAGTGCACTGATATGTATGACTGTATGTATGTTGATGACATCGATAACAGTTAAAGTATGCATGTTTTAACAACGGGAAACTCGTGTTGTTTTTAACAGGTGAGATGTATGAGAGTTGTGTAATATGTTAGGGCTGCTTAAATTTGTAGCATCAGCCCAACCGAAGCTTCTCATGACGATACTTATCAACCAGGTCGTTCAAGGACATTTGTTATCCCTAAACTACGAAAATGAAGTCATGAATATCAATGATCCAACAATAGTGTGTATCAACTATCAGTCAAAGTTATCTTGCGTGCTGATTGTTTCATAAAGTATGAATTCGGCTAATTCAAATTATTTTAAACATCACTGTATTCGATTCGCGCCCCTAACTGGAGTGTCTGGAGGGTGAAAGTTACATTTACCAAAATCACATTACATAGTGTTATGGTGGATGGCAACATTCAAACAACCGCAAATTTCGCCCCCCCCCCCCCCTTAATTCCTTTGCAATTGACCTATGTGTGTATGCGATTACAGAAAGTTCCGGTATCAGAAGAGGATGTCACATCAGAAGACATCACAGAGAAACCCACCGTCTTGCGCCAACCGGAGGAAATCGACCTCAAAGAAACCACAGAGCAAATGACCGTGCAGTCATTCGATGAAACCACCGTTACTGAGGAAACAACAACACAAGAAACAGTGGTTCTGGTTGAGGAAGATGAGGTTGCAGAGCAAGAAGACATAATTGCTGACACTACGATCACTAAAAAGAAGATGCCAGAGAAACCAGATATTCCTGAAGGGACAGACGAAAAGAGTGACTCTCCTGAGAAGCCATTTGAAGAAGAGGTGCAGGAAACAAATGTTAGCGTTCCCGAAGAGCAGCCATTAACCGAAGAACAGCCAGAAGTCTGGCAAAGAGGAAAACCCAAAAAGAAAAAGCCAAAACGTCCTGAAATACCGAAAGAAGCTCCAGAAGAAAGGCCGGATCAGAAACCAGAAGAGAAACAAGAGGACAAGCCCGAGGTTACCGACAAGAAGCCCTTCGAGGAAGAGGTCCAAGAGACCGACATTGGAATCGAAGATGATGAAAAAATCGCTGATGAACAGCCTGAGGTATGGCAAAGAGGCAAACCGAAAAAGAAGCCTAAGCGTCCTGCTGCTCCAAAAGAGGTTACTGATAAGTCAGAGGAAACGACAGAATTTGTTGAAAAATCGGAGGTAGAAGAAACACGTGAAGGAGCGGTAGAAGAGCAGCTCAAGGTGGACGTTATTGACAAGATTACACAAGAGGAAAGCGAGACTGAAGAAACTGAAGTTGTGACTGAAGTAAAACAAATTGAAAAGAAAAAGCAAGAGCGTGAACTGCCTAAACCTTCAGAGGAAACAAAACCACAAGAAGAGATCGAGGGACCGGACGCCCCAGATCAAAAAGCACTTCAAGATGAAGTCAAAGAAGCAGACGTTGACATAGCAGATGACCAAAAAGTCCATGAAGAACAACCAGAAATATGGCAAAGGGGTAAACCAAAAAAGAAGAAGCCGAAACGTCCTGAGGCTCCTGAGGTACGTGAAGAAAAGCCAGAGACCCCTGAAGAAGCTCCAGAGGCGAAACATGAGGTGCCCGTACAAAAGGAGGATAAGCCTGAATCTCCGCAGGACAAACCACTGGAAGAGGAGGTCCAGGAAGTGGATGTAGATGTAAAAGAAGAAAAAGAGATAATTCAAGAAGAAGAGGTGTGGCAGAGAGGCAAACCGAAAAAGAAGAAGCCGAAGCGTCCTGAGGCTCCTAAAGCACCCGAAGAAAAGCCGGAAAAGCCTGAGGAAGTTCTTGAGACGACACCTGAGGCGCCTATGCAAAAGGACGATAAGCCTGATTCTCCGCTAGACAAACCACTGGAAGAGGAGGTCCAGGAAGTAGATGTAGATGTTAAGGAAGAAGAGCAGATTATTAAAGAAGAAGAAGAAGAGGTGTGGCAGAGAGGCAAACCGAAAAAGAAAAAACCAAGGCGTCCTGAGGCTCCTAAGGCACCCGAAGAAAAGCCGGAAAAGCCTGAGGAAGATCTCGAGGCGACACCTGAAATGCCTGTACAAAAGGAGGATAAGCCTGAATCTCCGGTAGATAAACCAGTAGAAGAGGAGGTTCAGGAAGTGGAGGTAGATGTTAAAGAAGAAGAGCAGGTTATTAAAGAAGAAGAAGAAGAGGTGTGGCAGAGAGGCAAACCGAAAAAGAAAAAGCCAAAGCGTCCTGAGGCTCCTAAGGCACCCGAAGAAAAGCCGGAAAAGCCTGAGGAAGATCTCGAGGCGACACCTGAGATGCCTGTACAAAAGGAGGAAAAGCCTGAATCTCCAGCAGACAAACCAGTAGAAGAGGAGGTTCAGGAAAAGGAGGTAGATGTTAAAGAAGAAGAGCAGGTTATTAAAGAAGAAGAAGAGGTGTGGCAGAGAGGAAAACCGAAAAAGAAAAAGCCAAAGCGTCCGGAGGCTCCTAAGGCACTCGAAGAAAAGCCTAAAAAGTCTGAGGAAGATCTCGAGACATCTGAGATGCCTGTACAAAAGGAGGAAAAGCCTGAATCTCCGGTAGACAAACCAGTAGAAGAGGAGGTTCAGGAAGTGGAGAAAGATGTTAAAGAAGAAGAGCAGGTTATTAAAGAAGAAGAGGTGTGGCAGAGAGGTAAACCAAAAAAGAAGAAGCCGAAACGTCCTGAGGAACCACAGGTGCCCGAGGAAAAGCCAGAATCACAGGTGCCCGAGGAAAAGCCAGAGACCCCTGAAGAAGCTCCGGAGACGAAAGATGAGGTGCCCGTACGACAGGAGGATCAACCTGAATCTTCGCACGACAAACCACTGGAAGAGGAGGTTCAGGAAGTGGACGTTGATGTTAGAGAAGAACAGGAAATAATTCAAGAAGAAGAGGTGTGGCAGAGAGGCAAACCAAAGAAGAAGAAGTCAAAGCATCCTGAGGCTCCTAAGGCATCCGAAGAAAAGCCAGGAAAACCTGAGGAAGTTCTGGAGACAACACCTGAAATGCCCATACAAAAGGAGGATAAGCCTGAATCTCCGCTAGACAAACCACTGGAAGAGGAGGTTAAGGAAGTGGATGTAGATGTTAGGGAAGAAGAGATAATTCAGGAAGAAGAAATGTGGCAGAGAGGTAAACCGAAAAAGAAGAAGCCGAAGCGTCCTGAGGCTCCTAAGGCACCCGAAGAAAAACTGGAAATGCCTGATGAAATTCTGGAGACGACACCCGCGGTGCCTATACAAAAGGAGGATAAGCCTGAATCTCCGCAAGACAAACCACTGGAAGAGGAGGTTCAGGAAGTGGTTGTAGATGCTAAAGAAGAAGAGGAGATAATTCAGGAAGAAGAAGTGTGGCAGAGAGGTAAACCGAAAAAGAAGAAGCCGAAGCGTCCTGAGGCTCCTAAGGCACCCGAAGAAAAACCGGAAAAGCCTGATGAAATTCTGGAGACGACACCTGAGGCGCCTTTACAAAAGGAGGATAAGCCTGAATCTCCGGTAGACAAACCACTGGAAGAGGAGGTTCAGGAAGTAGATGTGGATGTTAAAGAAGAGCAGATTATTGAAGAAGAAGAAGAGGTGTGGCAGAGAAGCAAGCCGAAAAAGAAGAAGCCGAAACGTTCTGAGGTACCTGAGGTACCCGAGAAAAAGCCTGAAGCCCCTGAAGAGGTTCCAGAGACAACACCTCGGGTGCCTGAAGAAAAGGAGGAGAAGCCTGAATCTCCGCAAGACAAACCACTGGAAGAGGAGGTTCAGGAAGTAGATATGGATGTTAAAGAAGAGGAGCAGATTACTAAAGAACAAGGAGAGGTGTGGCAGAGAGGTAAGCCGAAAAAGAAGAAACCGAAACGACCTGAGGCTCCTAAGGCACCCGAGGAAGAGATAGAAAGGCCCGAGGAAGTTCTTGAGACGAAACCTGAAGTCCTAAGTAAGCCACAGGAAGCACCAAAGGCTCCTGAAGAAAGGCCATTAGAAGAGGAGAGTAAAGAGGAAGACACTACGGTTTCTGGAGATCAACCAATAGTTGAAGAACAGCCTGAAGTGTGGAAGAGAGAAAAGAAAAAGAAACCGAAGAAGCCGAAACATACTGAACAAGCAGCACCGGTAAGTCGGGTTTTGATGGTTTGACGCTCATTTCGCGCAACATGATTCCAATTTTTATACATCAATACGTAAATATATAAAAAAATAACAAACAAAAGTCACGAGCATTCGGTGTTATCTGCTAGTATAATCTGTTCAAAATTGTGTTTTGCGCAATTAATCACACTTATAGCATTTCATTAAGGTGCAGCCAAAGAGCTCTGCAAATTTAAGTCTGCAGAGCTCCATGTGCAGCATATTTCCCGAACACGCACTGTTAGGCAAAAAGTAAGACGATTTTAACGATGTTTTGGTTGTTTCAGGATGAAGTTCCCGCTGAAGACATTCCACTGGATGAAGACGTGATTCCAGAGGCTCCCACTACTGAGAAGCCTGAAGATGAAAAGCCAAAAGAAATCAAGAAACCGGAAGATGATAAGCCTGAGTGGCAAGAGGCTAAATTAAAACCAACCAAGAAGCCCAAGCAGTTACCAAAACAGCCCGAGGAACAGTTGGAGCAGGTTCAGCTAAAGCCAGTCAAGAAGCCCGAGGAACTAGAGAAGGTCGAGGTTGAGGAAGTCCAGGTGACTACCATAAAGCAAAAGTTTAAGGAAAGGAAGCCAAAGCAGCCAGACCAAGAAGTCGAAGAACTGCCAATAGAAAAATTAGACGAGGTATTTTTGTCCGAGATGAGTGCTCGGATGCACACTGCTGTAACTCAAATGGTGACTGACATGTTTTAGCTAACAATGAATGAATGATTGATTTCGTATATGTTACTTTTAAAACGTTGATTACGCTGACGATTTTACCAGCGTTAAATTTTTTGTGTGTTTATTTCAACGAGTGCCACTTTGTATGCAGCTGTGTGGCTAACATCTGTGATTCATGTTTTTTTCTCGTTTGAAGTGTTCTTCATGTATTTTACATTGTATTATATCGAACCACTTTTACAGCAGGCCCACTGCAACATGTTAACAATGTGATAACAACATGCATACCTGCCCCACCAACAACCGTCTCTCAAACATCGGTGACTAACTACGCTGGTCGACTTTGATCAGCTGCTGATCGCCATGTGACTAAAAATGTTGCAGAGCAAAACGTCTAATTCATTTACTAATTGTTCGTTATGCGCGTTTTTTTTTTTACCAACTTGCCAACACTGGAGCTACTACCTACTAGTTCACATAATTCGAATTCTTCTCAGCCTCCTCATTTTTAATTGTCGCTTCACCAATCACTCGTAAAAGGTTAAATGCATACAAGCTCCATCTGTAAGTCTATCGATAGCTAGCCACCTGTCATATAATGTCTCTAAAGTCTGTCTCCCAGTTCCAAGTACTTATGGTGTTTGCTCAAACACTGCGGACGCGTCTCTGAGCTTCCACCTGGGTGACACAGGAGACGGCGCGGCGCAAGATCAGCACGCTGGAGGCGTTCACACAGGAGGAGATCACCGTCGGCATGAGCGTGGACGAGGTGCGCCAGTTCATCGTGGAGCGCGAGACCGCCGAGCGCAAACTCTCCGAGGTGACGGCGCCCGTGGTGCAGGAGATCACTCCCGAGCTGCTGGAGCAGGAGCTCAAAAAGGTTACCGCTGAAAAGGTGAGGCACTCGGAACAGAGCAACACACAAAATTTACCCCCAGTCATAAAGGCTTGTGAAAGTTTGAAAAGAAATGTTATTTCCTTGGCGAATGATAGTCATACCAAAAGAAAACAATAAATATGTCAAAAGACCTTAACAAGGGCACAACGGTTACAATGTTGCGAATCCCTTATGATAAGAAAAGATCATCTGACACTGAAACATCGGACAAAAACGAAAAGCACCATTCCAATGCCGATTGATAGGCAAGTCACGGCTCCCGTCCCCTCAGGTTGTGGCAGAGACCAAGCTGGCAGTGATGCAGTCCTACACTGTGAACGAGATCACTCCACAGACCACGGTGGATGAGCTGAAGGCCTTCGTCGACGAACGGGTAAGCGACAAACTATAACAAGAGGAATTAATGTCTGGTTGCGTTGCGCATTCATACTGCTATAAAACAGTAAATACTTTCGGCCAGACAATCATTACTTGATGGCTCTAGAACACAACACACGCTGTTTTTATCATCCACCAAAGCATCCACAAACCACCCTTATTCATAAAAATCCCCGTTCCTTGCCAAAATCTATGAAACCCCGAAGTTAAAGCAATACGAGCTTTCTACAGGAGAACGGACACCATCCATCTTACATTGCGGAGACCGGCACATGACTATCGAACGTGTGTCTGTGACCCTGCAGCACGAGGCCGAGCAGGTGTGGACCACTGTCGAGACGCTGGAGATTGTCGAGCCGGCGCAGCAGCACATCGCCGAGGAGATCAAACAGATCAAACAGGACTGCGCCGTGGCCGAGGTGAAACTCGACCTCACCGAGGGCTTCCAGGTGCAGGAGCTGCGGCCCGAGCTCACCACCGACCAGCTGGAGACGTTCATCACTGAACGGGTCAGTGGTGCAGACCGAGCGGCTTCAGTGGTGGAGGGCAAGGGTTGGTGACGGAGACAGAGGGTTGGTGACTGGAACTGAGGCTTAGTGACAGAGATGGAGGGTTCTGGGTTAGTGACAGAGACCGAGGGGAAGGTCAGTGGTGAAGACCGAGGGTTAATAACGGAGGCGGAGTAGTAGTTGCGAAGACTTTGAAGACCGAGCTCAGCGTTGTAGACCATGGGCTGGTACTGATCTGCTAGTTAGTTAGTAAGTTAGTTAGTTAGTTAGTTAGCTAGTTAGTTAGTAACTGTTACGAACTGAATCAAAAATTGTAGCCTACATGACAATTCTCTTTTCCCTACAATCTCGCTGACACCATTTCCACTTCTACCAGCGTGACGCGCAGCGGCGCATCTCCACGGTGGAGTCGCTGGCCGTGCAGGAGGCTGCGCCCGAGGAGGTGGCCAAGGACCTGACGCAGCTGCTCACCGTGGAGGAGAAGTCGGCCAAGATCAAGCTGGACCTGCTCAACACCTACTCGGTGCAGGAGGTCACCACCGACACCACGGCAGAGGAGACCAAGACGTTCATCGAGGAGCGGGTACGCAGGCAGCCTGACGAGACTGGACAGCGATACACTCCCTTGTAGTCTGTTTTAGCCCATGGCATTGTTTTTAAAGGTACAAAAATAAAACTTGGAATAAGCTCATCTTGCTTCAAGTCATCATCACTAGGTATCAAAGCAATAATAACATTGAACGATGCAGCTGACGCTCAACCATGTCCTGTCACGACAGCCTCAAAGAAGTGTTACTGACTTGGCTTCTTCTGCCGGCAGCATGAGGCTGAGCAGGTGCTGACTACGGCACTCCAGACGGTGGAATCGACCGAGGTCAGTCCGGCCTTCGTCACGTCCGAGATCGAGCACATCCGCACGGAGAAGGTGCAGGCGCTCCAGCACCTGCAGGAGGTCCAGCCACAGGCCGTCCAAGAGATGGAGACTCTCCTGCAGACCACAGTCGAACTCAAAAAGTTCAAGGTTCGTGCTGGGTGTGTGAGGGCTGTGGCGTAACATATCGAACAGCTCCAAGGGTCCCGTGGATGCCTGTTCCGTGTAGCATTTTTGGTTTCTTCCTTCTAATTTCCACCATGAGCTACGCACGATGAAAGATAATCATCACACAGCATCGCTTCATCTTTACCAGCTTCAGGGTACTACTTTGTGTCTAGCTGAATTCATTCTAATAAGTACTAATTATGTGTTGTGTAATTGTGTACAAAGTTTTCTAACGGCTGTGATGTTACTTTTATTTTCTTTATGTTATGTCTCCTAAGTTGATGTGTCACTTTTTCGTTTTATTTCATTCGTTACATCCCTTGTGAAATAACACAAACGAGCGGGTTTATTTTCTACCTGTATTTTCAAACTTAACCCCTATCAGTTCAACAAACCCTTCCACTATGTGTTGTCTAAGCCTTACAATTCAAAGTGACTAACAGCGTGTGATGTCGGTTCCGCGACAGAACCTCTTCTGGGACTACTTCTATGGAACTGTGACCGTTGCCTACACCATCTACTTGCCGCCCGAGGGCAGCAATGAGCACTTCCGTATCGAACCGGTAGAGGGCTACAGCCCTCCCATTAGTCCACGCTAGAGCACAGCCGAGCAAAACGCCCAGGCCAATATCTCTTGCTCGAATGATATTAATGTTTAGTGTAATTCGCAATCAGTTTGAGATGTTCCAAAGTGTTATCCAGCTTCAAGTGATTTGCGACAAACGGAGTTTTAGCTAGACTATTGTTTATGATGAATTTCACAATGGCAGTGTATGTCTTTGTGAGAATAAACCAAATATAAAAGTAACTTGTCTAACTACAAAACACTACATCCCGATGTTTCACGCAACGGAGCAACAACCAAGTACGTGATTAATTGTTTCACATTTGCAGCTTTTAGTCGATTCACGTAGTTTTCGGATGACTGAGCTTTGGTCGTATTCCCACATAGACATACCCTGCAGAATGCTTAGCCGTCGCAATTCTAACAGGTCGATAGTTAGCCTAGAATGGCTACTTGTCGCTACTTGATGCTTTGCTGGTGTCACCCTTATTCGTAGCACCGACGAAGCCTTCATAATTATGCAGAGGTTCTCAAGGAGACATTCAAGCTTTTGACTTTGTGACCCAATGGTCAATAACAGTAATACAGTGTTCACCCCTTCAGAACTCTGCTACTATCTCGTTGCACACCGTCATTTTCAGGTTTGCCTTCGCATTGGTTTATTTGTGGTCATAAATATGCGTCTAACAATACATCCAATAAAGGTACTTCAAAACCAGTATCCAACTCAAATTCAAATGCTCAAATTCAAACATTCACTTAGTACTAAACTTGTGACAAAAAATAACAAAATCACAGTTCTTCGGATCAGTGAATGTCCCTTGGAGACCTTCTAAGAGTCATTTGCCTGAAGTGCCAAACCAAACGAAGCAATTGAAATGTAAGGCAAATGTGGTGCCTCGCATCGTTTTAATGAGTGAACGGTAATCATTTTTAGAAGCTGTTTCAGTCACGTGAGTCCAAAAAATAGTGTGTATCGCGCCAGCTAACCCCTCGTGTAGATGTGCATTGTTAGTTGGTTGTATGAGAAGCGTAGCATCCTCCTCTATAGTATTAGCTTCACCAGCGTGCCCAGAACCTCTCACACGTCGCGGGTATCTACTAACTATTCCAGGGAGATAACCCAAGCCCGCGGAGAACCTACACTCTGCTCTCGCGCTACACATGACAACGTTCTGTTTTACCAAAAATGAGCAGCGTAGGCATGCTATTTGATCAGCTCAGGTTGCCTCAATCATCACATGAGGCATTGCGGGCACATGCCATCTGCAGCGAATAGCCCTTTACTCAGCTAACGTGCAACATGTTTTCAGTATGTGACGGAACTGGCAAAGGAAACATCCGAGGCGACTACAGAGAAGGTCACTGCCACCAAAACCGAGACAACTGTGAAAGGTACGTAACGAGCTGCGTAAGTCGAATGCTACCAAAATCCCACCTAGATACGGCCGGCGTTCACGAGCTAATGCATGTACCGTGGCGCCAACAACCCTTGATTTCCTGCTGGCCCCAATACTATGCATGGAAATACGCTCCTTTTGCGCTTATAGGCTGAGCGTTTGCTTTTACACTTCAGCGTTTAGTTCTCCTCCGTCGCATGTTACCTGCCTTTTTCGATGCACGTTCGAATATTATTCTGCGTTGTAGTTCAATTTTGGTTGTATTGCAACACGACGTGAATTTAATTATTTGTTCGCTTGGGCCACAAGCAATGTTTATTTCCTTTTGCTCATTATTTGTATAAAGGAGCGGAGCACTTTAGCTTCGTAGCAAACCATTCCTTTAGTACCCCTGTTTTATTTTTGGCTTGCTTTGTTTTGTTTTGGTCTACTTTTGTTTTGAGTGCTCCATTGTGCTGCCCTCCCATTAGCTAGCTGTCCCGCCTGACCCCGCGTGACCCTGCTCTGTCCGTCCAGTGTATGCGACCTGCCCGGCTGCCGTGACCTGCAGTGACCTGGCTGAGCTGCTGTCGGAGTCTGTGTGTGACCCGTCAGCGACCCTGCGAGAAGGCAGCGCCGACCGCCGCCTGTCCCCGCTCCCCTGTGTGCTGGAGAGGGAGGAAAAGACGTCGTTCCGTACCCTTGTGTCAATGGCAGCGACATATTCAACAGTCCACTGCAGTCCATAACCGGTCACTGTCTAGTGTCTAAAGACAGTAGCTGTGTTGGTCCGGCCGTGCACAGTGGACACAGTCGTGGCGCACAGCGGACGAAATGCGGCGCGATATATCCAGCTGCAGTCAGACGTCCAGTGAAGTTTAGGTTCCCTTGATGAACTCGGCTAGCAATGAGTCAGTGATGAATGTTAAATGAATGGTAGTTCGAGGAAGTTCGTATGTTTTATGTTTCGCGTGCCTGTTTCGTTAGATTAGTTATAGATTGTATGACTATAAACTGCCAAGGTTCAGATGAAGGATACATATTTGAACAAAACATTCCGCAGCTTCGTATTTACAACCGCCTTACAGGCGCCCCCAATAACTCGACTGCAACGCATAATGCTCGTGTCGGTACATTTTATAAATAAATTGAAAAGAATGCGATGTCTTTTTTTCAAACCCATACAATGAATCATGTAGAGCTCGCCGCCAGCCACACGATCACAACTTCACAAACTCTGCCGTTTCCAGACAAGAAAAAGAAGCTGAAGCCGCGGACTGCTTCCGTAGAGCGTCTGCCAGGTTCGAGCCTCGTGTCACTTCGCTATGTTTCGCTCTGTCTAATATATCGCTCAGCGTGGGGCGACCTCTTCTTCTGTCTCTGTCGCCGCTCTTTCGGTCTCTGCCGCCGCTCTCTAAAGTCTCTGTCTCTGACTCTGCCGGTGCCATCTGTCCCCACTCTTCCCGCTCACGACCGCGGCCGGTGTGCCGCGAAACTCATCAAACTCACTAAGCACGCAGCGCTCACCGGGTTCGCTGACCTCTGCGGAGAGGTAACCTAACGAAACTCACCGTGACTCCATGTGACCTAACATCACTCACGATGCAATCTAACAGGTCATCTACTCTTCAGCGTCAGTTCATGACAGTGGCGTTCGTGCGATGCCCCAACAGTTCACTCTCTTGGAAATATCTGTCTTTTTTCTTTCCAGTCATCCATGTCTCCGAATCTTTCTGGCATCTGCTTTGTGAAGGCATTTTCCGCTGACCTGACAAGGCTAACGCTTTTCTGACCGGTTTCAAGCATCCTTCGACGTAATGAATAAATTAACCGGTCGCTGAGCGAATACGACTGCAGCGCCAATAAACTACCGCTTTGAATGTACTTATAACCATGTGACGTAACTCAACACGCAATGCAACAAATAATTGAGCATGTCAGGTAACGCTAACTGTGACAATTGTTGATTGTTGAGTGTAATGCTGAGGGCACTTTGCGCTAAGCAAGCAGCCTCTAATGGTGCTTAAATTACGATTCAGAGCAAGTAGTTCAGCGATGCTGAATGCATTAGCCATACTGCCCCAAGCATTACAATCAACAAATGTATTCATCGTTTATTATTGAATTAGATGTCATGTTCGTCTTGGTAGACGGTAACGTAAAACTTTTGATAAATACCAGTCTGTTAGCTTGCCAGATACATGAGAGTTGTGTCGAAGGACTCGATTCTTTTTATGTAACAACTCTTTCGCCTTTGATTTTCATTGTTCGTATTTTTTTACCTCTGCTCTCTGGTTTGACCTCTATGACCATTTTTTATGCGCATCGAATTGCATTTTTGAAATGAGCGTAATGCCGTCATAGTTAGGTATTGCCGAGTGCTCTGTGTTTGTATTCATGTCATCCGATGAAACGGATGTGTAAATATGAAATAAACGGGAGTCGTCGAAACACAATCCACGAAAACCGGCAAACCGTCAAGTCATCGTCAAGATATCGATTAAACCGGACCTAAACAAGATAATCACAAGACTAAACCAGAGATAACACATGTGGCCGTAAACTCACAGCTCACTCCTTGCGCTCGCCTCTCTTTCACTGTCTCACTCTTTCCTTTGCCTAACCTGCCGATTTCTGAACACTCCTTGCCTTACTGAATTTGGTATGGGGATTTTTCATGTGGTGATTTTGTACTAAAATCACTTCGCCGTGCTGCTGTCACGTGGCTGTAGAGCACCGCTCACGTTGTATGCTGTTTTGTATATTTCTGCAAATGTGTGTAAATATGCTTAATGCAGTCTGCTCGAGAAAGTGAACGCAAGGCAACAACTATTCATGGAGTCAGTGTATTTGTAGTGTGCCAATCGATAATTGACAACAAACATGTTGCAGATAACTTCAGGACAACTTTAATCGCAAAAGGATTATCATTGACAGTTTCTCGAGCAGATTCAAACACATAATCACGATGTTCTTTGTACTAACGATTGTTGTGAGTGCTTACATATTTTGTCTGCTTTCCTCAGCACTGAAGGTCAGATACACATCCGAACCAATCACGCAGTTGCTGCAAAAAAAAATCATACTTAAGTGCGATTTAAGTATTTGTTTACATCACACAGAAGTTTACGTCATTTGCAAAATATAAATAAAATATCAACGAAACAAAAAAAACGATCATGCATAATGCATATATCTACTGAACTTTGTAACAAATCTTCTCAGCAAGGTGCACTTTTGCTTAAAAATAGGGCCAAACATTTGCTTTGTTTTTTTCCATATTTTGTGTAACAAAACACTAAGTTGCATATTAATGTTTTTGAAACCTTCAACCACCACACCACAATACATACTCTTCGTTTTCTTCTGTCTGTGCATAGCGTCTTTGTTTTCTTGCCGTTGAGCGTTGTTTCGTGTGACTTGAAACGGCTTTCATTGAGTCGTAACACATGCGGAAGACCAGTGGTTCCAAGTCTTCTCTTGTCAGAGAAAGAGCAATATGTTCAAGTACATATAAAATTTTAAGTTTTTTTCAAAGACCCATAAAAGCAAACAATGACTGCTAACTACCAGTCGCAAACCCATAAGAAATCGAGACACGTTTACAAAAAAGAGGTAACTATATCAAGATTATTCCGTCCGAAACAATTCAGATTCCGATGCTTAATTTCTACTTTTTCCTTGTTTTTCTGTTCTGTGACTTATATAAAATTGACTTGGAACCTGGTCATCATGCATGCAACACTGAGAAAAGGGCGACTGGGCACAGGAGCGCACTGGCCAGAGCTGAAATCTAAACCTCTTTATTGGTAACGTTCGTAATTGATAAAGATGTGCATAATCCGCTACCATGTGGTTACCGACGTAACGTACTTACCCGAAGCCTGCCGCCAGCTCCGCTGAACGTGCCCAGTCCGGCTCCGTGCTGCAGACGTGCCGTTTTAACTCTGTAACATAAACCAATAAATCGATAATCAACACACAACCTAAACGACGAATCAAAGCATTGTTATCGCTCGCAAGACACCAAACAGGGGAACACAACAAGACCACAAACAGCACATACATGCACATTGCACAGACACTTGTTATGAACGGCAGAGGCATTATGCATCCAAATTTCCGAGGAGAGACTTTTAACGATCGGTCAGACCAAAAAAAAAATTAAACAAACGCTCAAAGAGATTTTCACACAAGATTTAGAGAAAAATTTCTAACCAGAGAGTAAAACTAAGTTAAAAAGGAGTGAAAGAAAAATATTAGGTAATTATTTAACTTCCTTTAAATTATAATGCCGATCACCTTAAGCCTCTAAACAACTACTTCATCTCATCAAGTGACTTATGAATTATGATCCAAATACTTTGCAACGTAGATATAACTTGCAGGGCAGATCAAGTCTCATCATCAGTATTTCATTGTGATTGGGATAAAACAAGCAAAAAGACACAGTCATCATTAGATATTATACGAGGACATTCTACAAATGCACAAGCAGCAGCACATATTACAACACAAAATACGGCTCACGAGGTGAACTCTAAACTGGAGTGTAATGCGGTGCCTTCCTATGACTGTGCTCAATATCTTAAGTGTACACTGCGTGTGCTCTTGTATCCTCATTCTGACATTTTGTCTTTCTTGCCGTTCATTTTTGCGAATTTGACTGACGGCGGTTGTGAATGACTTATAATTATGAAAGCGAAGCTCCTCGAACTGAAACAGCAATGCCATGATTTTTGTGAGATGCTATTTTTTCAGCAAGATGGTGAATGCTTTCCACACTTCCTCCTTACATGTGCATGTTACTAACATTACATATATCAGAATCGCTACGTCCTTCGTCGACCCTCAATATGTATCTCAATTAACGGGCCAAAAACCACCCACGTCTAGACCTGCTTAGTTGTATTAAAGTCCCTAGCATTCCCAAATATAAATAATGTAAATGTCAGAAAGTATTAAACCCTCCCTGCTGGTTAGATGCACCATAAGCATGAAGCATGTCCCTTACCAAAACCCGGCCTTGCAGAATTCCCGATCGAAGACGTCGAAGAAGTTAGCATCAAAGACGAAAGGCCAGTTTCTCCAACACCTGCCATCGACAAATCGGACGCAGTCCAAGTGAGCCAGATAATACCCCAGGAAGAGACAGAGGGTGAGACCGATAAGCTAAAGGTGGTCACTGGCGAAGGTAAGTCGGTGACAGAGCTGCGTCGAGAACATGTTGTCACGGTGGAGACCGTCCAAAGCGAAGAGTCGGTGGAAAGTGTTCCCGACAAAAAGCCGAAAACGGATGCGGCTCGTGTTTCACTCAAAGGACAAGAACCGATTCAGGTGGAAGAAACTCTCCCAGAGGAGACATCAATCCCTCAAGACAAAGAAAAGCCGATTAGAAGAGAAACTACAGAAACCAGCATAGTGACAGTTCAAAGAAAAGCGCCCGAAGTGCAGGCAGTCAGCACAGGTGATGCAGCGGAAGAAATTAAGTTGCAAAAACTTCCAGAGGATAGCGCTAAGCCATCAGTAGTTCTACAAGAGTCCATTCAAGTAACTAAGCAGCATCTGGAAGAAAATGTCGTTGAGACAGGAAAGCTTCCAATGGATGAGAAGAAAACCAAGGTTTCCAGCGTGTTGACAGATATGCAGGCACCCGAAGTAGAGGCCACTATTCCAGAGGAAACTACAGACAGAGTTTGCGTCGAAAAACCCAAAACCCACAGCGGCAAGATCAGCGTTAGCCCTCATGAGGCCATCGAAGTGACATCAGCGCAGGTGGACGAGGGCGCGGAAGAGCATGAAGAGGTAAAAGTTAGAGACACACAACAAACCAATGTCACCCAAGTGATTATGGCGCGAAATGTGCCGGAAGTCCAAGAAACGCAACCAAAAGAAACCACAAAGGAAGTGAAACCGTTGGACATGACGGAAAATGTTGCCCAAGAAATATTAAAACCATTAGTACCCGTGGAAGTTATAGAAACAACAACAGAAGAATCGTCTCAAGAATCCAAAGAAAATCTTATCATGGACGTGAAAGAATCAAAAACATCTACTGTTGTTCGGGATATGAGAGCACCCGAAATCACTGGAGTAGAGGCAGATGAAACCGCTGAGACAACAGATCATCCACAGCCTAAACACAGCAAGGCTGGTATCGACTTGAGCCCGCAAGAACCGGTTGAAGTACAAACAGCCCAGCCTGACGAGCAGGTCATCGCGAAGCCGAAGGAACAGCGTGACGAGCAACAGACAAGTGTCACCCAAGTTACAAGTGAAAGGCTTGCTCCACAAGTGACGGACGTCACAACAAAGGATGATGTTGGCAGCGTGAAAGAGTTCACCAGCAGTCCGGTAGAAGCGCTGATCACACTGAAACCTGAGCAGCCGTTAGAGATATCTGAAACAACTACTGAAGAAATCACAACGGAAAGCGGTGACAAGTTGATTATGGACGCAAAGACTCCTCAAATGACCACTACAATTACTGAGATGCGATTGCCGGAAGTGGAAGAGCTCCTTCCTAAATCCAGCACAGACATAATCGCAGACTTCGTTGCTCAGAGAGACTCTGCTGTGATTGACATAATAAAACAAGAACCAGTGAATATCACGGAAACTATTACAGAGCAAAGCTCTGAGGACTTTATGAGTAAATTGGTGATGAATGAGAAAACATCTTCATCCTCCACTGTAATCCAAGACATGCGCGCACCTCAAGTGCAGGAGATTCAGCAAAAAGAAAGCGTCGGAGATGTCGCTGAATACTCCCCACACGAAGAATCAGCGGACACCGAGATGGTCACGCTTGAAACAATAACAACGAGCGAAACTGAGACGACAGAGATGTCTGAAGACACAACGCTGACTCTAGAAGCTACCACATGCACTAGTGAGCAGAGAACTGTTCTAGGGGACCGAAAGGCTCCAGAGACGGCCGAGGTGGTTCTGAAAGACACTGTGTCAGATGTGGAGAAGTTGGACATGGTTGATGATAAGGCTGTGCCCTTAATAAACCCTCAGAGTTCAATCTTTATTGAGGAAGTGGTGCCAACGGAGACCGAAGCCTCGTCAAAGGAAACCAAGCCAACTTCCTTCGTTGCGAAGATGGATGTAACCAGTCAGAAAGCTGTAGAAGTCACTGAAACAAAAACAACGGACAATGAAGAAGCACTTATTATTGAGGATGCACCTAGGAAAACAGCCAAGAAAGAGACCCCTGAAAACCGTTCGCTTCAAGTAACTGAGATAGATTCAAATGAAGCACCAGTCGAAACACCAGACTTTACGACATCTACAGAGACAGCTAAGACCGAAGTTACGATATCAAAATCTGTTGTTACATCGGATGTTGCTGCTATAGACACCATTGAAGAATTTGACGAAGAAACTATCAGAAAAACAAGTGCCCAGCCTACATTTGATGAACAGGTCACTGTTGACGTCACAAGCTCAGAAATCCTGGAAACTGAAGGTGAAATGGCGCATTCAGTCACACCAGATACAAAGAAGGCAAAGCACATCATGTCAGAAATTATCGCTTTAACTACAGAAGAAAATGTCACGGATGAGAACATTGGAGATGTTGCTGAGGCAGAAACGCCACAAAAACGAGCACATCTACGTCTCTTACCCGTTGAGGGTCTTGAAGTTACTGCACAAGAGACGAGTGGAATCACTAAAGATTTTATTAAACCGGATGTTGGCAGCCAGCTCGCTGACGTTGAAATGGTGCCGATGCAGTCAGTGAGTGTTACGGAGACAGAGTCCGGTGGCATGGAAGCCCCTCTGCAGGAGTTTACTAAAGCACAGCAACAGCAAGGTGATACAGTCCTTCCCGAGTCCACTCCAGTTCAAGTCCAGTTGACTGAAGTATCTGAAGTTGAAACTGCTTTTGAAGAAAAGGTTACTCCAAGAGCTGAGCAAGCTGAAACGGGCATGCTGCCTCAACGAGGCATCACCACCACTGAAACGGGCACCTCCGAGACTCCTGAGACATTTGATACGAAACCAGAACAAACGGTTGTCGGGCATGTCAAAATGGAAGAGATGGCAGGCGTAGAAATTGCTGAAGCCGATACACAGGACGCCGAACAAACGCTTGAGGAGAAGAAACCCGTAACCGACAAAGCAAGCATTGGCATTGACACATCGAAGGCAGTTAACGTCACAGAAGAATTGACCAAAGAAAGTGAATCATTCCTTAAACCAGAGGAAATTCCGAAACAGCAAAAGCCACAGACTTCGGTGACGTCACTTGATGAGGTTCAGGTTACTGAAAATCAACAAATGCTCTCCGAAGAAATCTTAGAATCTCGTGAACAGCCGCGCAGCGAAGAAGCTGTCGTACAACTGAACCAGCAGCTGAGAGTGATAACGAAGACAGAGACAGATGCTTTTCATTCAGAGTCAACCTTCACAGATGAAATTAAATCTGAGCAAGCTACTGTTGAGTTTACAAAGAACCAAAGCATTGTCGTTTCGGGTGCTGAAGAATTCGCTTCTGAAGATATACTTCAGCATGAGCGGCTACCGAAGACACAGTTGGCATCTATGGATGTAGACTCAATTCAGGCTGTAGAAATTCAACAGACTGAAGTGGTGGAACATCCAGCAACACTTCCAGACAAAGAGGCCCCAAAGCCTAAGATCGCCATCATTGAGCTAGACAGTCATTCCGTTCCAATGATGCAAGAAACTGTAAATTTGCAGACAGAAGAAATGTTGCCAGAAGACGCAAAGCCAAAGTCGCAAGCTGCAGATGAGAAAATGGAAAACTTCGAAACTGTCTTCACTACTTCTGATGTAGTTATGCAGAAAGAGGATGCATTCGAAGAGAAAGATGTAAGTTGCAATCAGGCCAATATGGATATTCAACCCCTCGAGCCGACTCAAATGACTGAAACTGAGGTGCTCCAATCAGAACAACCAATGGAAGAATACGAAAAGCCAACCATTCGAGATGCTAAAACTGACTTGACGCCCCACCTCAAGATCGCCGTTGAGAGCAATGATATTCCCATGTCGAAAGAAGAAACTATTCAAGAAGACAAGCCAAATACAGATACCGTTACGGTATCAGTTTTGGAATCAAAGAGCGTTTCTGTCCAGGAGACTGCAGTGAATGAGACGGAAGACAGCCTCTTGGAGGACAGGAAACCAAAAGCAATGGAAGCGTCACTGACCGTTGCTGAAAATGAGCCTATTACCGTTGAACTGGCAGACACATATTACGGAGAGTCCCAGATGAACGACTTCAAACGACCACAGATGTCTGAGGCGTCTCAGACCCTTATAACGTCAGAGGGCATTGGTGTTGAGGAGACCGGTGCAGTGGAGGCTGAGGAAGAATTCGCCAAATTTAGAAAACCGCGCTCCGAAAACGCAGCAGTTGACGTGACGCACTCAGAAACCGTGGAAATTACAATGGATACTGCAGTGGAAGCTGAAGCATCAGTAGAAAGTCAACCGAAAGCCACCGAAGAAATAGCTGGATCATCAATCACTGAGCATGAGGGCATATCGGTATCTCTAGATGAAGCTTTGATCAGAGACGAGCCAACAAGTGATTTCAAAAAACCAAGAGAGGCGTCGGCGCATATTCAGTTCCTAACAAAGAAAGGCATTGATGTGTCGGATATTGGACCAATGGACAGCGAAGATACAATGGATGACTTCAAGACCATTCCATCAACGGAGGCCATTGTCAGCGTTACATCCAACGAGGAAGTTGTCATTCAATCTTCAGAGTCGTATGTGAAAGAAGGAAAGGTCGATGAGAAAAGCATGCCTCAGTCTAGTGAAGCGTCTCTCACTGTGTTGCCCCAGATAGCCAAAACAGTCACAGAAGAAGAGCAATATATCAAAGAAGGAAATGTTTCAGAAGACAAACCGAAATCGCAATCCGTTCGAGTAGATTTTTCGCAGGCCGAGGGCATTCAAGCGGTGGAAGAAGAAACACTAGACGTTGAAGAGGAATTAGCAAAAATGAAGAAACCAAGAGATGAACAAGCCAACGTGGGGCTTACTGACCGAAAAGGTCTTCAGGTTGAAGAAAGCGTGGATCTGTTCAGCGAGACGACGCTCGACGCCAAACCATCACCAGCCACCGACGCTGCTAACATAGAGATGTGCTCCCATACTAACATAACCGTCTCTGAAATGTCCGAGTCATATAAGGAGGCTCCCTTGGACGAGTTCCGCACCCCGCTGCATGAGAAACCCACCGAGTCCATTACCTCCAGGCAAACGATCACTGTCACTCAAACAGAAACAGGCGAAACCCTCGATAAGCATGTCCCTGAAGCTTTGCCCGTCCCTCACTCTGCCACCCAGGACATGTTTCCCCTCCAAGGTGTTTCAGTTACAAGCACCCGAACCGATGAACTTCCAACCGATCTCGGCGAGTTCACCAGCTCGAAGGCGGTGGCGGAGACGGACATCGAGGCGCAGCACGGCTTCAGCGCCAGCGAGCAGCAGCGGTTGGAGTCGGAGGATACGTTCGAGAGCGAGGCACTGCCCGGTAAACATCAGGCCGAGGTAGGTATTGGTCTTACTGAGGCCGGAGTGACTACAGTTGTGGAGCATAACGAGGCAGAGGATGAGTACACTCCAGGAAAAATGCCCGGAGCTGTTCAGCTCAAGCCTCGAATGATCCCAAGCGAGGGTATGCAAGTAGAAGAAGTGCAGCCTGGTGATGGTACTGGTAAATTTTTCCCGGAGCAGTTTGTTGCCACTGAGAAAGCTGCTGAAAGTGTATTACCTTACAAGAGCATTTCAGTGAAGGCGACTGATATAAATGAGCTGGAAGATGACTTACCTGATTTCAAAATCCCTTCATCATTCCGAACCTATGGCGATGTGGTGCCCGAGCATCATCTGGAAGTCGAAGAAATTCTGTCAGAAGACATGACAGGCAAAATTTTACCTGAAAGCTTTGTTGCAACTGAAGTCGCTCAGAAAACGATAATTGAGCTCAAGGGCCTGAAGGTGTCTGAGACGACAGCTGAGGAGTTTCAAGAAATATTGCAGCAAGGAAGCAAACCAAGAGAATTTATGGGCTCTGAATCCATCCAGGAGACTGAAGCGATGGAAATTCAAGAAGTGACACTGACTGAAGAATCTTCAGAGAAGACCAGTGAAGCTGTAGATACTCATCATGGCGTGATTAGGCTAGCTGAGCCGCATAAGGCTGCAACTGTAGACATTGTATCCAGTGGTGATGTTGAAAGTGATATGGCGGATAGTGTGAGACCTGATGTGCATGAGGCTGCGACCTCATATACTGTTGTGCAGCCAATCGATGTTTATGAGGTCAAACCAGGGGATATCGAGGAATCCTTTGAGCGTGACATCCTTCCATCCACCCAAGCCCACACCAGGCTCAGCCCACAGAACACTCTTGAAATTTCAGAGTTCCCCGCTGAGTCCTCTCCTGAGGATTTCACTCCAGAGTCCCGGCGGGAGGCGAGCGCAAGGACGGGGGTCGTCGAGCAGCAGGCCGTCATCACCGACGAGGCTAGACCTGAAGACGTCCAAGGAACAGTCGACGAACTCAAAGCTGCGCCAGCAACAGCCCGTACCGAGATACTCGAGCAACAGTCACTTCTCAGTTCCGAGGTGTGCATAGACGAGAGAGAGGATACGGTGGCGCCGTTCAAGGCTGGAGAACAGGTTCCTGAGACGACCACGGAGCTCGTCATGAGACACACGGCACTGCTCACAGATGTTGGTACACGGGAGGAAACAGAAGAGTACTCGCCAGAACAGCCGACCACCGCATCTCCAAGGGAACAGTTAATTGGTCTCGAAGCACCAGTTCGAGAGCAAGTAGAGCTGGGAGAAGTTGAGAGTGATTTCGATCAGAAACAGCTTCCGGAGCAGAAACAGGCAACTGAACGACAAGAGCTGGCTCAGAGTAAAGTTGTAGAATCGGAGGACATCACCAGCTTCGAAGCTGAAGAACAGTTCATCACATCAAAGCCTTCGGAAGAAAAACAGCCTAAGATGACCATGGTCGAGCAGATTGGAGTTCAGGGAATTGAAGAAATCGTTCATGACAAAGAGGGGAAGGTTAGCGATGAGGTAGCGCCTACAGGACAGAAAGCTGCTTTGGATGTCGTCCCCCAGCAGAATATCATTACATCAGAAGTAAAAGCTACGGAACAAGGCACCGACTACAAGGAAACAGACGTTAAACCAGTTTCAGCTGAATCCAGCATTCTGGAAATGGAGTCCATGCAGGGTGAAGTGACACAGACCGTAGAAACGGAAACTGATTTTGCTCCAGGAGAGCTCAATCTGAAGAAACCGACAGTGCGTCTTAACATCGTTGAAAAACGTTCCGCACAAACGGAAAATATTTTGGTCGGTGAATCGGAGGACACCTTCACACCCGGCAAGCTAAATGAAGTACAGCCAAAAAGTTCTTTCGCCGAGCAGGAATCTGTGCAAATTACTGAAGTTACCCCCGATTCGCAAACAGGGGAATATGTCGTTGGCGATAAACCAGGCGAGAGAAGTGCTGACGTCTGTTTGTCTCCTATTGAACCTGTCATAACGCAAGACGCAAAATCAGAAGAAACTGAGAAGGACTTCGACAAGTTTGTGTATCCAACAGAGATGGCAAAACAGACTATTCCCGAGCAAAAGAGCACTGCTGTTTCTGAGATCACAACGGGCGAGACTGAGTCAGAATATGCTCCTGATGTCATGCCAGAGCTACAAGAACTGACAGAAGTGGTTGAGCTTAGGGAGCGCAAGACGGCGATTGCACAAGATATTGTGACGGAAGAGAGAGAAGGTGACAAAGAGAACTTCGTGGCAAAGTCTGTGCGCGTTGAGGGTCGCATTTCGCCACTTGAAGGTCTCATTGTATCTGAGGCCCAGCCAGATTCTGATGAGGATACGTTTGATCAGAAGCCTCTTCCGACAAGCGTTGATGCGCAAGTGGGCTTCACAACAGAACAAGCCTATGATACGACAGAAATAACCACCCAAGAAGCTGAAGAAAAATTCGAAAGCAAACTGGAGCAAAAGGTTACAGCCCTAGACTCCATTATCCCCCAGGAATCTACTGTTTCCAGCGAGATCATAACAAACGAGCTTGAAGAAGAATATCGCCCTCAACAACTACCACAAACTGTTGAACTCATTCCCTCCACTAATCTTGTGTCGCAAAAGGCAGCGTCGACATATGAGGCCGAGATTGATGAGAAGGAGGAATGGTACGACATCCAGGAAGAACAAATGAGACAGCCGACCTTATCAACGATTAACCAGACAAGCATTCTCGTTTCAGAGATTGTTACAGATCAAAGCGAAACCGATTTCAACCCTGAAGTTTTACCGAAAACTACTACAGCAAGCCTTGACGTTTCCACGTTTAGTCCCCTGGAAACAACAACTACCCAGATAACAGATAAAACTGAAGATTGGTCGGCACCGGAGACGAAACAGCGTAATGCTACAACCACGATGCTAGAGCAGACCTCGGTGGATGTATCCCAGGTCGTGGAGGATGAACGAGAGGGTGAGTTCAAGCCTGGTATGCTACCGACCACATCAGAAGCTACTGAGCAGCTGATATTTGATCAGTATAAGGCTCCACAGGTCAGCCAGCCGGAGACAGAAGAGAGAGAGGAGTGGTACGATGCCGAAGAAGTCGACATTCGACAGTCGAGAGTTGAGGTAATCGAACAGCGCACGTTGCAAGTTTCGCAAGTCGTAACTGACGATAGGGAGGACGAGTTTACACCAGACCTAGCGCCAAAGAACAGACATGCATCGCTCCAAGTTTCACCAATGGAGCCTACTGCGGTCGAAGAAGCACTTCCAAATGAGAAGGAAGAAACCTTTGACACAAAGCCTGACCTCGGAGTTACCGCTGGTGTCGAGGTAATTCAACAGGTGCCACTGCTCACTGAGCAAACCGATGCAGCTGAACGTGAGGACGTTCTTCAAGAGCAGAAAACTCCAAGTGGAGCAAAAGCATCGGTTGAAACGGAAACACCATGGACGCGAGCACCCACCATCGGACAAACAGAGCAAGCTGAAACAACGGAAGAATACTCCTCTGAGCAGGTCACAAGGAAAAAGCCAGGCATTTCGATCTTAGAGCAGGACTCAATCCAAGTCACCGAATCAGTTGTTGAGGAAAAAGAAGAAGAAACAGAGACATTCCAAAAGCCAAAAGAAAAGGAAGCGAAGGTAGGATTCTCTCTCCAGGAAACGTTGTCAACATCTGAGACGTTAGCTGATGAGCAAGAAAAACCTTTCGAGAGCAAGCCCGATTTGGGAGTACGTGCCACAGACAGCATTACAGGACAACCTGTGGCAGAAACCTCAGAAACGCAGACATCAGAAGAAACTGAAATTCACAAAGATGCTGTTTTGGATACATCTGTAGCAAAAGAGTCGACAAACCTCGTGGAAATGCGCTCAGCTATTTCCCACCAGCAAATCACAGACGAAAGAGAAGATACTTTCAAAACACCTGAAACGAAGCAAGTCAAGCCCAATGAGGAGATTTTGGGGCATGACACAGTTGAAGTAACTGAGGTAGCTCCGGAAACTAAAGAAGTTGAATTCCAGCCAGGGGAGCTTCCAAATAAAAAATCAGCCAACGTCAAATTCGACTCTCAGGTTGCAATAGCGAGAGACGAAGTAACCATTACTGAGGCAGAGGAGGAATTTACACCAACTGAATCTAAGCAGCGTACCGCACATCCTCAGGTTGACGAACAGATAACCACTATTGTTTCAGAGACGCTGACCGAGGAGGTGACGGAGGATGCTACAACAACCCTGCCAACTGGTCAAACGATCGAGGGCAAGCCTACCATCACATCTAGAGCCGTCACAACAATTTCAGAAGTAACAGCAGATGACACTGTCGAAGATTATGACATCACCCAGATCGTGCAGAAAACTGCGAAACCTTCTATTGACGAACAGAGAGGTGTGGAAATACAAGAAGTTCGTCCTGACGATACTGAAACCTCATTGGAGGAGTTTGTTACTAACTCTAAACAGGCTTCCGTTGACTTTGAGCTTAAGAAGGCTCCAGTCACTGATGAAACAAGGACGGTCGAAACGGAAGAAACATACACCTCCGAATCCATTGGAACAGCTACCGCAAAGGGATCCTTCGTGGAAAAGAAGACCATAAATGTTAAGCAGACCATACCCGAGGACAGAGAAGAGACGTTTGAAAGTCCTTCCACAACAGTGGCTAAGCCAACTGAATCCATGGCGCCTGAAGACCGCGAAGCGCCCGTCCTTTATCAGCAACATCCCGAAGAGAAGGAAGGTACATTCGCCGACAAATATGAAGGCATTACTGTTAAGCCAAAAACGGTGATAACCGAAAGAAAAACTGTGGTCACCGCTGATAATACAACTGATGAGAAGGAAGAGACATTTGACATCACTTCACCAAAGGATAGGCAGGCGAGACCAACGGTTGACGAACACCAAAGCGTGGTCGTACTAGAAACAAAGCCCACTGACAGGGAAGAGAGCCTCGACGACTTCAAGTTCCAAGGAAAATCTGCAAATGTTGACTTCGAATTACAGCATGCTCCAGTGTCAGGAGTCACAACAACCGATGAGTCCGAAGATGTCTTCACATCAACACCCTACAGAACCGAAACAGCGGACGGGGTAATAATCACACAAAAAGAAACAGTAACTGTCAAACAAGCTATCACAGGGGACACCAGTGAAGACTTTGATGTTTCACTTCCCTCTGGCAAAACACTGTCGGCATCGATGGTGCCGGAAGACCGCCAAGCAGCCGTTGGATTCGGTGTTGAAGTCGAAGAAAAGGAAGTGACGTTCACCGACAAGCCGGAGGGAATTAAAGTCACTCCAAAGACAATAATGACTGAGCGCTCATCTGCTGTTAGCTCAGAGCCTGTTACAGAGGAACATGAAGATACCTTTGAGTCAGTTAAACCCAAAGACAGAAAGGCCAAGCCAGCTGTGGATGAGACTAGGGGAGTTGAAGTTACTGAAGCAGCACCCACAGAGCTTGAAGACTCTTTGGATGAATTTACTGTCAACAAAAAGAAGGCAAATATTGGTTTCGAAATTCAGCAAGCTCCCACGCAAGCAGAGGTGCGACCAGCCGAATTAGAGGATACATATCAAACCAGAGTCACCAAAACCGAAACAGCAGAAGGTACTGTGATAACAACAGAAACAATCACTGTCAGTCAAACGGTGACAAGTGACAGAGAAGCTGACTTCACGGTTAACCTCCCGAAGGACGCGAAACCGGGACAAACTATGACTCCTCAGGACAGACAGACTGCTGCTACACTTGTCATCACCCCAAATGAAAAGGAGGATGACTTTACTGAGACTACTCAAGAATTCACAATAAAACCAAAGGCGGTGCAGCCCGACCGAAAGACTGCAACAAAATCCGATGAATTTGTCGATGAGCACATCATTGAGCTTGACCAAACGAAGCCAGTAGCTGTCAAGGCCAGGAAGTCTTCAGTTGATGAGCTGGTGACGGCATCAGAAGGAATAGTCCAGGAGGAGGAATCGGTTATAGTGGAGCAAGAGGTAGTGGACTCTAAAGGCAAACGAAAACGTTCGAAACAGGAGCGTCGACGAGAATCTGTTGAAGAAATTCGCCGTGGCTCAGTCACTGAGATTCGTAGAGGTTCTTTGGATATGACAATACAAGAAGTCCATGATGACGATATAAGCATATCTGAAGAAGTAACCATACAGCCGACGATAACCGAAGAAGATGACGTTCTCATTACGGAAGGGGATGGTATGGATACGACCCGAAGGGTGGTAAATGAAGAAAAGGATGGAAAGAAAAGAAAGGTCGTCATTCATACGTTTGCCAGCAAACCAACGGATAACACCAACATAGAAGAGATAGAAACAGTTACACATAAAACAGAAGAAGAGGTTGTTGAGCATACCATCGATATTCAACTGGTGGATGAAGAGTCCGACGAAACTGTTACTGACTTCACGGTCAAGAAGAAGAAAAAGAAGCCAACTAAAGAAAAGACAAAAGAAACAAAAGGTCCGGAACCTGTTGAAGAAACACAAGAAACAGCAGTACTAAAGAAACAGCCAAAGACAACAGACCAGGACAAAGAAAAGACGGATCATGATGTTGAACACACAATTGATATACAAATGGTCGATGAAGAAACAGATGAAACCATCACTGATTTGACGATAAGAAAGAAGAAAAAGAAACCAGCGAAAGATAGAAAAGAGGACACGACGGCTCCAGAGCCCGTCGAAGATACACAGGAAGAGACAGTGGTGCTGAAAAAGAAGCCAAAGAAGGAAGGAGCAGATACAGAAACTGATACAGAAACTGACACCAAAGTAGTTTTGAAGAAATCCAAAAAGCCAAAAGATGCGAATGAAGAAGAAACCACGTTCGTTGTTCAGACTATTCCTCAAAAAGAGGACCTCAAAATAACAGAAGTAGATAATACAACGACAACGGAAACAATCATCAGCCAGGACATCACAGAAGAAGTCGAAGTGGAAGAGGAAAAGACAATCAAGTCCAAGCGCCCGAAGAAACCTAAGGCCAAAAAGCCAACAGAGCAAACACCAGAAGATCAGGCCGTAGTTACTGAAGAAACTACGCCTACAAAAGAGGTGACGATGAGTGTGACTGATCAGAAGGTGGACGAGACAGCGGAAGACATCGTCGAAGAGACGACAACTGAGTTCATGGTCAAGAAACCGAAGAGAACCAAGCCTAAGATATCTGAGGCTGATGAGTCACATGTGACCGAACTCATAGATGACAAAGAGGAATCGACAACAATCAAGCTGAAGAAAAAACGCAAACCAAAGCAAGGGGAAGACACCGTCAGAGAGGAATTTACGGTGAAAACAAAGGAAGCGGACACACAGGAAGAGGAGTTCACCGTGATCCAGCAGACCGACGAAGACGTTACCGAAATGGAAACAACAGACGTCACGATCAAAAAGAAACCAAAGAAAAAGAAGCCTTCAAAGGACATTAAGATAGATGAGAAGGAAGGTCAGGAAACAACCGACGATGCCGTTGAGTTCTGGGTGAATTGGGAATATGCAAAGGCAATACAGCGTATACACCACGAAGAACTTCAATGGGCTCGAACATCAGGAGTTGATTTCTCAGAAACGCCCGAACAAACTACCATCCGCAAGAAGAAAGTTCGGTTCATTCAAAAGGGATCTGAAGAGCCCATTGAAATTGTTGAGGAGGTTTTAGAAGACATTCCAGCAGAGGAAACCGAAGAACAGGAAACAAAGAAACCAAAGAAGAAATCAGCAAAGCGAGAACTAGTTACACAAGAATCCCTGCAGAATGAGGAAATAATTACTAGTGAATATCCAGAAAAAGATGATAAAGAAGAAGTCCCAACAGAAGTGGCGGAGCCGCGTCTTGACACAACTGACGACGCTGTTACAGTATCTGCAGCTGATGTTGAGGAAACAACACAAGTATTGCCACAAAAGAAACCAAAAAGATCAAAAGCAGACAAAACACAAGATGTGCTGCAGCCAGTGGTCACTGAGGAACAAGTTACTCAAGAAACACCTGAAGAGCTTGAAGAGCTTAGAAAACCGGATGAAAAAGCTATCCCAGGCATTTCCCCTGATGATCTACAAACAGCGGTGTCCAAATCAAAAACCGACACGCAGGAAGCTCCTCGGGAAAAGCCGGAAAAGAAAAAGAAGCCAAAAACTAAAGTGCAAAAACCAACCGATGAGAAAGAGGACGAAGATCAGCCACAGGAGGAAGTTCCAGCTCAGCAACCTTCCGCTGAGGAGGAGCCTAAGACAAAGAAGAGCAAACGGCCAAAGAGTCGACCAAAGGATGTTTCTGAGGCAGTTCCCGAAGACCAAGTGCCTGACAAGCCAGAACAAAAGCCTATTGAGGAGTCGCTTCAGAAGCACACTGAGGGCACTGACACCGTTGCAGAAGAGATAGTGGAAGAGATTAGGACAGCGCCCATAATAACGGATAGCGCAAAGGAGCTCTCTGAAGAGGACAGCCTGGTTGTCGCAGCTGAAGAGCAGAAACCCAAAATGGAGCAAATAGAAGAAAGTGTTACGGTAGAGACAAAGCGAGTGAAGAAGCCAAAAGCGAAGAAGCGACCTGATGAGAAACCAGTCGACAAGTCTGATGACGTGGAAGAAAGCGCAAGTGTACGCTTACCAGACCAGGAGACGCCGATCGCAGAAACATCTGTAACCATTGATGTCCCTGAAGATGAGCAACCATTAGATGAGATCACCGAATCAGAAGCAGTGACAATAAAAACACCAAAGGGAAAGAAAAAGAAACCAGTGGTAACAGAGGAAACTGAAGAGGTTGTTAAGCTACAAAAGAAATCTAAGGTCCACAAGACTGAGGATGAAATTGAATCTGAGACTATAGATACTGAGGTAACGCTTAGGCGAGCGTCGATAGAAAAGCCTCAGGAATTGACTGAAGATCAGGAAACAGTGTTTGAGATCACTGCCAAAGACACTGAAGAAGATGCTGAGGCAACGGAAGTAACGCCTGACAATTTGCCTGAGGCCGCTGAAAGCATTACAATAATCAAAAAGGGTAAAACTAAAAAGCACAAACCAAAGGAACCGACTACAGAAAAGCCAATCGAAGAGGGAGAACAAAAGCCGGAAGAGTCACTCCCGGAAGAACCAGAGGAGGTTTCGATAAAACTTGCCAAGAAAAAACCTGTAGTCAAAGAAGAAGTGGGTGAGGAGGTAACACTCAAGAAGAAAAAGCCAAAGAAACGAGTTCCAGAGACAGATCAGGAGGTAGTCGCATCATCAACAACACTGAAAATTAAGCGTCCTGAAGATGACGTTGAAGCAGAAGCGACTTTACCCGAAGATCAAGAGGTAGAGTTCGAGCTACCACAAAAGACAAGGACTGAAAGCCCTCTGGAGGACGTTGAAGATGAATCTGCTGAAGCGCAAGTTGTTATTAAGAAGGTAAAAACCGTAGATGATGTCGAGAAGGTGGAAGAAGAAGTTATTGAAGAAATCATCAAAAAGAAAAAGCCCAAAAAGAAGCGAACTGTCGTCCATGAGCCCGAAACCGAGACCTTACTGAAAAGACGTGATTCTTCAGAAGATGACGTAGAGGCGGACGCAGTTTTCGGAAAGCCAGATAAAGAATTTGATGACGTTCAGGAAGAGTTCGTCATAAAAAGGCCAAAGAAAAAACCATCAACAGTAGAAGAGCCTGAAGAAGCAATTACCCTGAAGCAAAGGAAACCCAAGAAATCAATCGATTCCGCAGAACAGGAAATAACATCAACGGACATCACTGTAAAACGTATTGAAGAGACTGTTCAAGAGCACTTCGAAGACCAAGACACTCAGTTTGAATTTAAGACAAGTAAAACGCAGGAGGTCAGCGACACCGAACAGCCGGACGAAGACGCAGAAGCAAGCGTCCGAATCAAGAAGACCAAAAAGGGTGACAAGCCGCACAAGAAACGTCATATCCCCTTCGCTTCACTGGACGACGAGGAGCAAGTGCGCATCGAGCTCGCTAAGAGTGCGTCTCAGGAAACAGTTGAGACGGTCTTTTTCCACGACATGCCCTCAGTAGCAGATGACATCAGCGAAGACGTTGAGTTGGCTCTCCCGAGACGCCGAAAGCCTGAGTATAAGGTGGAAGACGTTGAGACCGAATTCGGTGTCAAAGCACCGCGCAAAAAGCGCGAGCCGCAAGACGACTCAGCTGACGGTGCAAGTCGTACTGTTCGGCAGACGTTTAAAATGAAGCTACGTCAGGATACTATAGGCGCTGTGCCGGGCTCTCCTGGCTCATCTGTGGGCGAGGAATTCGATTTCAGGTTGACTCCCGTTCCGGACAAGGAGGCGCCAGTCTGGAGCGAGGACAGCGAGGACGCGTCGCTGCAGCTTAAGCTGCGACCCAAAAAGAAAGGTCAGCTGGCCAGTGAGGTCGAATTTTGGAGTGGTGCTGCTGTCTCTAACATTCTGTCGAGGCAACATGGATGCCTGCCTCCCTTTTTGGCTGGCGCTCGCTCTAATCATCAACGCTTTCTAATGGCTCATATAATTCCATACTTCAACGAGTGCTATCTACCAGCGGCCTTCCGCGCTGCTGCAAACGAATCCGCGATCTGCGTGTTGTGGTGCAAAGGCTAACAATGTTTTATATACGCTGACACGGAATCCAAGCCAGAATGCTGTTTTCTTTTTTTGGTTCGCCAAAAACATGTGCACTAACATTCTAAACCTTTCGTTTCCAGGTGGACCTTTTCAGGCTCTCACAACTTCACTTTTCCAGTTTGACTTTCTCCAGCAGCAGATCTAAGTCGCATCTCAAGTATCATGCATAGTGTATATTGTATAACTAGACCGAAGGCTGAATATTGACCGAAGGTGGTTCTAGCCGCCAACTGGTGTAGAAATGCCGTCAACTAAAAGGCACAACTGCTGAGAACGTGTACATTTTGGTCCTATGACTATTAACTAACGACTATCTGTTACGGAGACTGAGGAGGGGTCGGAATATCTTCACCTGGGGTTTTCAAATCTCAATCACTCCGAGACACTATTGGAATATGAAGAAGTTGCCTACCTTTCATCCCGAATGTTACTTTCGCTTTAACCGAAGCTGCTCGTAGTCATGTATGTATGTAAAGTAAAACTAGACTGGGTTCGTAGCTGCGTATGTTCGTTGGTAGGTTCGTTCAAAGGTTCGTTATTTTAAACTTGGTAGCAACCAATCCCTTGCATTGCAACATAAATCTGGCCTAGTGACCCAACCTCTGCCGTTTGAGAGACTCAAAATTGAGTTGAATATTCCATTGTATTGAATTGAGTCCGTGCAGATGTCAAATGGGAGCTGAGAATGGACGGTCTCAAATTAAGAGTACAGTCTGCCTCTGGATCATCTATCTGTAAGCTAGCCAAATGGTGTCACAAATGCTGATAGTCCGTGAAAATGGTTAGCGATTAGTAGCGAATGCGCATTGTTGCATCTATAGTTTTACCTTGAAATTAATTTTTCATCAGAAGATCCATTTTCATGATCGTCAGATTTCCGCACTAAAAAAAAAAAAAATTCATCACTTACAACAATACCAGTAAAACGCCTTTTGGGCGAAGAACGAGCGAGCGAGATAGTGAGCCCTGCACGTGCGGAAGGGCGAGAGGGTACTTCCAACGGGGCTTGTGCAAAGCACCCTTCTAACCGGTCGCTAGCGGTGTGTCAAATTTGAACGCAATCGGCCCATCCGTTCCTGAGATCTGGAAGCGGCATTCTGCACGTGCGCACGTGCAAACGGGGTCCAAACTGACTTTTGCACGGCACCCTACTAAGCGGTCCCCAACCGTGTACCAAATTTGAGCGCAATCGGCCAAGCCGTTCTCGAGATCTGGAAGCGCCCCCTGCACGTGCGCACGTTCAGTAGCACCTTAACCGCAACACATGGGAATGCATTGCCTGGTGGGTGCCTACCTTCATGCCAAGTTTCAGCGAAATCGCCCCAGTAATTACCGAGTTATTGAAATGGCAACACATTTGGCACCTCTTCTTTTTGTTGCATTTTTGCACGTGCAGTGGGGATCACTCACATAGATCAAGAGTATCCGACCATTGGTAGAAGGGATGCAGCTACCCTACAAAAATTACCGCAAGACAATCACCCAAGCGGCTGCTGAGATATGAGCCTCTCAAAATCACTACTTTTGCAAAACAGCTTGAACACCCTTGACTTTTCACGTGGCACGTGCCACGACGGTCACTGAGATGTATCAAAATTAGTAAATAACGCGGTAGAAGGGATGGGGCTACCCAGCAAAAAAAGACCGCAGGCCAATCGGTCCAGCGGTTGCTGAGATATAAGCCTCATAAAAGCGTTACAGGCCGGGCCGGGCCGGGCCGGGCCGCTCATACTGAAATTTTTCCGTTATATTGAAAAGACTTCGCTTCGCTCGCTGCGCTCGCTCGCTCGTAATAACGGTTTCTTATAAGATCTGTTTCATATGATAAATCCTGAACTCATTATTAGCAATTGCAGGTACCTATTTTATGTTACCGGTAAAACGCCTTTTGGGCGAAGAACGAGCGAGCGAGACAGTGTGAGCCCTGCACGTGCGGAAGGGCGAGAGGGTACTTCCAACGGACTTGTGTAAAGCACCCTTCTAACCGGTCGCTAGCGGTGTGCCAAATTTGAACGCAATCGGCCCAGCCGCTCCTGAGATCTGGAAGCGGTATTCTGCACGTGCGCAAGTGCAAACGGGGTCCAAACTGATTTTTGCACGGCACCCTACTAACCGGTCCCCAACCGTGTATCAAATTTGAGCGCAATCGACCCAGCCGTTCTCGAGATCTGGAAGCGCCCCCTGCAAGTGCGCACGTGCAGTAGCACCTTAAAGGAAATAGTTCACTTTTAACATGGGGTTTTGAGCTGGAATAGCAGTTTCGTAGCTTGAGCTGAGACTAGCACAAATCAGGAGCTTTTACGGCTCAACGATCACCCTAGACGAAGAAATTCCATTTCTCGTTCCGAAAAGAGTGCCTTGTAGAGGAATGCGTGCCTTGCACAGGAATGCAGCCACGTCATCGTCAGCCAATCAGCGTGCTGCTTACAGCCAATGCAGTATTCGTAGGTTTGAGCTACGCAATATGATTGGTCAATGCGTAATAAGCTTCCGCGTCAAACATTATTTTACATAGAATATAGTTCGCCCTATATTAAAATAAAGAAAATAGTTGTTTTTACAAAAAGGTTTTATTTTATTTCATGATTATTTTGAGCATAAAAAATCATAAATCAATAGCAAAATACTGATTTCAGGAAAGTGGACTGTTTCCTTTAACCACAACACATGGGAATACATTGCCTGGTGGGTGCCTACCTGTATACCAAGTTTCAGCGAAATCGCCCCAGTAATTACCGAGTTATTGAAATGGGAACAAATTTGGCACCTCTTTTTTTTTGTATTTTGCACGTGCAGTGGGGGTCACTCACATATTGTATTGTATTGTATTGTATTGAACAATCATGAGCGATCCACATTCTGAAAGTGCGTGGCGATTACATACATCAAGAGCATCCGACCTTTGGTAGAAGGGATGCAGCTAACCTACACAAATTACCGCAAGACAATCGCCCAAGCGGCTGCTGAGATATGAACCTCTCAAAATCATTACTTTTGCAAAACAGCTTGAACACCCTTGACTTTTTACGTGGCACGTGCCACGACGGTCACTGAGAGTGAGATGCATCAAATGTAGTCAATTACGGGGTAGAAGGAATGGGGCTACCCAGCAAAAAAGACCGCAGGCCAATCGGTCCAGCGGTTGCTGAGATATAAGCCTCTCAAAAGCGTTACAGGCCGGGCCGGGCCGCTCATACTGAGATTTTTCCGTTATATTGAAAAGACTTCGCTTCGCTCGCTGCGCTCGCTCGCTCGTAATAACGGTTTCTTATAAGATCTGTTTCATAATCATATGATAAATCCTGAACTCATTATAAGCAATTGCAGGTACCTATTTTATGTTATCATGGGGGCTCGTGCAGGCCTTATTCAAATAGCCGCCATCGCTTTGGGTAGAGGACCTATGAGATCAGGCAATGTTACCTATAGATTGTGGTTTAGATGAATTATAAATACGGTCTCCTACTTCATATTATACCTACTTGCGTTAAACACTCCTTTGTTTTCCCCTTTGTTTTTTTTTCGTTTTATTTCCAATGTCTTTTGTATAGCGAAGGATGCTCAAGTGCTTGGTATTAACGATTAGCTGATTGCGCTTAGGGAGTGTATGTCCCATCCCAGTGTCTTTGTGGCAGTTCAACCTACTTAATTTGATCGAAGATACGCGATATTCATTGCCCGTAAGATTTTCATCACACCTTAGATGGCAGTAGTTAACGATTTATGCAGCATTGGTAACAAATAAACCGTTAAAATTAACTCAGTTCTTATTTTACATTTCGAAACATTACTTCAACCTAACTCAGATACTAAACGAGGTATAGTTGTAAGTTGACATGTTTCCTGGCAGTCACCATCTACCAAGTTGTGTTTAAACATAAATCCGGACCAATAGGTTACCGAAAGATCATCCGATCTTCATTATACCAAGTGCAATACGCGCGTAACGCTAGAGAAGCTAATGTGTTGTTAATTGCGCTTTCGTGATATTTTTTCGCTTTTTGGTGCACTGACCTCCCTCACTGTGTTTCGTTCTTGTGATACTTTACAGCCGATATTGTGCTTACTGAGCATAGGCACACAACAGAATTTGTAACAGAAGGTAAATTGCATCTATATTGCATCATTGATGAATGGCATGCAATAATATTAATCTTTTTTATAAATGACATGGACACAGCATGAGGTATGCGCAAGGCACAAGAGCATCGACCCCTGGCTGAAGATTTGTGTCTGCCAGTATCTGCGCGCACAAATCCATCGTGCTGTCATATTCACTGATCCACAAATTTTCTTTAGGTGAAGATGGCCTCTTTTGAATGATAGTGTAATCTGTGCCAATCTGTATGGTCAACCCTGTCTGCCATCTGTTGGTGTCCTGTTCCAAGAATGCAAAATGTTCTGCCGTGAAATGATCACACTTAAAATCATTTACACTAGATAATAGGTGGGTATCAGACCTATCTTCATATTCTGTGGCTCGAAACTGTCCGCTATGCCTTGCTGACGTTGCATCATGATGGTTTGCATGATTGCTCCATTGCATTCAATATCGTGAAGTCTATTAGGTGAATGCGAAATTATTCCATTGACCTACTCTCAACCGAGTAATGCCTTGTGTACTCCTCGTTTTATATTGTGCCCCCGTCCCACTCCTCATGTAATGTGTATCATCCATTGGAAACATTTGGTAGCGTTCAGCATCTTACCAGGAATTCTTTCACAGCTTTCTATCCTTTTTCAGTTTTTTTTTGCCGTTTCGGTCTGACAAAACCTATTTCAGCGATTGACGGTGCTGATTAAGTCTTTGCTGTATCCCAGAAGAGTTCGAGCTGGAAAATACCCCGTGTGATCGGTCGCGCTAAATAAAGTGGTCGATTAGCATACCTCCATGCCCGATATTTCTCACCTAGCCAAAACCACAAGATAGCTTTTTAGTCGAAACAGTCGTACCCAATGTAACCGATAACTTATGCATCTTATTATTGGCATTTTAGCAACAGAATCACAATCGCGCCACGATATAACTTCTATAGTGACCCCTACCGGCGACCTGGGAAAGGTCATGACCTGAGCGCCTGCGCCGCCAGTGGCTGAGGAGACGACAGCCCTCGATGTGACCGAGGGTGACACCTTCTACGCGGTATCCACCTATGTGGCCGAGTCGGACGAGACTATGCATCTGGTGGAGGGAGAACGCGTCTACATCCTCGGTAAGTGTGCCGGTAACGGAATTGGCGCGGTAGAAAGCCGGCAACAGAAATGGCGCGGTAGAAATGGGAGCGGGTGCGTGGGGGGGGGGGAGAGCCCATAGAAGGAAGCGGACATGTGAGGGGTGTTCATAGGGAGAGCGGGTACGTTGGGGGTGGTCACTGTTCATAGAAAAAGTGGGTGCGGGAGGGAGGGGCATTCACTCGCAGCTGTCAGTGCCAGCCAGTAGGTGCTTAGGTCATGTGAGTGGCTTCGTTATCGTGCGGCTTACGAGTCGCACAGTGCGTGTGGAGCTGGAGATGTCTATGTGGTTGCAAAGATTGTCTGGCATTAGGGAATGGTGAAAACAAAACATCAAGATGATCATGTTGGGGGGCATCTGCGTAAGAACTGATGTTCAAGTTTAATGGGGGCTAAATATTCATATATATCAAATGACACGCCATAATCAATTCTTCGTACACCGAACAAACCGTAAAAATACCCCAGATAAAAGTTCACCGCTCAACAGCGAAGTCATCGTTCTCCAGAAATCACTACGCTGGGAAAAAATCGAATCGCTGACGACCCTTCTACACCCGTCGGCAGAGAGCCACAACAGCGACTGGTGGTTCGTGCGCAAACACCTGACCGAAGAGGCCGGCTGGGTACCCGCCTCGTACCTCAAGAACGAGGACGAGTACAACCACTATGTGCAGCGCAAACTCAGCGAGAAAATCGGAAAATTGCCCGTCTTCGAAGGTAAGCCGGGTGTCCGTCCTTCTGCATTTTTTTTTTTTTTTTGCCCTAGGTACTACAAAGCAAAGTGCAGTGGAAGTGATTGTGAAAATTATCTTTCAGCCTGTTTCCATGTTTCTGGTTATTCCTCAGTCACTGCACCATCTACCACCAACATGAAGCAGGACGGGCTGACACTGGCGGGTGCGGGATGGGCATCAGAGGCATATGCCCCACGCCCCCCCCCCCCGCCCCGAGCGTCCAAAATTGATGAAAATGTTGCAGTTTCTTTCCTAAAGACAGGAAACTTATTAAATTGCACCTTGCCTCCGAACACTTTTTTATGATTTGGACACCATTTGGAGGGCATGCGTCCACCCCACTCAATCCAATACCTAGGTACATGGGTATAGGTATGTGGGTACCTGGATCCTCAAATATAGGCGGGCCCCGGCCGGAAGGCGGGAGGTAGCGGAGGTAGGTACCTAAATAGGCTATGATTCATTACACCATAGGCTGAGGCGGCGGAACGGGGGGAGGCACCAGGGCAGCGTGCCCCCTTTAATTTTGGCATTTTAACCCTCGCCGGCCGAGGGGGGGCGGGTGCCCCCCCCCCCCCCCATAGGGTTTTTTCGCGATAGCTCCGAACACGCTGGTGATAGAGCTGAAACTTGGCATACCTGACCTTTGATTCAAGCCGGATCTTTTGACACAAACCACATTTTCAGGTCAGGTCAGGTCACTGACCTATGACATCATAAGTGAACCTCTGCACGGTCTTCAGATGTCGCAACTTAGCAACGCCCTCACTGCCAGAGGAGCTTTCACAGGGAAATGAAACTTGCAGGATCTAGTATCCATCATGAGTCTCACAACTTGTATATCTCGGATTTTTCCTAAAGGTCATATGAGGTCAGGTCATTTTCGTGACCTCACCATTTTAAGTCAATGGGGAAAAATGAAAATTGCTATTCTGGCGCCAGGAACGATCTCCAACTATCTCAAGCACACATAATCGTGATTTGATGCACTCCTTGCAAGGTAGGATGCGTCACTTTTGCAATGTTGACCTTGCGTGACGTCATTTATGACGTCATCAAGGTCATATTAGTTTTTCGTCAATAACTCCCGATCAAATTGAGCTAGCGAGTCGGGAAAGCCACCAATGGACTCAAGAAGACCTGCCGAATCGAATGATATGCGACATGACCTCTTTCGACCAACTTCGTGACCTGGGGGTGCTGACCTGACCTTGACCTGAGGTCAACACCCTAAGTTGACCTGACCCAAACAAAAAGTATATCATTCGACGCGCCTGAGCGAGGCGAACACGATGCTGCCAAAATCGCGGCTCTGCGGCCGTTTTTTGCGAAGTTATTTACCAAAAACTGAACCGTACCTTGGGGCACTTGACCTGACCTCAGAGGTCACCGGTTGACCTAGGACCTTAAAACCGGGTACCTATCTCTGCGTCTCGTAACGGCGCACACGCTCGTTTTTTCCGCGACGCGCTAGCTCCACCAGGGGCGAAACGGCGAGGGGGGTCGTACCCCCCCCCCCCCTCGGCCGGCGCGTATGTAGAAAACCAATAGGTCCGGCGAGGGTTAACGTTAGCCCTATGGACGTTGCATGGAAAGATTGGACCAAAAGTCGGCAGTGCCCCCGCCCCTCTTAATTGAAGGTGTTCCGCCGCCACTGCACTACACGGGGATTTCCCAGAGCAAGAGAACAAAAAAAAAGCGGGCGATTGATGAACCACCGTCATATTTCAGAGAAAAAAAAGTTATTTCACTCAACATGCGCTAGCTGAATAAAATTGCAATCAAATAGGTACTCTCCACAGGCACAAAGCAGTCAATGCACATTGCAGCGTATGGTAAGCGGCAATGGGCTCCAACTGAAAGAAAAAAAAACAGCGCGAAACAAACTTTTTATCAGAAACCGGCTCACTCCGCCGTTGTGAATTCGTGGTGAATACGATGGGCAATATCTAGTGAGATTCAAGAAGCACATAAATTGATAAATTCCACACACTTTGAACACCTCCACCGGCACCATTCCTCCAACTTACGGCCAAAATATTACTCGCGGCGGAAGAGTGTCTCCGCGCCCCACTCACCTAGTTTTCCAGAAGAAAGAAAACACTCCCATTTTCTGCTGTGCGATAAATTGCCACCAGCACTCTCGACATCACATACACACAATACTTTAACGATCTTCTTTACATTCAAAATGTCAATCACCGTAAACGCTCACCCCTAGCCGGGATTCACACACCCTTCACCCACGTGGCTCGCGAACTGCCGCAGGCTTGTTTATTTTTGTTTTTGTTTCGTGTTTCGGCCGCCAGGTGAACAGTTGCTAAAAGGCTGCAAAAAATAAAAACAGCTCCGAAAGCATCTCTTAATGAACAAAAATGCTTATTTGACTATAGATAAGCCCTCTTACTTTCAGGTATCATTTTTAAATAATGTAATTTGTTTTGCAAGCTGCATTGCTGCATCATGTAGTCGTATTGTTTGCATTTATAATATAAAAAATAGGCAAACATCACCTTGCTCCATTTGCCAGCCAATTGGTAGTAGGCTAAATAAAGATGGTCACAGACTATTCTTGCAGATGTGAGAGTGAGAGGATAAGGAATTCAGTTTATCATCCTGATAAGAACGCCTTTGGAGTCAAATAATTTAACCTTATCTTGCCTCATGGTTGCAGCTCGTATCCCGACATCTCGTGACATGACATCCCCTTGCATTATCGTGCGTTCCGTTTTGCACTGGTCTCCGTCCGACGCACACCCGTTACGATCGTTATATTTTGATAAGCTTCTACGTGTTTGTTCTCAGCGCCCAAGACGGGCCAGAAGTCGAAGGCGCCTCGCTTCACGGAAAAGCTGCAGCCGGTGAACGTGGTGGACGGCGCGGTGGTGCAGCTTGAGTGTCGGGTCGAGGGCGAGCCCAGACCCACCATCACCTGGTTCCGCCAGACCGCCATCATCAAACCCTCCACCGACTTCCAGGTGTGTGGAGACAGGAGGTGACGTCAGGGAACGGTGTAGGTTTTACAGTTTACACCAAATCAAACTTGTGCACGAATAAAAATTATTGTGCAGAGTTAGTCACCGTTATTCGTTTTCACGGTTGAATTAACGTCCTTCAGATTCCGTCGTACGAGTCGTAATCAAACGAACGATTAAAAAAAAATCAGCGAATAATGTCAACAGTGGCTGGTTGACACGCTTCCGCTCTGACTTTCCCCATTTCCATCCAGATGTTCTACGACGACGACAACGTGGCCACGCTGATCATCAAGGAGGTGTTCCCCGAGGACGCCGGCACGTTCACGTGCGTGGCCAAGAACGAGGCCGGCTTCAGCAGCTGCTCTGCGGACCTGGTGGTGGAGGCGCCGCTCTCCGATCACGGCTCGGACGTCACCCTCACCAGCCGCCGCAGTCTCAGCAGGTGGGTCCGGTTTTCATACTACCACTTTGTGCAGCATCACTGCGAGGGTATGACGAGGGAGAAAAGCGTGCGGAACCGTATCGATAGTTCTTACCTAGCCACCTTGGATTCGTATTTGCTAGTGTTCGTCGAGTAATACGGTAGGTATCGTTAATCGCAGTAGTGTAGCGTGGCACTAGTGCGTTATTTCATGAGAAAGAATATCTGTCGTGATTAGTGTCAATGCGAAAGGCGAAAGAAATAATCATTTTGATCATCCCAAGAGTCAGTGGGTCATCTGTTCAAGCTATGCCGACCAGTATGCACGCAATGTCGCAAGTCGATCCCATTATCATCTCCCACTTCTGCTCCCCAGGGAGTCGTCGCTTTGTGACATCCTCGAGGGCATCCCGCCCACGTTCAGCCAGCGTCCCAAGACTCGCACCGTCCAGGAGGGCGACGACGTCGAGCTGGAGTGCCGTCTGGTGGCCGTGCCCGAGCCGGAGGTCCAGTGGCTCCTCAACGGCCGGCCCGTCAAGGAGTCCAAGCGGGTCACCATCACCACGCAGAGCGACATGCACATGTACTGCCACTTCATCCGCATTCGCGGCGCCAAGACCAAGGACGAGGGCCTGTACGAGATCGTCGCCATCAACCGGGAAGGAGAGTCGGCCAACACCATCACCCTGGCCGTGGAGCCGCGCGGCGAGAAGCAGCCGCCCGAGCTCGTGCAGCCGCTCCAGCCGCTAGTCGTCACCGAGAACGCGCGCGCGACGTTCGTGGCGCGGATCAGCGGAAAGCCGCAGCCGCGCGCCACCTGGTTCACTGGAAAGCACCCGCTGACGCCCGAGATGCTGGCCAACAGCGATGTGACAGTGACCCAGGAGGGCGACGTGTACTCGCTGCACATCCCGCGCTCGCACCGCAGCGACGCCGGAGAGTACACCCTGCTGGCAGAGAACGCCGCCGGATCCGCCAAGACGACCGCCACGCTAGTGGTGCAAGGTCAGTTACAGTGGTCAGGCGGCTGAGACCTCTATCCGATCACTCCTTTTTAGCGCTAGTGGATTGAGGCTGTGGCCTCCGGGATCATGAAGGAGACAAATATATTGTGCACTTTGAACACAAAACTAGCTTCAAGTTCAAACATCGTAATGCGATAATCTACGTTGAGACGTTTAAATAAATATATCTTTTGTTTTAAATAAATACGGTCTTTTTAAGGAGAATGCGTCCCGTATATCGATTCTACTGTGTCTATCAAGCTTATACGCCTCATTTCTGTCCGATCCTCAGAGTCTCAGCTGGAGCCGCCCATGTTCATCGAGCGTTTCACCGACGTCCGTGTGGCCGAGAAGAAGCCGATCCGGCTGACGGCCAAGGTGGTCGGCAACCCACGGCCCGAGGTCACCTGGTACAGGTCAGTGTGATGACTCTGAAGCTTGTGACGAAAAAATATAGCAGACACCGAAATAACGGTGCTTAGTAAAATTTACAGACGGTATCGGATATCTCATCCACAAAGTACGTCTTATAGCAAGTGTCATAGGGTTCCACGTATGGCAGTACCATTTATAGTAAGGCTAATAAATCAAGGAAACGTATATCACTCAGCCACGACACTGCATTTTTATTAACGCAAATGCCCCTGTCGAACATCCGCAGGAACGGCAAGAAGCTGAAGTCGGGCAAGACGACGTCCATCACGCACGTGGGCGAGGAGACCACGCTGGAGGTGCACGAGAGCCGCGTGGAGAAGGACGCCGGCGAGTACAAGTGCGTGGCCGTCAACCAGAACGGCAAGGCCACGCACCAGGCCCAGGTCGACATCGACGCAGACGTCGTGTAAGTTTGCGGAAAATCGTGGCTTTGGTGTTCCATGTTCATATCTTGATTAAGAGGGTTCATAGTTCTTCTCTTTCTTAAACTTTGTGGAGTTTCAGGTGAGAGAAACTTTTGTTACCGTTTTAACCGATATTGGTGATTGACTTGACAGGAGATTCGTGAAAGACCTGGAGGACTTTGACGTCGAGGAGCGGTCAACGGTCGCCCTCGAGTGTCAGACATCACAAGAGGTCAAGGTCACGTGGAAGCGTGGCAAGAAGGTCATCAAGGAGTCGGACAGATACGAGGTGAGCTTGACAGCATGTGCTGCTCCTCAGGTTGGTGATAAGTCAGTGCAAAACGTTAAAGACAGCACACAGATGTCTTGCACCGGTTCGAGAAGTCGTGGGCTTTTACTCACGTCGGTAATATCCTCTTTTTCAGATCACACACGTGGGCAAGACTCACCGTCTGATCGTGCATGACGTGGTGATGGCGGACGCCGGAGAGTACACGTGCAGCACTGACGGCGCAGAGACCCAGTGCAAGGTCACCGTCAAAGGTCAGTCAATAGAATAAAAATAAAAACGTCATCTCATGTTTGTTCTTATTTTATTACCATGTTAAGCCACGCCATACACTACCAAAGGCTCCGGTCTTCCGATTGACAATCCGCCGTGCCCATTTCCTCTCGCAGAGGGCGGCCCGTACTTTGTGGAGAAGCTGACCGACATCGAGGTGAAGGAGCAGGAGACGGCGGCCATCAGCGTCACCGTCAGCTCGTCCACCGCCAGGGTCGTCTGGCACAAGGACGGCGCCGCCATCAGCGAGGACAACGGACAGTACGAGGTCAGTGCGAGGACGAGGAGCCTTACCAGGGCCGGGGTGGTTTATTGGGGGCAAAGGCGAAGAGCAAGACGGATATCGCTGTTTTCTAACAAGGCGACTTCTCTCAGTTCTGTAACTCCCTTCGTCCGTGTGTTATTCTCTGTATTCATAAACGCAGTAAAGTTAAAGTGGGACTCGATGAAAACTTACGAAAAGTTAAAAGCATAACCTGCAACTTTTATCGTTCAATCCACGAGCTGACACCATCTTCTCTCACTTTGCCCCACAGTTTATCGCCGAGGGCGTGTCGCGCCGGCTGGTACTCCGCTCCGCCACAGTGCACGAGGAGGGCGAGTACACGTGCTCGCTCGACGACCAGGAGTGCACCTGCGAGGTGACGGTCGTCGAACTGCCCCCGGTGCTCACCAAGAAGATGACCGATACCACCGTCACCCGCGGCGAGCGGGCCATCTTCGAGGTGGCGCTCACCAAGGTAAAGAGACACTCATCTGCGAATGTAGGACTTTTTCTGTTATACGAGTATCGATGAATTTCGGGTGCATCCATCGGCCAGGCTGTATTGTTCGGTTAGTGTTTACGCATTATGTCTATTATTCATGCCAGGATCCATGAAGTAGGATTATAGCGTTATGTTTTCCCGAGTGTATCGCAAACAAAATCACGGCCACGCACTACGCAGTAACGCTGTTTCCATAACCTTCGTAGGGTGACGCGTTGGTGCAATGGTTCTTCAACGGCAAAGAGATCAAGTTCTCTGAGCACATCCAGCTGGGCATTGACGGCAAGCGCCAGAGGCTGATGGTGTACCAAGCGACCTCCGAGGATGCCGGTACCTACACCTGTCGCATCGGAGGAGACTCCTGCACTGCCAATCTCACTGTGGAAGGTCCGTGTCCTGCTGCATAGCCGGTTCATAAAAGTTGCCGGGCTGTTAACAATACTTATGTTTACCGACTTTGATAGAAGAAGATTAGAATGTCATTTTACTATGGCGATAGCTATTGACTATAGCTGCGGTAAAGACCGACACAGGGCCTCATAATTGCCCTCGGTAGCCGAAATCCTCACTAAGACGTTGAGTGTACGAAGTGCGTTCTGGAACTGTTCTAAAATTGTTCTCACGATGAAACTCAAGTAAGAGCACTTGTGCACATCCCTGATGTCACACTTACCTCCCATCCATTCCCACTGCACAGAGCCGACGGTGGAGTTCATCGGACGTCTGCCGGAGAAGGTGGAGGCGCCCAAGGACACCACGGCCTCGTTCACCGTGGAGCTGAGCGACGCCTCTGTACCGGTCACCTGGCTGAAGAACGGCGAGCCCGTCACGGAGTCGGACTCGTGCACGATCCTGGTGGACGGTCCGCGGCGCACCCTGCTGCTGAAGGAGGTCCAGTCCTCGGACGATCGCACCGAGATCACGTGCACGGCCGGCAACGTCAAGTGCACCAGCAAACTCAGGGTTACCGGTGAGGGACGATGGATGTGTGTGAGAGCTGGGGTACGATGATGTTGACTGACGGTGTTATAACGATTTGCGCACATCGAGGAGAAACATCGGGGGAACGTTATAAGGATATAAGGATTCTATAGGATTCTAAGGATATAAGGATTCCTGTAGGATTGTGACAGCAGCAGGCATGGGATGTCTTTATATTTTGTTAATTTCTTTGAAAGTTCAACAGCGACAAAATTGATTTGTAATCTTGAAGTGTTCAAACGTCAAAAATGTTCGTCCTACATGTGCATTTTCTTCGTTCCCAGTGGTCCAAATGCAGCCGAAGATCCGCGAAGACCAGCTGAAGACGGAGTACCTGGTGAGGAGAGGAGAGGACATCAAGATAACTGTACCATTCCGCGCCGCTCCGCCGCCCAAGGCCGAGTGGCACCACAACAGAAAGACCATCAAAAAGTCGAGAAAGGTGAGACCCAGGTCTGCCATTAGGTGTTTCCGTTTAGCTGCTCAGGCACCTGAGGAGTCATCGATACTTTTTTTCAGAGGCTCAAGTATTGAGCATCCCTAGCCTTTTAGTTTCTCCATTATGTGATCTCTGGGCTTCAGCGCCTCGGCTCCAGTGCCCTTCACCTTCTGTGATCCTGGTGTAACTTTTGTCCAGCATGTCACCTGATTCGCTGTCGTTGCAGTACCTACCGACCATCACCGAGTCCGAGGCGTGTATCACAGTGAAGCAGGTGGAGGACTCCGACTGCGGCACCTACACACTCAAACTCGGCAACGAGGTCGGAGACATCTTCATCAACATCTCACTCAAAATCATGGGTAAGCTTTCGTCATTTCTTTCTGCTATTTTAAAGGCATTGTCGTAGCTAGGGCCAAATTGCAGTTTTGCTATCCTCTAGCACCATGCATATGATTAACCTACATATTGAACAACCGTTATTATTTATAATTCCAAAACATTCTTCAAATTTATCCATGTACTCTGAGTCTTACCCCACGAACTGACCTCTGACCCGGTGCCCCGTCCCCTCCAGAGACGCCGTCGAAGCCGGGTCGCCCGGAGCCGGTGCAGGTCACAGACGACTCTGTCACCCTGCACTGGACCCCGCCTCAGACGGACGGCTGCTCGCCAATCACAAACTACTGCATCGAGTACCAGATGAAACTACAGAAAACGTGAGTGAGGCGACAGTCAGTGATCTTTAGATTTGCATAAATGTGGGTCAAAATCGGCACATTATCATGAAACCGTAAAGCATCGATAAGTGGATGAGCACCGAAGCCAATGGCAAGCCATGGATTCACAAGTGTTTTCCAAAACGCAGTTCGTATATATTTAGACATCTACTATCGTTACGCATTGCGTCTGGCACATGCGCTTTGAATACGTGGTGCCAGATATGCACGATTTACTGACGTCGTTTCACGGTTGGCTGCAGGTGGACCAAGTTCGAGGAGACGACGATCGTCAAGGAGACGACCCGGACGGTGACCTCCCTGACGACCAACTCCGAGTACCGCTTCCGCGTGTACGCCCTCAACGACATCGGCGCCAGCGAGCCGTCAGAAGAGTCCGAGTTCATCAAAGTCAAAAGTCAGTGGCTGCATGATGCTTATTAAGTTGTCTCAATGAATTTCGATCGATCGACAATGTGTTTTAACTAATGTACGCCGTATTTTATTACGAAGCCACTTAATCACTATGTAAATATCGGAAAAGATGCATGATTGGGTGATTTGTGATCAGCGGAAGTCGCAGCTATGTAACTCTAACTAAGATAACGTAAATAGATAAAACTCAATCAGGATACTGTCTACACCAGCCACCTCCAACCTGTCCTGCACCTCTGACGCCGTCCCTGCTTCACCGCAGAGCCGGTCGCTCCGGAGCGGCCCACCGTGGTGGAGGACCTGAAGGACGTGGTGGCCGGACTCGCCGAGAAGGTCACCCTCCGCTGTGTCATCACCGGCGTCCCAGAGCCCGACATCCGGTGGTACGTTTACGAAAGCGTCGTCTCCTCTACACTCTGCAACTTACGTGAAATTGCGTCCAGACGAACGGTTTCTTGTCGGAAAAAGGTTTCGTGACTTGATGTACTTGTATTAAATGTGCTGATTTACGTAGCCTACGTCCTATAATCGTTTGTATACGATGTCAAAGGTCTCTTAAAAGCACAGCATCACTCATTAGTAGCTCTTCTTCCGAACCCACTTTAACGTTTCCGATAAATGATGAAAACGAGCACTTCTCTAGCACCCACAACTCGCCGTTCCGCTAATTCTTTTCTGCGCACTCCCTGTTCAGGACCCGTAACGGTAAGCCGGTGAAGAGCCGGAAGGTCCAGTACGACCAGCACGTGGCCACACTGACCCTGGAGGACACCACGGAGAAGTCTGCCGGCACCTACACCTGCTACGCCTCCAACTCGGCCGGCGAGGTCGAGACAAGCTGCATGGTCCAGATCCAGGGTAAGGATGCTCGTGACTGTGTCAACGACGCCTTTCTACGGAATGGGTGGATAGGGGGTAGTGGAGTGTTAGGTTGAAATGTGTCCATGGTATTTTCTGCGGGTTTGAAGTGATGGTAAAGTCAGTGAACGGCGTACTTTCATTTTATTGTTTTATTCATTGCTTATTCTGGATATATTTTCATGCTAATGCAATTATTTATCCATAACGAAAAACGCATCCTTGGGCGATTCATGACTTCTGTGTAACTGTCGCAATCGCCTCCTATTCTCCACAGAGCCGCCGTCTCTGGAGTATGAGCCCGCTCTGAAGGAGCAGCGGTTGGCGGTGGGAGCGAGTTGGACGGTCAGGGTGCGCGCGCGCGGCATCCCACGCCCCTCGCTGCAGTGGTACCGCGGCGAGCAGCTGATCACCTCCTCTGAGCGGCTGGAGCTGCGCACAGAGTCCGACAGCACTGAGATCACTATCAGCCGGCTGGAGCGAGACGACTCGGCGCCCTACCGACTGGTGGCCACCAATGATGTGCGGACGGTCACAGAGGAGTTCACACTACGGGTACTCGGTGAGTGCAGACGCTGCCGGCTGGTCGGAAATACCACACATGTGAAATCAGTGGTTTTCTGTCTTGAATTTGGTATTGATTGTTTGGTCGGTCGTCGACTGCTGAAAGAAGCGCAGCAGTTGAAAGTCGTTGGTAGTTGACTGCACCTTTTAACTTCCAGTATTTCACGATTTAAGTTGTTTATTGCTATGATTTATGTCCCGATTTTTTCATATTTTTTTATTTACCCAGCTGATTTTGTTGTGTCCTGTGTCACTTTTCTTTCAAAGCGTTTGAAATGTCGTGAATAGTCGGTACTTGACACGGTGTCGACTGTCGTAGATGTTCGTAGATGTCTTGGCCATTTCTCACTGATCCTGCTCTACAAATGGGAAACGAATGACTGGGCCCAGGGCAAGTCTTTTTTTATATTTTATTTTTCACGTTTGGAGGGCAGTTGACGTGTTTACCCTCTAAATTTGTTTATTTCGTCAGATGTTTCGTTCTCTTTGACACATTCTGCTGTATTCGCCCGTTTAGATTACAGTCGACGCTCTATGAGTCGAACTCGATCCAGTAGTTTGGAGAGCATCGGTAAATGGGTCCGCCTGTGCCAGTGTGCAGCAGGCACTGTGTCACCTCTGTCCACCTACCCCAGTGACTGGAGCTTCCGCCGAACCGCACCCCTCCCCCCCTCTCTCTCTCTCTCTCTCACTTACTATTTCTCTCTTTTCTCTTTCTACTTTTCTGTCTTCCTCGATGCGCCCGTCTCCTGGGCCAGTCGGAACTGTCAAGAGGCACCAACTCCTATTTTTTTCACTGGTCAATGTGCAGTCACCTGAGACATCAAGTGGACCGCCAAATATGCTACCCAAATGTGTGATAGATAAGCAGCTGTGTTGGCGCAACATAGCATGTAATAATGTGACGATCTGGTCTTTCATTCCTCTTTTTCTTCTTCTTCATATTCTTCTTCTCTCTTCTCTCTCGGCCTCTTCTATTTCTTCTTTTCCGTATCTTGCAACTTGCAAGTTTACAAGCTCACAGGCGCTCCTGACTTTCCTCATCTCTGACACTGTGTGAGACCCGAGTCAACCAATGAATCCGATGTGCTTTTGCCTGGTGACGGTGAGGGTTGACCAATCCGTATAGATGTAGAAACTACTGTGCTATTGTGCTCGACTGTTCGGCTGGTGTGCGGGCTAGGTGTCCTCTGTGGTAGGAAAAACGCTCTATTCATGAATGCCGATGGTGCGTTCGAACACCAATCCTTGTTTACCATTGGGCACGAGTGACTACATACAACCCGTTGTGAACCCAGCCAACAAATAAAATCACAGTCATCGCAAAGTTTTGTACGGGCGCTCAGTAACCAACAATGCATAACTCGACGTTTTTGCACTCCACTGTTCAACTAGAATAATACCTTAAATTAATCGATGATAACTTCTCAGAAATATTTCTAATAAGTGTTCGGCTTGATACTGTGCACACCACTTCTCGAAGCTCGTTGTAGCTATAGCCTATAGGTGCGATCAAGCTAAGTAAAATAACCCTCTCACTTAATTCTATAAACATAATAATGGGATAAATTACGGATACCATCAAACTCTCAAGCGATACACATGTCCCGTATCTGTTGCATCTCCCTTGCTACCATCCTCCCGCGACCCACTGACCTCGGTGTGTGTGCTCGGCGCCCCGACAGACAAACCCAGCCGACCAGAGGGTCCCCTGCTGGCGCGGGTGGCCGACCAGGAGTCGGTGACCCTCGACTGGCAGCCCCCGGCCGACGACGGAGGGTGTGACGTGGCCGGCTACTTCATCGAGAAGTTTGACAGCAAGAAACAGACGTGGACCAAGGTGAGAACAGTGGCCCACCTGACGAGGTTGGGCATAGTGGATGTGGTTAGTTGTTTAAATTTATTTCGATGAAACTTGGCTGTCTAACTACGCTTTAAGAGGAAGAATCGAACAATGCTACGAAACATATCGTTTGCATGTGCGGCATATACCAGATGCCATTGACACCCAGCACAAAATCCGAAATGCAATTTTGATAATGACGCTGAGTACATCAAAGTTCGTTTCACTGGCATTTAGTACCATCAGTGATCCACCCACAAAACAAACTCCACGGCTGACCTGCGGCTGTCACCAGGTTGCCGACATCGTTGGCGACATCCTCAGCTACTGCGTACAAGACCTGCTGGAAGGACACGAGTACTTCTTCCGGGTGTACGCCTTCAACGTGTTCGGCAACTCGGAGCCGCTGGAGACCGCAGAGGCGGTCGTCGTCACGAAACCATTCGGTACGAGAATGTACCAGAAGGACGGCGATTTATTGGATTAGTTGCCAGTACCACCGTATTTGGAGTGATAGAGCCATACAATGGATGGGAACCAGACCGTTGGAGGTTGTCATTTCTCCTTAAGATTATCGTATGTTGTTTGAGATTATACCCTGATAACGACCGAGGATTGTTTTTGAGTGACATTAAACGGTTCCGATTAATGAAAACAATGCACCGGTAAAGATGTGTAATTGTTTAGTACGTGGCACCGGATGTCTGCCGTCTGGTCCTTTGTGAAACATTAATCTGCGGGTTTTCGGTGGAAAAGATCATCTATCTTGTGTGGCCTGAACTTAGACCTGTCGTCTGACATCATTTTGTCAAGTTAAAGAAGGTACGTGTTAACTTCATGTTAAGTTTATCAGTCACTATAAGTAGCCTATAACTGACATCTAACCTTCCCTGTTCCTCCCCTGACAGTAGCGGCGTTCAATAAGGGGGGGGGGGCACTGCCGATTTTTGGTCCCATTCTTTCCATGCAACGCCCATGGGGCTAATGTTAAAATGCCAAAATCAAAGGGGGGCACGGTGCCCCGGTGCCCTCCCCGTTCCGCCGCCTATGTCCCCTGACCTCTGACCTAACCTGAATTGACCTGAATTACTCCCGCTTGCAGCACTGCCGTCCGCTCCGATGGGTCCGTTCGAGGTATCCAGCATGGGTGACACATCTCTGACCCTGTGCTGGCAAGAGCCCGAGTCGGACGGCGGGGCCGCCATCGTCGAGTACCTCGTCGAAAGGAGAAACGTCGGAAAGAAGGCCTGGCAGAAGGTGCGTGGGAGAAGTGTTTTCTCTCGGACAATGTAGGTAGCTAGATGGGATCAGAGGCCATGCTTGACGGTGAAGGTCAATGCGGTTGGTTCGCGTATGCCACGCAACACTTTAACTTCAGTCAGCATATTGCATCATGTTGTGAGTCAAATGACATCTTAAAGTCAGTCCGTTGGGTTGCATGGTCGTTTCGACACAAGTACATCCCTTTACAAGTACCTACGTCGTCCGTTTCCGAACGCAATTATAAATAATTATAACTCAATCAACTTGCAAAACACGGGTACTGCAGGAAGGAAACTCGCAATGTCCGACCGATCTTCAGACGATGAGAACCGATGACTAAGTCCGCTTTACCTACTTTATGCAGCTGGATTTAATTACGAGCGCTTTGACATGTTGACTACTTAGTGTCAACTTGTCAGCATTTTATTAGCCTTTGACAATTTTTATGGACGTTGATTATAGGACAATCACTTGTTATCTAACTAAATCAGACATGCGATGATATGCTCAATTGATCTAATTCCAATTTGCGGAAACTCATAGGTCGGTTATCTTTTTGCTGGCTAGGCATATGAAACTTTTCCGGGCCACGTGCTCAGAAACTGCCGAAGTGGGCAAATCCTAACCATGTGGATTGCTGTTGCTAATAGCATTCTCTGTATTCGGCATTACCGCATCGAAAAATATTGGTAGTGCAGCTAAACAGACTTCAAGGACGTGTCCTCAGAAATGTCCCATTACACAAATTGTCAATAATTGGCGAACAATGTTCCCGGCATACCATAAACGAGACCAAATCCCCGTATGATTCTACGGGATTTGACCCACGGTCCTGAACGCTATGCGTCACATTGTTACAGTATCTCCATTCGCAGCCTATCTGCGTGTTTTAAAACTGTGGTTTTACTGAACCCACCCAATTCATCTCTGACACTATCGACGCCGTTACGACCGTCAGGTGGGCACCACCGACAGCGAGACGCTCAGGATTGACGTCACGGGCCTGAAGAAGAACATGCAGTACAACTTCCGCGTGTCGGCACGGAACGCGGTGGGCGCCGGCCCGCCGCTCGCGCCAGAGGAGGCCATCACCGTCGGCAAACGGCTCAGTGAGTATAAGGGAGGGGTGTGACGGGGTCGGTGAACGGGAAATAGAAGCGGTGAAACAGGCAGAACCATAGACCTCTGTATACAGAGGTCTATGGCGGAACTTATTCGGTAAAGCTAAAGATGTAAGCATTAGGAATATTATAAAGGATTTGGACCAATGCCGATAAACTTCTCCGTATAAAACGCACACTAATACGGTGAATGGCTGAATAAGTTGCAGGGCAAGGGCAATATGTCTGAGGAAGTAGCCGAGTGGCCGAAAGGGCTAATGCGTGCTCTCTACGTGCCATGTTTGTTGTACCCTTAATATTTCATTAGTGTTCGAGGCATGTATGCCAAAAATCACAATCAGGACCGCACGCCATATACAAACGGTCTGTAAACTAGTGCAGTCGCCGATCAGCTGAGGATGCCCCTCACGGGGAAGGGGGGACGGGGAGGGGTCAGTCGTGGGAAGGCCGTCGCGCGAGGGGAGCGGCCAAGCTCAGACAGCTCAGCGCACGGCAAGGCCGTTCGACAGGAAGGATCGCCCGCCGGGGCGCAGGGTGCGGTCACCATGAGTAGCCCCCCGCCACTGACCGACGAGGAAAGAGCCGCGCGGGGCCGTCCGACGGCGGGCGACAAAGAACCCAGTCCCTAGTATGCGCGGAATCTTTTGGAAACTCGCAAAAATCCAGTAGTGGATTCCACGATTATGATGTTGTCATATCAAGATCGGTGCAGGAAATGTGTCGTGGAAAGTGACGGTAGCATTTTATCGGGGCGGGTCAATGCCATCTGTGTAGTATATCTCTGTGCCGTTGTTATCGTGCCCGTATCACGCACTGTTGTTGTTTTCAGCGCCTCCGTCACCGCCGACAAACCTGACGGTCTCAGACGTGACGAGTCGCAGCGTGACACTGCAGTGGGCCCCGCCCACCAACATGGGAGGAGCCAACCTCACAGGTGGGTGCCGCAGACGGTTTGCCTTTCAGCGGTGCAGTGGTGTTTGTGGTTTCGTTGTAGAGGCATATGACGCGCCGATTAATGGTCAGCGGTCATTTAAAGGGACTATCCCACCTTTAACATGGGGTTTGAGTTGAGATAGCAAAGTTTGCGGCGAGGTTCAGAAACCACTATCTATCTAGGTTGCAACCCCCGCGGCCTCTTGGTGTTGAAGAAATTCGTTCCCTTCATTTGAAAATGGGCCTTGCGCAAGGCCCTATCTTCAACATGGAGCGACCGTTAGTGTGACGTCACCTCGTTTAGTCATTCTGATTTAAATGGGTTTGTTCGTTGAAAAATCGCTTAAAACTTGGTCTGAACTTTGTTGTGGTGCCTACAGAGTAAAAAAAATCAGCTTTATGACAGTAATGTGGCCTGGGGAAGGAGGTAATTTTGGGCTGTGACGTCACATATTTGAAAGTTTGTGTTTGGAATATGGGAAGCCTAAGATGTTTAATGAAAAATAAATGCCAGAACCGTGTTCCTGGTCATCCAATCTATAAAGTCGGGCACAATTTAACTGGTTTTAACAACATTTTAGAAGGTGGGATTGTTCATTTAACGGCCACTGACGTCAAAGAAGCATACTTCCAGCAACTTGTATGAACTGAGTCAGATAACTTACCTGCTTCTGTCGGGCTTTTTCGAGTACTGATCAACAGTGAGTTATCGAAACAATGCTTGGTTTATCCTAATGGATAGCGGTTATCTGATGAGTCAAATTAGGCAAAAGTTCTGACCCTGATCCCCTCCCCCCCCCCCTCCTACCCGTGTTGCAGGATACATCATTGAGCGCCAGCCGGCTGGCGACTCCACCTGGGAGAAGGTGGTCACGCTCGACAGCTCCGTCACCCTCTACTGCATCTCGAACCTGCGGGAGAAGTCGTCCCTGTTCTTCCGCGTGTCCGCCGAGAACCCGATCGGAGCCGGCGCGCCGGCCGACACCGACCTGGTCTCGCTGAAAACGCACGCCAGTGAGTGCAGATGTGTGATGATGTCAGTAAAGCAGTTCTTACTTCTGAGTGTGGGAGTGTCGGGCATCTGTGATCGTCAGGAGGAGGACGGCCGGAGATGATGGTGTGGGAGGGTGGAAAAAAATGAGTAGCCTCGCAAGTGAAAAGGAATTTGTGGAATCGTTGCGTTGGTGATATTTTATTGAAGTAGTTTTTTAATCTTATGGTTATGCAGTCTGTTTGTTATCATTTATTTTTCTTCTTTCTGCTGTGTGATCTAAAGATGTCAATGCATCACATTAGGCCCCGTTTTCTGCCGCCTGTGCCCCTCTCGTCCTCCCCCAGCCCCACTGACTCTTTTCGCCCCCCGTGCCCACAGCTCCGCCGTCCCCACCTACGGCCCCGCTCGAGATGCGCTCCACAGGGCCCAACTCACTGCTGGTGGAGTGGGGCATTCCTGAGTCCGATGGAGGTGAGAGGTCACGGGTCACTCAGAGGTCACGGGTCACTGGAGGGGTCATGGGTCACTGGGGGTCACGGGTCATTGCTGGGGTATAGGGGTCACTAATAGATGAATGGCCACTTAGAGGTCACGGGTCACTCAGTGGTCCTTGGTCACGGGTCAGGATCAGGTGTCACGCCTCAATGGCTGCTCGCTTTGACCACTAAACGGAAGGGAAGGCTGAAAATGGCCATGAAACGTTGGGAGTCGGTCGGTTTTCCTTGACTTTGTATTAAACTGTGCGCAGCTTTCATAAAAAGATATCATGTGTCGGGCGCCGTTATGGTTCAGTCTCACTTTTGCGTACGCTTTGGTAGTTAATTTTCCTTGCATTTGGGATTTACTATGAATGGTAACTCTAGCAGATCTTTGACAGTCATTAATCCGCTTCTGGTAGCTGTTTCTAAAAATCATCGCATTTTCTCGAGAGCACGGGCCAGCCCTATGACAGGTGCCGTCGCCGTTTACCGATTCCCTGGCGGTACTTTGACGAACCACTGTTTCACAGGCGCGCCGCTGGAGGGCTACGACGTGGCGATCCGCGATGCGCGCCGAACCATGTGGATTCAGGTCGGCATGGTGGGTGCCGACGTCACACGACTCCAGATCAAGGAGCTACACGTGAGTGTCGCTGCCTCTGGCTGGCCGGCCGGAGCGCAGACGGGTGTGTCCTCGGCAATGTCCGGGAAACTGGAGATGTCCGGAACGAGCGACAGCGGACACACCGCACCGTTTGCCTCATCGGAGCGACCGGTTTTCAGCGATGGGGATCGATTAAATTGACGATTTGTATTCATGTCTGTTGATTGCTCATTCAGGTGCGTTTTTGTGAGGACTTTCCGGCTGATTATCCGTCTGTCTCCGCTTACAGGAAGGACACGAGTATTACGTGCGGATCTTTGCCAAGAATGAAGTGGGGATCAGCGATCCCCTCGAGAGTGAAGACGCAGTCAAAGTGGTCAGGCCGGCAGGTATGCATATTTCGCTCCATTCGAGATATCCTAGATTCAAAGTAATTCAAGCTGTGTGAAGAATATCTCGGAGTAGAAAAGGTTACGTAACTGTGCACCGTTCATATATATGTAATGCATGCAAGGAAACTCCACGGATTATCGATCTCCGGTTAAAGAGTGAAGACTGAAGGATATCCGTGTATTAGTCGATGTTTTGTTCCTTCCTTCCTCCCCATTAGACTGTTCATATGCGGACTATCGTGGTCTATAAAAAACTTAGTGATCAGTGGGTCATACGGTAATAAGATGCACACTGCTGCACCCTTCCGGGCCCAAAAGTCATCACCTTTTTCTCGACACTCCGCGATGATATAATTTGCTCTCATTTTAAATTCTTTATAAACTTTTAATTGCTGTCTTTTACCTTTCAGAACTTCGATGCTGTTAAATTTCACAGAGGCTCCTAAAGGAAAAAGCTTTTTTAAATCGCTGCTTTCATAGCATTTCACGCTGCGTTCATAGCATGGCAACTTTATTCCATACGAGGCAGCAGATTGTCATTTCATCCTTGCCACACCTCGACTGAGCGCATCAGACAACAATCACCGTCCTTGCAGGGACGATCATTGTTGCTGCCCTCAAACCGGTGTCATCGGGGCCTTCAAATGACCGTGGAGCCTACAATCGGAGATGACCCAACCCACAGGCACTTCCTTCCCTGCTTCACCCCATTGTGTCCTCAATGAAACCGCTTGACAATAAACTGAACCGCAGTCCCTGGTGACTAACAGCTGAAGATGATCTTGATAGCAGCGATAGAGACCAACATGACTGCCTTGAGGTAATTTGATTTAATCATTTAATATTTAAATGAAATTTTTATACACATGTCCGTCGTTTTGTGTCCACTTAAGTAAATTCATCAAGCCCTTATTTTGTACAACAAATTACAAAAAGGTGCAATTTTAAAATCGAGCGTCGCAAAGGAAACTAATGAAGGCAAATCGGAAGAACTCGAGGACATATAGGAACAATCAACAATACACAGGAAGCACCCTACATATACGATGTTATTGCTAATGAACTAATGCAATCTGATTGATTGGATACGAGTCTTTTTATTTAAGCCAATGAAAAAGGACCTCACCTTACTTGACATTCCAATTTGGACAATAACCGAAAACTAAAAAATTGCATCGATTGAACGGTCTGGAAACTCATCAGAGCATTGTGCAATTTCAAACAAGAGTATTTACCTCATACCTGCCACACCTCTTCACCGCTCTACATTGTGGAACTTTCCCCGCCTCTCACGTTCCTACATGTCGAGAAACAAGCAGTGATACACCCATCGAACACTGACATCTGCATTTTCTTGTATGTGTAGCGCCAAATATTTCCTGAGCGTTTGTTGTTCTCAGAAGTCCGTACTGAACTAACCCAGTGCAACTTTGATACACAGGTGTCAGTGAAGACCGTTCTATTTTTTCTTTTTATGGATGAGTTAAATCGCTTCATTCACATTCCTGAATCCAACTGTGGCCTTGATCCCACTGACCCCAATAACCTTGACTCGCTGACCGTGACCTATTTGACCATGACCCCTGTTGTGACCCCTCTGACCTCCGACGTGGCCCCTCTGACCTCCGACGTGACCCCTCTGACCCGTCTCCACCCCCCCCCCCCTCAGATTACCTGGAGGCGGAGACGGTGGACGGCGTGGACTGGGACAGGACGCCCTCCCTCAGCGCCACCACCGAGACCTCCTCCTGGCTGCGGGAGGCCGGCATGGACGCCGACATCCACTCGTACAGCCGGCTGGCGCTGCTCAGGCGCGACGAGTACTTCTTCCGCATCTGGTACTACTCGCAGGAGCTGTTCAAATAAGCGGCCGACCGCCGCTGGCGCGCGCGTCCACCGTCCCCCGTTCCGTGTGCTGAATCAAAATGTGTCGTGTCTGTGCGTTTGTACCTTTTATGAGTAGCGACGACGTCCGGAGGAGGGATGGTTCTCTGCCGGCTGACCCGAGCGGCCGGTGACCTGACCTGACCTGTGGCGGGTCGCGGCCGACTCTGCGCGGCGAGAGGCCCGTGTGATACGGTGTAGAGATGGACGGCAGGATCCGCGGTGTACATAGTTCTTATGGAGTGATCCGCCGGTACGCAGTTGGATTCTCAGGAGGGTGGTGACGATATAGAAACGGTGTTTGACCCGTCCTGCTCCGGCGGGACTCGTCGGTCGCTCCAGGCTGACCCCTACTATCGTGACCGACGGGCTGACCCGCCCGGGGCGCCGGCGGCTGACCTCGCCTGACCTCTGACCTCGCCGGTCCATCTGCTGCTTCCATCGGGCCGGTGGGGTCGGGGCAGGGCGAGGCGGCTGCTGTCTTTGGGACGTGACCTGCATATGACCCCGCCTGACCTGACCGCGACTGGCCCTCTGCTGCAATTCCATCTGGTCAGTCGTATCGGGGAGGTTGGGGTCACTGCTGTCACTGCGGGTGACCTTTGCGTGACCTCGTCTGTCCTGACCTCGGTCGGCCCTCTGCTGCGTCCATCCGACCGGCCGGGTCGGTAAGGGCGAGTGTCGGCGCTCTGAGGTCATTTGAGGCGTCTGAGGGCCCACGGGTAGCGGGCAGACGCCAGCGAGAGGCCATGTTATTTGTTATGGAGAGGTGTGAGCTAATGGAATACAGTAGTATCGGCAACAGTTGTTTTATTACGATCGCGTAATCGTATTTGCACTGATCTAGTCATAGCGAAACTACTCTGCGGTGGACTTTTCAGATGCTCCTCTATTTCATTGCCTATTAGCTATAATTCCGCTGAAAGGACTAGCCTTTTCGCAAAACCATTGGCGAGTAACCCGTAACATGAATGTAAGTAGGTATGGCCTTATGCGTGCTTTAAAACTCCATCATACTTGTGTACGGCTACGAACCTCAATTGAATGATTTACGGTGAATAAACAGGTGGGCCTCTTATCAATATATCTTATCACAAAGATCAGAGCGACTAAGGCAAGCTCAGTTAACTTTCGCTGGCGGCTGTTTTCCCAGAATTAATTTCCTCTTCCTTCTGACTTCTCCATTGATAAAACAAACAAGACATGTGTAATCGGGAGCGCATCTGCCCTTGTACCTAGGTGAAGAGACAACAAGCAAACAGTTTTATCTGATTGCGGTTGGTTTCCGGATTTGAGTTTTGGGGCCGTTACGATTAGTAGCCGTTAACTGATTCACTGTCCCGTATGGAAACGGCAGCATCTGTTATCTTGCCCATGTTACCCTTCATAAGTTCATAGCGTCATTAATATTGCTACTCGAGAGCGTGAGAGCTTTTTCATTTGATTCAACGTCGGTTTCCGAAAGTAACTCATCCGTCATCACTAAGGTAAATAACTGATGATTATTATCGATATCGATGACAGAATCGTCTTCCATCATGGCGCTCACCAACCGCCAACTTTGTTTCATCGATATCTCTTATTGCCTCTTTAATGCCTCGTCACCAGCTCGTTGCCTCGTAGTTCACTAATTGTACCTCTATTCTTAACTCTCCCCTTTGACCGTCTTCATCTCTAATACACCGAACACGAGCTTCAAACCCGCCACCCTGAGACGCTTCATCACAAACACTCACCTCAGCCACCTCCCTCTCTGCCCGTCAACTCCGTGCGTTTCCCACCAACCCCGTTTGTCTCCCGTCAGCTCCGTTTGTCTCCCTTCAGCTCCGTGTGTCTCCCGTCAACTCGTGTCTCCCACGGAGAGCAGTGACATCATAAACCTCATCTGAACCGCGGCACCGTTAAAAACTGACTCTCACCTGGCCGCAGATCCTCCAAGCCGATAGAGCGTCACAGTCACGACCCGCTACCTCAGTGTCGGTCCTTTGAGCCGCCCTGACCAGGCTCGGAAGTGGGTGTGTGAGGGGGGAGGGGACGGAGGTGCGCAGTCACGACAGAGGTGGATCATCCCAGACTGACCGCGCAGAGCGACGGCAGGCAGGCCTGCAGGACATCGCTGGAGCCGAGATAGCCGTCAAACATGTGTAGTTGTCGTTATCTCATGGGAGATCCGCCGACGCGGCTACGTCGTCTGACTCGTCTGTCCCGTCTGGATTGCCCATCTCGTCTGTCTCGGTGTTTCGTCTCTCTCGTAATCTATCTCGTCTACTCCGTCCATCACAGATCTCGTCTATCTTGCCAATCCCGTCTGTCTCATCTGAATCGCTTCGGTTTACGTCGCTCTGTTGCGTTTGAGAAACTGCTAAAACCAAGGCCCTATATACCGCTAAAACGGTTAGTCTAGAGCCCAGGATCATCATCGTTGGTTTTTCATCGCCGATGACATAACTCATGCGATGATTACCGGGGAGCCTGCGGTGAATGAGCCACACCGATTGAATAATAGTGACGTCATGATCAGCTGTGGAAGGGAGAACGCATCAGTCGCTATCTGCTTCCAGTCACTGAGTCATCCTAAACTCCGGACCGGCCAGTGAACATGCTACGCGCCCCGGTACCGACAAACTGGAAACACTGTGAGGTTTACTGGAGCAGCCCAACTATGTTCCGGTGACTCATCTGTGACTCATGAGTCGCGTAAGGCGGCTTGTTGACCACAAAAGGGCGGTGCTGAGGGGAGCTGGACAAATTCGGTATGTGAGGTGAATCGTGAAGTTTGGGTGGGTAGGGTGATTGAATTAGGTAGTGATAAGCAGCACCTTGTTAGCGGAGATGTGGATATGGGTGGCAGCTACGAACGATTATGGCGAGAATCGTCAAATTTGTGTTTGGATCCATTGATAGGAAGAGAAAGGCTCTCGACCAGGCAAAAAGGCAGGTGGTGGTTTCAGTTGTGGCTTGACGGAACCATAGTAGAGTGATGATGGCAAGATTGCCCAGCCCGAGCCTTCAGTAGCTTTTCCCAACGTTTGGCACCAAACAGTGTTTCGAACATGAGTTATGAGTATATTTTACATCACAATATATTCACAGTTCAGGAACACAGCACTAGCAATGAGTGGTGACACCAAATGTCCTCACCGCGCAACCCACCTCGCATGCATAACTTACGCGCGCGCGCAGCGACCGACCTGACTCTACAACTATCACTGTTGGGTATGAGCGCCTGCCGGCCTACATTGCCCTGGTTACTGCTCCCCATGCACAGCCCGGCGCGCGCGGCCCGCCTGCCCGGCCGGGCGTGGAGGACCGGTCGCCTCCGCTCGCCGCTATGACTCAGGAGCAGCACGCTCTCCACACACTCCCACGGCGGCCAGCGCCGGGGCGGGCGTGTCGCGGCCTGCCCCGGCCGACCGGAACCGCCGCGCCGCCGCCTCCGCTGGCGGCAGGACAGGCCCGCCGGCGGCCGGCGACGGGACGCGACGTGACACATTGGCGAGCGGTCGCACCGACGGCTAAAAATCCCCAGCGCCGGTCGACGACGGAAAACGTCGCCTACATTTCTGGCGCGGTATGGCGACAGGGACGCGGCTGTCCGTCGCCCATCACTCTGAGTTTGGCCTCGCAGAATTCACCGGGAGAGCGACCCGGACCTGACCCAACGTCCGGCGACCGACGGTGACCGGCGGCGGCGCTCGCCGCTCCGGGGTGGCGCCATCGCGGCCGGGTTCCGGGTCGCAAATTCCCAATAATGCTACACGCTACGCACCTCCAGCGCCGACTGGCTGGTTTTCGCGGGAGATGACGTCATAACCTGACGCCCACGCTCATTGGCCTGGGGGTTATGTGACGTCACATCCATCAGCCAATAGTCAGACGAGGTGGGGATCTATTCGCTAGTTCAGATACAGGTTAAGGAAAGTCTATGACGACAATATACGAGTCTATGCACGAATCACACGCGGACCTAAGGCGCGAATTCAAGGGCCTATTACGGCCCAGTTACGGCCTTGATTGATGGCCTTGGCCGAGTGCGCTGGACGTTGGACTTGAAGGCCGTGTTGGTGTTACACCTATTAGACTGTAATTTGTGTTGGATTTGTGGATGGTGTTGTTTCTGTACCTGTGGTGCAAGATGGAAAAGGATGTTTTTTCGGAAAAATTTGAATCTTCAGGCTTTTCAAACATCGACGCAGGGCCTCGGCCAGGGGGGTACGCTCCGGATGTTTAGCATTACGAAAAGTGGTGACAGACGTTTGTGGAGGATTGTCGACGAACTCTTGTTCCGCGAGCAGTACTTACGCGCTAGCGGAAAATCCACCAATCAGCGCTCGGCAGTACTCGACGCTGATTGGCCCGGTGCTCGTGACGAAATTGCGGGGGACCGCAGTTATTCTCTATGGATCCAAATAGGCTTTTGGATTTCGGAGGAGTTTCTTTAAGATTATATGCTGTTTCGAGATGTTTTCGAGTTCAAATATATTTCTTATGACTGTTAGCTATATAATGGCACCATAAAATCATGATTTTTAATAAATATTACCGATGTAATATCGGCCGAAAAGACGTGCCGTCATGGCACGGACTGCCCTGCGGCTGATGTGGGGCCCCTATAGTGCCAGCGTATGGTAATAATGGGTTGACGAAGGGTTATTGGAGACTCTTAGAGCCCCACCAGGATTCAGTATAGGGTCATCAGAGGCCGAGAACGTCCATCAGGGGTCTGAGTAGGCCTGTCATAGGGGCATACATGACACATCATGGAACATGGGTCAATGTATAGATCCATTAGGGGCCGTTGAAGCCTGAAGGGCCATCATTGTTCAGCGTGGGCCCGTAATTACCTCTGATGGGCATATGCCGTGCCCCAATGGACTAGCGCTAGCCCCTGATGAACAATTACCAGCCCCTGATGGCCTACAAAGCCCCCTGCTGGGTCTAAATTGGTCACTGATATGCCCAAATGGGCCACTGAGAAACCCGTACAACATCCCCTGACTGCACCTGATGGACCAATGCCGTCCCCTCATGGGCCCACCACGGCTCTTGAATGGCCTCTTCAAGTCCCCTGAAGTGCCTTTATTGGCCTAAATGGACCCCTGATTGGCTTATGTGGTCCCTTATAATGATCCTATATGGCCCCCATGAGCCCTCAACGTCCCTAGACAGCCTTACATTATATGCCACTGGGCCCTGTTGGGTCAGCACCGGCCCCTGATAGGCCTGCACTGGACCCGCCGGGCCTATACCGACCCATAAAGGGCCTATGTCGAGCCCTCATGGGCCTCCGATGACCACACGCCGGCATGTGTGGCCCCATCAGCAGCGGTCCGTCTATCCCATGTACTTACGGTCTTTTTAGCCGATGTGACACCGGTAGTATATAGAAATGTCATGATTAAATGTCGTTATTACATAGTCAAAAGTCACGGAAAGAATATCCAAGCTCAAAAATGGCCTCAAACCCAACAAAAACTGATATAAATCCCCTTCAAAAGTCATAAGTCAATGAAACGCCATAGGGGAGTAGCAGCAGTCCCCCGCAATTTCGTCACGAGCATCGGGCCAATCAGCGTTGAGTATTGCTGAACGCCGATTGGTCGATTTCCGCTAGCTTGCAAATGCTGCTTGCGGATATAGTCTTGAACAATTGAGGGTCGCGGCAACTAATTATCGCTTGTCACCACTTTTTTGTCGGGAGCGTTCTACCTGGTTTATATAGCCTTGGCCTCGGCTAAGGAATTTTGACTTCTGGGGCAAATCGTCAAAGTGTGTTGGCGCCCTGCTGGGGGGGGGGGGGTTGAACAGCTGTTTTTCCTGCGGTTTTTCGCGGATATCTAAAAAACGGAGGCGCTCCATCATCCATCAATTCTACACGTGTAAAAATTTCAGACCAAGGTCATTCAAGATCAGGTCACCAGGTCACTTCAAGTGACCTCACCTCATAAAATGTTTCAATGTATGCCGAGCCGTAGCTACACCGTGTGATCGATCGCTTTGAAACTTTCAGCGATTGATAAGATAAGGGCAACAGCATGTAGGTACACAATTTTTATCTCGGAATTTTCATATCGGTGACCTAAGGTCAGCTCAATTTTGCGACCTCTATTATAAGTCAATGGGAGAAAATTCAAAACCACCTCTTTTGGACGAAAGTCGTTCTAAACACTATAAAACACTGTACGTGACTTTGACACACTGAACATGAAAATAGCACCCGTGACCCTTGTTTATGCCCCTGAGGTCTTCTCAGTTCACGAATGGTATCTAACGGTTTTTTGCGAATAACTTTTGAAAGAGGCATGCTAGAGCGATGAAAATGTCTTAGTTGTTGTTTGGCTCGACGATGCAGATCGACTGACGACTGATATGCAACATGACAATTTCCGGTCAGATCATGACCTTGACCTGAGGTCGAATTTTCAAGTTGACCTTCAAGGTCAAATTGTAGTTAATTTGATGCGTCTTGACGAGAGGAACACGATGTCGGTAAAAGAAAGCTCATGCAAGGCATGAGTCAAATGTTATTGCAGAAGAACTGTTCCCGAAAAAATCGTCTATTTTGGTAGTTTTTGCCCCTTGCAGGCAAAACCGTTGACGTTAGGTCGAATCTAAGAGAAATAACCAGAAAACATGCTAATATGGCTATCAAATGCGCTTTTTCGCGGTGCTGTAGCTCTAATTGGTTCCCGAGTTATGCGTCGGCATCTTGTAAACTGTCGATATTTGACCTGAAAATCGGCGAAATTTGGCCTTCACCATGACCTGACCTTTGACCTGACCAAAAAAGTTGCCGAAGTAATTTCGTCATTATTTTTGACGCTCTTTCGAACGAAGATGGATTATGGGGTGCAAAAAGATATGTCTGCCAATGCACGCCCATGTTTTTGGATGGAAATTGAGGGTGCAGCTGCACACCGTGCACTCCCTCTTCCACCGCCCCTGATTTATTGCCACAAACGTCTTCAACCGCTCCCGAATGAAAGAATGCACGTTAATACGGATATATTATCATTTTGTGGAGGTTGGGCAAAGCCTGACCACTACTGGGGCATTCCTCGACTCTACTGGGGCATTTGCCCCAGAAGTTAACATGTTAGCCGAGGCCCTGCATCGACGTGAACTGCAAAGATGATACCTCAACCTTGACTTTGAGATGTAACGTCAAAACCCGAGAAGAGTTCAGAAACTGGCTTGAAATTTACTGTTCTTCTACCTCAACTACTCTGAACAGCTTCAGACTACTAGCAAGTGGCGATGGGCACAGGAATATGTTCCACCAAGCCACAACTCTAAACCCTCGCACGAGCAGAGCACATTTCGTTTACCATAATGCTGCATGACACAACAGCCTCAGGTTCTTTCGCCGCAACTTCTGCGTCGGATATACCCGATAAATCGTTCGCAGTGTAGTTGACTATTAAAGGCATCAGAGCAGTGGTCTTCGAGCCCTCCCATCGGCCGTGCACATCTCGGAACCCGCTCCCATCGGCCGTGCAGATCTCTCTGAGCCGCCTGCCGGCGGCGCCCCAGAGCCGAGCGGGCCCCCATGCGCATACCCCGGACGCGAGTGACGACACTGTGACGTCACCCGCCCGGGCTGTGCGTAGCGTGTAGCACTATTGGGAATTTGCTTCCGGGTCCGGGTCCAGCCGCCGCCGTCGGTGAGCGTCAGTGACGTAACAGTCGATGGCTTCGCGGCCGCACACGTCCGGACAGGTCCCGGCCGTCTCCCGGTCGGGTGGGATGGACAGCAGCGCTGCGCGGGCGCCGCGCCGGCCCCTGCTGGCCGGAGGATGCCCGAGTGACCCCGGCGGTGACCGGCGGCCGCTCACCCTGATGAGGAGAGCCGCACCAGGCCGAAGAAGCTGCGGTCCCAGAGCAGGATCGAGTACCGGTTCGGCTCCAGGTCCCGGATGCTCACGGCGTCGCCTGTGAAAACGGACAGAGATCGCGGTCAAGGTCGGCCGCGGCTCGGCAGCGAGAGTGACCGGTAACAGCAGTAACGTCCGGGAGCCGCCGGCCGGCGGGCCATGGGACGATGTAATTAGGTGAAAAGCTAACGAGCTGAAAACGGCAACGTCAGCCCGCGTGAGCAAATAGCGGCTTGTGATTGGCAATAGACGCTTCTGGCATGCCACAAGGATTGAGAAATGTACCGAAACGTTGACTGCCAGACATAAGTAAGCTTAAATTTTATGTTTTACGTTAAATAAAATATATTTGCTTGAGCAGCTGTGCATAAGACAGGATGCGTTTTGCTTTCTCAGCTGTTGCATTGTGTGCCGAGAAGTTTAGACGGAATGCATTCGTTTAATGCCTGTTAAAAGTTAAATATGACTAAGGTTTTTTAGATTTGGTTCAGCAGCCAGCGCTCCCCTTCGTAGTCTCGTCGGAATTCGTCTCGACAAAACAAGCCTGACACCATGGGCATGCCAATCCCTTCTGCGGTGTATGAAAATGATTATGCAGCGAGCGCTAGATAAGGTATCTTGTTTTGGGTGTTTTCGGTAAAAAGCAGTAACAAGTTAGAGCTGAGCGTCTATGTGAAGCGGTTGCCGCCTAAGGAGGCCGTCACGGTGTGGATGCTCGGCCGATTTCACACGTGATAGGGCCGACGTGAACCGGGCATTAAACAAGGCGTGGAGTGGGTGCCGTCCAACAACCCGCGTCGGAAGTAGTAAAGCCCGGCGCATTTTAATAAGGATGAGTCTTAAAATGGGAGTGACACCAGAGAACAAGCTGAAGAACAATGACACTGTACCACAGAGGACAGAAACACGTTAATGGTATTAACAGCACGGGTGCTCCGATGGAGTTATTGCTCTTGCGGTCAAGCCTTTCTCACTTTATGGCTCGATGTCATGCTGCCAACTTAATGCGGCTATTTTTTGCGGTAAAGCGGGGGCGAAGAGCGGACGGAAATTCGCGACAAAATTCACAGGTGTAACGCGGAAAACTGGATTCTCAAAGCACGAAAAAGTCGCCGCTGACCCACCGGCGTCGGGTAAGGAAGGTTGGGAAGCCGCGGCAGTGGCCAGTGGTTGACCTTGCTACATTAATTTTAAAACGAACACAACTAGACAGGGAGCGCTAACCTGCGTTACCAAGCAGAGAAGTTACATTGGAAAACATGGATTGCGTGCTAAGGTGTCAGAAGTTCCCAATAGAATTGTAAAAACAGGCCCAAACAGGGGCAAATACAAGTATGTTTTGCTATGAGAGACAGCAGACGTATAAGGAAAGCTATGATATTATAGTCTCGCCAATATGTTTTTCATCGATGATATGTCAAGCTGGGAGCCTAATAAAATGTACTTTTCAAATCTTATTGTTACATCCAACGAGCTGCAATACATTGAAACTAGCACACAGCGATGCTTTTAAGTCCATTTACACTTCCGGAAGCCTTGGCGCATATGCATCCGCCCATAAGACGATCGCTTACTCCAGCGAACCATGCGATTTCTGACGATCTAATAACCACCCGAGCACGCTCTCCAAAACATCACCAGCCTCGTAACTGCATGATCCGCATCTTAACGCCTGTCGCCACACCCCGCAGATTTCACCCCTCCCTCGGCTGGCTGTGAGTCACGACGCCCGGGGCTCGACGCCACCCCACTCTCCCACGGCCAACAGAGGCGCCCAGCCGGCTGACGGTCGCCGACCGGTCACGTTACGGCTTCCGTAGCGCGCACGAGATGCCCTGGGGCACCGGCGCGGCGCGGGGTGGCACCTGGTGCCTGGCGGCGGAACGCGGAGCGGTGGACACTGGACGGGGAGGAGGGGAGAGGTACTATACGCAGGTGACTCACACAGGTATAGGTGACCGGGGGGGGGGGGGGTGTCCTACGCAGGTGACTCACCCGGCCCTAGGTAGGTGACGGCGCCCGTGTGACATGTGTTGATCTTCTCCTCGAGGTCGCTGGCCTCCATTGCGATGCACTTGGCCACGGAGCGGGCGTTCACCTGGATCTCGAACGCGTTGATGTCGTTGTCTTCTAAATAGTTTATCTGGGGAAAAAAGGAAAAACCGGGTGAGCACGGGAGCGCTAGACAAGCAGCAGGTTTAAATCAAATTACTTTTTAGACGAATGGGAAGCCGCAGATATGAATAAATCGATTCTCATTTTTACTTAACTCCGATAACGTTTGGCAATTGCGATGATTTAATGTTACATTTGTTTCGGCTATTGTGATAATCGCCCGTAAAAGACTGATAAGTTGTACCTAAATGAGATCATGTTATTACATAATCAGCCTTGGAAATTAGATGTTTGATAAGCTACTGCTTGCTACGGGTCCATGCAGCAGGCGAAGGCTAGAGGTAAGCCATGTTTCGTCAAGAAGACTAAATGGTCTTTGTAGAGACGAAGGAATGCCGAATGTGCGTATCAAGACGGCTGAAAAACGTAAGGCTTCTGGCTTAATTAATCAATAGGTGAATTTTGCACACTCCGTCAACGAGATGTCGCCTGCGTGTTAGTTTGTATATGGTGTATAGTGTCTCTGGTTTCCGTTCTTACGAGTGACGCTTTATTATAAACACCGTCTCTTCATTTCGCAACTCAGGATGTGCCTGTCGAAACATTTTGTAACGGCACACTAGCATAAGCACAGCTAGAGAAATCAACGCCAGTGTCCTGGTACGCCAAGGCCTGCAAACAATTTCATAAATTCCAGAACGTCCAGGCTCACCACGAAACGCGTGCACACATACGAGTACGCCACACGTCATGTCGCAAGCGTTCGCAGAAGTGCTGTTCTGGAGGCGCTAAGAGACAACCACCAGACCACAACACAGTCCAGTTGTTTGGCGTAGTGAGGAGACCCTCCCCCATTTTCCCGAACTGCCGTCGACCGCCGCTCCCCACGGCCCAGTGCGTGCGTGCGTCAAATCTAAACATCTGGCATTTCTTATTGGGAGTCTGGATTCTGCTCTTGACATTGAGGCGCGGAGTACCGCTGAGCGAGCTGTGATAAAATAAACAAACGCTCGTCCAAGACCGGGCGCTGAGCCAACAAACTCCGTAGTTACTCTGCTCGAATGTTCCGACCCGCCTGACTCGACCGGGCTCGGAGACAGTCGCTCGCTGCGTGCGTCCAACGCGCTGCAGGAAAACTCGGACATGCTTTCCTGTGTGGATCACTTCTGGAAACTTGGCATCAGCCCCGGTTCGGGCCGGAAGCAGACAAGACGGGCGACGGGAAACCGGGGTCGGTGGGCGATCTGCGACGAACCGGCTGACTGTCGCTTCCCTTCCAGCCGGAAAAATGACGTTATGCGAGCGGCAAGAGCCGTCTTTGGCAGAATTCGGGAAGCACTGTGACCTATCTCAAAGCGCAGTGGTCAAGAGGAATCCTGTGACAAATGATGACGCGTAGCTAAAATCGGCACATCTCGTCATAGCCGCACAGTACTGCATCCGCAAACGTCATGCTAAGTGAATTCCCGGACTGCAAGAGCAGCAAATTCGGTTTCTTTGTCTCTTTGTGTTATGGAGGAATCTCCACAGAATTGTGTTACCACCGACGCAGTGGTCATGTTGCGTTGCGTAATGGTACAAAATATCGCGAACGAAAGGCTGACTGTATCCCATGTAGCCAGAAAGTTATTCCTGTTTCTCATTGACAAATTATTCATGGTCTGCTCCCTTGATAGCCCATTTTATCCTCCCAATCACCTTGAACGGATGATTTGACCGTCACCGCGGCTGTTGACAACTGTCTTATCAACGATCTAATCAGTGTCCGTGAAGCCTAACGGCTGAAATTGTTTTAGCTCCGCATCAAACCGACAAACTTATTAATGTTGTAGTGACTGTCAAACGGATGTGACGCTTGTTTGATGTCTCATTCAGAGGGAAATTTAATCAGATTCCCAAGGATGATTAGCGTGATAGCAATGGGTGTGACAGTCACCAATGCTATCAGCTAGGGATCATGCGACACAATAGCCATTAGAACTACTTAGGTATCTAAAAGCCTCAGACACTGACCACAGAAACTACCGTCTTCCTTGGTCGACGCATGATATTCACGGGAGTTTTGATAGAAAGCAAACTCAGTTCCTACGTGTCGCGTAGTCTGTCAGTCTTATACTGATTCCACGAAGTCTCCGTACACATACTGCATAGTCTCCCAGTCTCTAATGATGCCGCTAGTCTCTCAGGCTATCTCATCTCTTCTCACTCACCTGTGCATACAAATAGTAGAGCCCCGGCGTTGTGACGGTGACCTGGCCACCGTACAGCTGGAAGCTCTCGTCACACCGCTGTTCTTCCATCCAGTCGGCAGGCCGCCAGTCGGCGAACATGCCGTCGGGGTTGGCGTTCCTCAGCCGGCCGTTCCCTGAGGAGAGACAGACCCGGGCCCACTCAGTCCAGCTGCCAGGGACGGTGGACTGGCAACCAGACAGGCACTAATACCGGGGTGGGTATCCCCGACAGGCAGGGAGGGAGGGTGAGATGTCGGAAATGATGCTCCACGATGCGAAATCAGAGATGCATCCCAGTGCGTTCGTATACCACCCAGTGAGCCGGAAAATATCAGGGGTAAAGTGAAGGAAAGGTTGAGTAGAATAAATAAGATATAAATGCGGATGATGTCGGCGAAATGCGAGCTTTGGATATGGTAAAATCAAACCGTTTATGTAAACAAACAATTTTGCATAAAAAGAAGCCCGGAAAGGATTTTGACCGAGATGAACATAATGAAAAGGGCATAAACTTATAGAGATGGATAGAAACGACGATATAGACGAAAAATGATACCAGGTCGGAGCGGGAACGGGGACGGAAAATGCAGACAGAGGTTGGGACAGGGCCAGTTGGGTCAGCCCGGGCACTCAGCAGTGCACGGCACGCGGGCAGGCATGCGTGGTTCCCGTCATGCTCCAGACGCAGCCGTCCCGCTGCACTAGTGGCCGAGCCCCAGTCGGCGACGGCGTGCCCCGATCTCTATCACGGGCATTGTTGACAGGGCCATTGTACGACCGTCAAGGCTTCAGTCTCCACGGCTGGCCGTCTCGTTAAACAAGCAACAAAAATGACGGGCATGTCTCTTTCCGGTGAGGTGTTATAAAATGCAGGGATGTGGGATTTGAATTGCCTCAGAATCGGTTCAATTATGTTTATATGGATAAGGTAAAGGAAAACGGAGACAAAATATACAAAGCAAACAATGACATTGAATATCAATCAACAAAATAAAGCTAAATGATTAAAATGGGTGAACATGTGTTAAAACTGTGCAAAAAGATCCCCAAGGCGAAGTTAAACGAGTCCATTTGCAAAATAATTCGAGCAATTTATTCTTAATCATGTTTTCTTCAAAGTTTGTTGATATTTTGTTGTGGCCAATTTAAAATTGACGTAGAAAAAGGCAAAAGCAACAGAAAACATATTGCGATCGTTCCAATAAAACGGTAGCACAATAATAAATCATAAGAAACATTTTGGATGTTGAGCAAAACAATTCCAAAAATCCAAGAATCCAAAGATGGTAGTCCAAAATTTATGGCATTGTTTTCGACGCACCATTAAGCTAAACAATATTTTTTGGAAGAGGAACAGTTATACTTAATACCAAATAGCGATAATGTTTACCACATATTAAATGCACAAAATCTTTTAAAGGTAGTGTGCCAGCTTTCCTGGACCGTATGGAGTTAATGGCCCAGATAAGGAGAACCGGATTTTTAGAACTTATCCATACCTTCAAAACTCATGGAAACGTCTTAAATTCTTCAAATTTTGAGTACCCCAGTGCGAAATTCGCCCCGACGGGTTGTCGGTCGTACCCCAACCACATTTCACACCACTATGAACAATAAATGCACACACTGAAATCGCTATTACCGATAGGCTCATCCAATCAAGTTTCGATAAACCCGCTCATCATCATCTCCTGCGGTTTCGAACACGCCTGTTAGGTGGTGCGGTAGACCGCGCCCAAAGCCAGGGCCCCGGTAACGTGAGGTAGCCGAGTCGGGGCAGCGTGCGCTGACCCAAGCCGGGGCCGCGCGTCCTCCCGGTGTCATGTGATAGCCCGGGGCTGCCCGCGGGGATGCGGTAGACCGCGCCCAAAGCTGCGGCCCCGGCTTGGGTCAGCGCACGCTGCCCCGACTCGGCTACCTCACGTTACCGGGGCCCTGGCTTTGGGCGCGGCTTCTGCTCATACTTTGTGGTGCGGTGGTGGTGCGTCGGGCCGCGCGCTCTGACTTCGGCCAAGAAAAGTGCGTCAGCTGATCATTGTCATTTCTGCCACTTGCGTGTGGTGAGATGGGGTCATAACTTTAGAGACGGCTGTTTCATATAAATTATTTTACATTAAATAATATTTCAAACCATAAATTAATGTTCGACAGCCAAATTAAAGAAACAATACCAATATAGGCCTACAGTTTAAATTCGACATTGTGTTGTCTACGATTAGACAGCTGATAACTCATTCCCGTACGTCGTAACTCTATAATGACCTTTGCTTATTGTCACATGTGCGCCGCATTCGCGATTGTTGCCGACGCCTGTTTGCAGGTGAGCCCACTACAGTTGTTATACATATCGAAAAACCGATAAACTTTTAGGCGAAAAGGGCACTATTCCAGGCCCATTTTTTATTTTCTTTGCGATATTAGGTAAAAACAGAAGCTTCTTATCCTAGGAAAAATAAAATGGGAAATCTTTCAAAGGTGGCACACTACCTTTAACAATCAACCATTATCCGCGAAATGGACTCGAAAGCCAGCGAGCACATGCCTTCACCCACAAACTACCATGCTAACAGTGGACAGATAAAAACCTTCACTACCGCCATAGGAGGACGTCTTGCGGCTGAGCTGTGACACGTGTCCCTCGAAGTGCGCAGCGACGCAGCCGGTCGCCGCCTGCTGCTGGTGCGGCTTCGCTCCTCCGTGCAGGCCGGGCACGAAGGCGGTGGGCGAGCCGCGCGCTTCCAGGACTGGCGCCGCCTGTACGAACATGGGGTAGGAGTTAGGGGAGGCGCGACGGAGAAGGGTTGTGGAAGGGGAGCTGGGTAGAATGGTAAATGTATTGGGTTGGAAATAGAGAGACGTTTATGAAACGAGCAGAGACGAATCAAAGTGAGAGCTTTTGAGATGGAAAAAACTTGAAAGTTACACTGAAATGAGTGGCAGTGATGCACACAGAGTGATGGATGAAATGAGAGACAAAAGAAACGAAGTGATGAAGAGATGAGCGGTGACGTGCAAAACACTTGAAATGAACATGCTCAGCGCTAGCTCACTAGTGCAAAAACATACGGTGCATTCTAACGTGCGCTGTTCTAAAAACTACGTGCGGTAAACGACATTCGCATTTCGTGCGGTTCTCCGTGATGGCGCAGTACGCTGACAGGGTGGTGGGAAAGAGTGCAAACGCATGCAGCTGCCTTATTATTTCGGCAATTTGTACCTAGTTGATGTTTGGCTGATGACGTTTAATACCAGACAAGTGTTAAAAATCAACCCAAACATGCCAACGCAAAATTTGCCAAAAAGAGACAAATTGCCTTCATCTGAGTGGGACAGTGGGACATCATTCATCATTCATTAGTAGGCATTAATATCCACGGTATTAAAGCTATAAACGTCTCCCCTTCCTTTCAAAACTCGTCAGTGACCAAACACAGCACCACAAATCGGTTACCGAACTTCTCGCACTCCCCCATCTCAGTTAGGTCCCTGGTGCGGCGCGTCCATGCGGTTAGCCGCCCTGTTCCCGCGCTCGGCCCGTCCCTGACCTGTCGATTCCCAGTTTCGTTGGCCCGGCCGCCCCCCTCGGAGCGGCGCCCGCCAGCGGCCGCTCGGGTCAGCTCGTACGCCTTCGCTCCGGCTCCCTCGCCTCGCTCGCGACTCGTGTTTCTTACCCGGGAGCGGCGGTGCAGCTCGCCGGGCGCGACGGCGCGCCGACCTGTCGGGCCCGACGCGGCGCCGCCCGGTGACCTGTCGTCGCCGGAGGCCGCGGGCGCGTCCGTGTTGACCCGGCCGAACCGCACCTGGTATGCGGCACTGCTTCTGCGCGGACACCGGCCCCAGACTGTCAGTGCATGCAGTGGAGAGAGCAACGGAACAGCGTGCATCGGACAACGACCTGACACAGGTAGAGGGAGTACGGGAGAGGCGCTCGTGGTGAGATGACTGACGCGGCCTTGGCGTGGCCGGTCGGGCGGGTTGAACGGACTCGGACAGAGGATGGGAGCTGTAGGCAGAGGATGGGAGCTGTAGTAACCTCCCACTGAGAGCGAGAGTTGCACGGAGTGGACCGCTGAGGCGGAACGGGCCGGTCAGTTCCCTGAATGGAGCAGTGAGGCTCTCACTTCTGAGCAGCACGGGACGTTTATGCATGCAGGCTCGGATCAGCGGGGAACCGGTTGTTGGGCTAGGTCAGGTCGCCGTGCCAGCACAACTGGCAGGGGCCGCTGCAGAGCCGGTGGGATCAATGACCAGTGAATGGGGGCGTGGTGAACGGATTTGGTACTGGCAAAAGGAGCGGCGTTTCGCTAAATGACAAGGTTTGACATGGGAGGGGAGTAAAAATATCGAGGCATTCGGTGAACCGATAAATTTAAGCATCATTGAATACAGTACGGCGATTTTAAACTGGACCAGCAAAATTTTAGCCGACAACCGGTAAGTAACTGACTTTCACAATAATCGTCATGAACCCGGTCCAAAACTATCCGCATTAAGCTACAGATACTGATCTCCATTCAAGTTTTATTCAATGCAAGGCACAAGTGAGTCACCACAGTTAGAGGAAGAGCAGCGTAACATCAACCTAATCAAAATGGTCTGAATCAGAGTAAAACCCGTCCCCAAATTCCCACGGCCCGTGGAGCAGACAGTTTGGATTTGCAGGGCTGAAACGGAAGGTTTGTCTACTCGACAGAGCTCTGCTGGTGGAGAATACGGGATAATGCAGTCACGGGCGAGGACTAGAGGACTCGACGGGCTGGACTCGAGGCTACACGGGAATTGGTCTCAAGGCTGAAAGGTGGAGAGACGGGTGGATACGATGTTCCTGGGCCTACTGACCTGTGGTGGGCCCGGATGGAGGGGTCGTCGACCTGGGGGTCATCGGTCGGCGGTGGTCCCTCGCGCTGCGCCTGGAGGGTGCCGTACAGACTAAGGCCCTGGCTGGGGGTCCCACTCCGGAGACCGTACGGCTCGTCAAGGATGGGCACGCCGTCGATGGTGCGCAGTGGGTCTCCCACCGACCGTCGCGAGCGGAGGAGGGCCTGAAACACGTGCCACCGAACTACTGTCACCGACTGGAATCGACTTCGATTGGGATCCGAGGCATACCCGGAGTAGGTATCCCGGGGCTGTCTTTAGCGGGGCTCTGCAGGTTGTCGCTACTCGAGTAGATCTAGAGAGCGAATCGAGCATTTCTCGAACGTCACTCGTGATCTCTTCGAGTGATGTAATTCTCTGACTCTGTTGAGCGGTTTTGACGGATACAGGTGATCCTCAAGAAACCTTGAAGATCTTTACGGATTTGGGGTCTCCGATTAACAACGTTCTTGCCGCTTGCGTTTATGTTGTTTGCGGCTTAAGTCGCCAGAAGTTGATGAAGCCGGCACAATAAAACCAAACAAAATTAGAAGCGTCGGACGACAAGAAACCTCAAAAGCAAAGGACCAGAGCAAAGCATGCCAAACGACGACAGTCTACCAAACCACACGGAGCGTTCGCTGACACAAACCACACCAAGTACAAAAGCGCCCAAGTGGAATAAGCCCCGACTCGGAACAATGAACCGTTGTTAGCAGCATCGCTCGAGCGGACGGCGGAGTCTGGTCGCCACCACACTACCCATCACCATGGACAAAAGCGGACCACACCTTGCCCTGTTATTGAGCCATCAGACAAGGAAAGACCAACCGTACAAGATCGCGCCTCCACCCGCGTCGCGCGACGCATAAAAACGCCATCACACAAACTGCGCTTTACAGACCGGTAAAACCAGCCATAAACTATCGAGCGGCCTTGCGGCTGACCAGCGCAGCCCTCTGCGGTCTGGGCCCGGTCGGGGTCCATGCAGTGACCACCGAGACGTCTGAATCGGTGCAGAATTTGCACCGTGGTTTCCGGCGCCGCGGGCGGACGGGTCGGCCAGAGACGAACGGGGCTCTATCAGGCTGCGGTCAGATCTCGGCTGCGGTCAGACACCCACGACCGGCGCCGGGAGCGCCGCCGATGAGGTGCCGCCTAACACAGACAGGCGAGAGATCTGCCACTTTAAAGAAATGGTACGGAACGTCGATACGGCTTACAAGGGGCTCCTCGGTCGGTATTTGCATTATTTACATGTCGTTGCTGCGCCTCGCAATGAAACGGAAGGAGCAGGCGTGGAGTCCTTCCGCTTCCGCGTCTTTTCTTTCTTTCATTCAAGGGTTCATACAACTGCCACATTCATTCACCACACCTTTGAAGATCGCATGCATTCCTCGTCAATATTGCACACCCCTTACGAGCTACGAGTGACCCAGCTCCTGGAATCATAACAGCTTGTACTCGGTCCAGCCAAACATAAATACTGAATCATGAATGTGTTCCGCGAATCTGGCCCGCTGTGCAGTCATGCATGTGTCAGTCACGAAACGGTCGCTGCCACCTGGATCGGCAGACGACAGCCGCTCAAAAAATACCTGAGGTCGCACAGGCGGCTGTCTGGGGCCGTTAGACGGGCAGCTGAGGAGTCCAGGGCTCCTCAGACCTGGGAGGCAGCTCGTAGATTGCCCCGCCCGGCCCGGGCGGAGCTCGGGACGGCAGCAGGTGCGTCGGCGGGCGCCGTGGAGCGCCGACCGACCCCACCTGCTGACCGGCGCAGGTGCGAGCACCGCCACACTCCCAGACGGCGGCCGCTCGGAGCCATAAAGGCTGCGCAGCGCGGACGAGGTGCCGGCCACCGACAGGTGAGCCCGGTGATTTTGGAGGGTAACGTCTAAGGCTAACGTCTGCTGTGACCGCCTCCCCAGCGGCTGCAGTTGGCGCCAGACGAGCCGTTAGCTACGGCCGCGCGCGGTGTGATCGTTGGGCTTTGTTTGAAACACCAAGGAGTGGCCGAGGCGTGGTTTTATGAGCAATTTTACTTGTCGTAGTGTCTAGAAATGAGTGTATGCGTTTAGTCTGGAGAACACTGGCAAAGACTTACAAAACGATTTCTTCACCAGCAAAGCCCCGAAAATGTCTAAACACAGAAGTACCGGCGTCTGAGACGAAGCAGATGTATAAATAATCGAGCGTGTTTTTATTCCTCGACAAACTGACCCCAGCCAAGTTCAGTGCTAAGGTCTCCTTTCAAGGTCGGTATTTCGCCACGTGGTCAAAGCACTAAACGCGAAAAGTGAACCAACAATCACAATTGGTCAATGATCTTTCAATATTATTCACTTTCCCACACGCCAAATGGGGGTCGTTGAGCCTACTCATGCTAGAAAGTGTGCTTTGTGTCGTTTTTCGTCGCTGAAACGAGTAACGGAAGGCATGCAGGAGAACGTCGCAACACCCTCAAAAATTGTTCGTCCTTGCCATGTTCTGCAGTGGCGTGCAGCGCAACTTTTAGGTCTCGGCCGCGTGTTTGCGACAATGTAGCACCCAGAAGCCGGTTTGCAGGGTCGTTGGTGGCCGAAAAATCAACGGCAAGGAAATTGCTCACGGCCAGAAGGCCGCCAGCAGATTATAGATTTGTATGTTTTTCACAGCCATGTGTCAATTTGACGGTAATTTTCAGATGTTCCCCGGCTTATTTTCCCCATTGTGTTCATTAGTAGCTTGAATGATGACACCCGACACCAATCGGTATTGTTTTGATGGCTCATCGATCATGTCGATCACCCTCTGTCTCTATGCCGAAGGGGACAAACTGTCAAGTTACAGATAGAAGCAACGTCAAGAGGCCATTGGAAAGGTGCGAGCACTTCATTGGGTGGGGTCGAGTTGCTTTGCAATGAAAACACGCCAACTGCATATACGTCTGCTATTAAATATGAGGTATAAACAAATTCAAGCACAAATCACAAGCTTACTAGAAAATCAGCAAAACATTGGTCAATTTTGCACGACCCATAAGCCAGGTGGGAAAACTTTCAAGCAAGTAATAGTTGAGAACTGTGGAAAGCACCCTGCAGTTGATCCATTTTCCATATAACGTGCCTAAAGCGGGTTTAGTAAACTGTCCAGTGCAAAGCACTGGCGACCGACAGGGCTGGTGCACAAACGGTTCATGGCAGCGCGGTTCCACACTGACACAATAGCCGGTGTCACAGTGGACAGCAGCCTTCAGTCGATTCAGTCTGCCGTCTTGATACGGACGAAATGCGGTGTGGGAACGGTATGCTGGATGAAATAATAGCGGGCGCAAAAATAATATTTAGCGTATCAGAAGCCGAAGGCTTGCGCGATGTAGGTGTGGAAGTAGTTATATTTATTGTAAATTGGTAACTAGCTGAGACGTCGAAAGACAAAAAAGTCAAATTTAACAGATTACAAAATTTAGCCCGGTGTTGTACTACGATATCATGTTATACGCCGATGCTTATATGAGGGAGACTGACAGTGAAAAGCAATACCTATGGCAATACCACACGCTATTCCCCTTTAGATGTCACTGCATCGTCATGATGTTCGGCACTTGTTCGGAAAGTGAACTGTCGCGTACCTAAACCTATGTGTGTGCTAGCGAATTCCAGGGCAAGACTTAGTTTCCCCGGAAAAGATAGTACTCGACAAGTGATACAAAAAAGGGTGCAGTCCGTATCGTTCCCGGGTGAATAATGAACAGGTGGTGGGCGATTAGCAAATCATAAAACACGTTAACATACAATCGGCTCGCGATTAGCTCGAGGTTAATGGTAATTAAGATATACGTGTTTGCTACATAAATGATTCATGGAGTATAATACGTTTCATTTATTCTGCTTCGTGTTTGTGTCAATTTATCCTCGGCACACGAATCCAAAACGTTATTTGTTAAACAATTAGCTCGATTAGTAATTTTACGGACAATCTCATTGTTCCCCGACTGGAGTTGTACCAGAGCTCGTCACTACAGTAGCCGGCACGTGCCGTTTCTCACGCAATGTCGCGTGGTAATCAAACGGCACGAGCCAAACCTACTGCTCAATACCCTGAGCCGTGCCGGCTTAACCATGACTGGACAATTTTTGAGGCAGGTTTTCTGGAAACGCCACTCTACTAGAGCAAAAACCATTCGAGGGCGGGCTTTACATTCCTGGTCGCACCTTACGGTGGGGACACTAGCAACACCACCGTTTACCGACGTACCGCTCACCAGCCCGTTACATTTTCCACCGTTACTTTCCGTCCCACACACCACACACCCGGTTGTGATATTCTAAAACAGCCCATTAATCATCACATCACAGAGAGCTAGCTCATCACGCGGCCGCTGGCTTTCCTGGTGATAATTTCAGCCATCGTTGCGGAAAGGCGGGCACATGACTGGGGGCCGCCGCGGCGCCCCCGTCGCGCACCGATGCTCATCGGCGATTGTATCGGTCACGTTCAGCGCCATACACCCGCGGTAAGGCAGATTAGGGAGTGCAGATAGCGGTCGCCGTCTCCGCGGAAGTGGACTGGTTTGTCGGAGTTTAACCCGTCCGCGATGGCGCCGAGCGGTTTGACCGGGAGCCTGGCCTTAACCGCTCCTGGATTAACGCGAACGATTTTAGTGTTTAATTCCGAAACGATAAGCTCGTAGCTGCTTGGGAGTGTATATAGACGAAAGCGTTATCATTATTTATTAAGCGAGCTAGACCGTTATGGTTGAAAATCAACATAATAAACAACAAAACCTAGCAAAGATTTTGATAATTAGAAAGTGCCCATTAACTTGGAACTTAAAAATAACAAAACGAGCGCCACCACCAAACGAAAAGATGTCCATCACCAAAGCCCATTGAACTTAAATAGACCATCACCAAAGTATGAAGCATCTACACTAATGTGCAAGAGGAAAGGAGCATTAGTGAAGTAAACCACACTTCTCAATGTCTGTCAAAACACAATTTCTTTTAAAAGCCTTTTAAAAAGTACGAAATAATAATGCCTGAATGGTCAATTAATGCTAATAAATGAATAACAATAAATGACTTTGAGGTTAAAACAATGAGTGATACACGATATCAATTCTAATGATTGCCTCATCATCCTGAAGATTCGAGGCTAAAATGAAAGGTAGGTACATCTTGCAGCGCCTTGGCTTCAAGTTACCAATAAGATAATGCTGACCGGCTGACATATTGTCAATGATTGCTGACAAAACTAATATCTAGGAAACGGAAACTGCAAATAGCGGACAGTCAGTGAAGAGACTGGTGCAGAATGCGAGCGCTGCTGGACGGCTCAGCCCTTACCGATTCGTCGCCGCCGACGTCTGTCGCCTCGTCGAGCCGCGGCCCGTCGGGCGCCTCGCTCTCGAGCCGGTCGAGCCTCATCTGCAGCTGCGCCAGCTGCCTCTGCAGCTCGGCGCCTTGTCGCAGCCGGTGCAGCTCCACAAAACCCAGACAGAGACAGCAGGCGGCCAGTGTGAGCAGTGTCAGCACCCGGCCCAGCGGACAGCAGGACCGGCGCGCCGGGGCGGCACTCTCCTCAGCCGCCGCCGCCGCCGCCGGCTCCACTGTGACCCGCTCCAGACTGGCGGCCTTCTCGGCGGCCACGTCCCCTCCTCTTGAGCCGAGCGCCATGGCAGAGACGTCCGTCCAGCGGGTCCGTGCGAGCGCAACTGACACTGACCAGCGCGGCACTCGACGCACGACCCGTCGCCACCTGCCTCTGGCCTGGGCGACCGGCGCGATTTGAGGTGACTCCGGCGGCGCGCCGAGTCGGAGGCGCCGTCCGCCGGTGGCGCCGCCTGGCCGGAGGAGCCTCCGCGCCGCCTCCTCCTCCGCGCCTCCTCCTCCGCAGCCACCGGAAGCTGGACCAGAGGGAGCGGGAGCCCAGCGGTGCCCCACCGCCCGGGGTCAGGAGCCGCCGGCACGTGCGGGGATGTTTGTTGATTTTCAGCAGGACCACATGCGTCGTGGTGCTGCCCAGAGACAGGCTCCCAGGCAGGCTCTGACGGATGTTCGGGAGAAATTTGTGACAGAGAAACACCGAGAATAGATTCAGACGCAGATGCAGAGGCCCCTGGCGGGTCAACTGGGCAGATGAGACGAGTTCCGTGTGTATTTTGCAGAAATTAACCGATAAATGACCGTGCCACCCCAGAGATGACGCGGCTGTCTGTTTGTGACCTTTCAGCTGAGGGATTTTAGTGAGAACGGCTGGGTGATTTGTTAGCTACCCGAGCGTCACAGGGCTCAATCATTGTTTACATTGCATTCATCTCGTACCAGGGTCGGCCGGTCACTCAGTCAGTGAGGCCTCATAGTAAACAACTGCTGCAGGCTAAAAATACGTGACCTCTGACGTGACGTTTGGCTGAATTGTTAGATGGTAAACATCAAATGACCCGCAACGGGGCCGGTGGTTTGAGTGAAATGAAAGGTTGAGTTCTGCGTCCTATTTTGTGACGTAAAAGTAAGGAAAATTAAATTTATGTAATAAGAGTTTCAAATAACCTTTTCCTCGATAATTAATTGGAAGTGCAATAAAAAGTAAATCTTATATTTGCAAAAATTAAATTGAATTTAAATTAATTTACTTTACTTTAATTTAATCTAATTTAAATTTAAGTATAACTTTTTGGCTCCTATTTCTGATTTATATTATGAGGTTACTGCTTATTCTAATATTATTATTATTCATCATGAGCCTCAAGCAGAGTATCAGCCTTTTAAGAAAAATTAAATTGTGCAACCCTGGCCGCCACTGTCTCTGGATCGCACAGTGCATCGGTATTAGGGAAACGCTTTACGATTGAAGAAAGGAAATAAGAGGAGAATGCTTTGGAGTGGTATAAGAAGCAGCGTAGGCATATAACTAGAAGCAGCGGCAAGTCATCAATAGGAGACATACGGCTGATATGAAAAGTTATTCAACGAAACACTATTGATTGAATTCATTTCGTCATCTGCCAATCAGCAATACCTTCCAAGCCACGAACCAATGTTCCCACAAATCCTTCCATCTATCTAAGGCCATCTTTGAGTGAAGCATTGATTCCTTCGTCACGACGTCCGTCGATGGGATGACATCAACCCATGTTCGACACCTGCGACAGTGTGCGTGTCTAACCTTACCTCACGCATCTTCCTTACATCGATCCGGCGTGCTGCGACGCGTCCCGCTACAAACGGTCCGTTTAGCGGCACCGTGCAGGTCTGTTCCTGCCAGGCATACGGCGCACCAAGGGCTCTCCTCTCTGCCCCCTGTGGTGCAGTCAATTAGCGCGTGGGACCGGACCGGTGAACTCGGAAGGGCGGCCTTTCGTGGGTTCACACGTGTCTGTATGGGGAACACTACGCGTTCGTGCCCCAACACGCGCCTGCTCGTTCCCCAGCGCGTGTCTGCTAGTTGTTACCACCCAACGGACCCTGTCTGGGTCCCCTAGCGGAACGTGTCCAAGGTCGCTGGTCCTATGGAAGGGGCTATCGATTTTCGACGGCACCATGTAGTTTAAAGGTCAATGCTCTGTGTGACAGAACACTAAAGTAAAATCAAACGTCGATTGGCAGTGGAAGGTTGAACTAGTTCAAGGACAATAAATAATCAATGAAAAAAGAACCAATTTAGGAATAAAATAATGCAAGCTCACTTAGCAGCGAGTCTTTGGTTACTTTAGCTTGGTTTCTTTCATAACTTCGTCTTTTTACAACCAAACCCAAGCGTCGACACTCGACAAGATGGAACATGCGGGATCATGTCCTGTTATGCTCTTACAAACGAGAGGAAACCAATTACAAAACAAAATGTATAGACGTGACTTGTGAGCTGAAGCGACCACATCAGTATACAATAGAAGGACAGAAATATATTGTAGTGCATATAATTACTGAAACCGTCTGAAGTGGTATGTGAGATTTTGGACACGTATGTTGGATAAGCCATGGGACCGTTTCAGCCCTATTGCGTCATAGAGCACAGGTGTGACCGTGCGCCCCACCACCTCGGACAGACGGGTTCTCACCGGGTCAGTGAGTTTTCCCGCCTTTTCCGGAGGTCGGCGGGAGACTCCCGCGGTGCCGGAGGGGTCACCGACTGCGGGACTCGGTGCGATGTCTGTGGGACTCTGAGCTGGTTTGTGGGACCGCCGGGCGGGTCTGTGGGACCCTCTGTGGGACCCTCTGAGCGCCGCGCTGACCCGGCACCTGTCCGCGCCCGGGAAGTGAGGAAGAGTCGTGGTCGTTTTCACGGTTACTGACACGCCCGCGCTCCCACCGGAGCAGCGGAAGTTGCGGCCTGTTCAGGTGAAGGTCAGACCATTGAAGTAACGGAGCGGTACAGCCGCCGGAAGTGACCTACACCCATCCTCAAGGGTGACAGGTCACCGGTACTGCGGGTGTCACCACTGCGTGAGCAGAGGAAGATGCACCCTTCACAGGCCACAGGACTGACCAGTGACCAGCTGCCCTTTGCCTGACTACAACTCAGAGGCGGAGCTTCCTATTCACTTGGTGGGGCGGCCGCCCCACCAACTTGCCATTTTGCCCCACCAATAAGAGTTTTGCCCCACCAACTTAAGCCGATTTACAGGACTTTACTGCCTAGCAATCCAATGTTTTTCGCATTGAGGAGCTTTGAAATGTCTGTGTAATGCAAAATATTATCTCTGTAATGAAAAGAATTGATTCATCGTTGTATTTTATCGAACTTAACAATCGGACATTGTAGGTTTGACAACTTTTTTGCCCCACCAACTTTCCTGGAAAAGCTCCACCCATGCTACAACTACTGACTGGAGTCCTAATCCGCTTACTGCGGCTAATCGAGAGGTTTAGGATCGACTTAGCTGATATCCTGGAAGTGGTGGGGTAGTGATCTGGAGGTGTGATCAGTGATGTAACTGGGATAGGAACTGGCTGAGTGCTGCAGGCTGCAGCGGAAATGTTATGTCATCTGTCAGATGGTGGGGTTTTATCGATGATGCTGGTCATCAGTAAATTGATGCTCATTGCTCATCATGTGCAGAGTTGCCAAGTGTTATGCCATTTGACAACAATTGGAATGGTTGATAAAAAAGGTGTTTTCTTTTCAGCAATGCCCAAATCGTTTGTTTTGATAGATTTATCTGCACCTGCATCTCCAAACGCAATTCAATTGCGGCAAACTAATTCTACGTGTAAAAATATCACACAAATTAAACGACGTTGAACGAACCGTCTGTCTGTCTGTCTGTCTGTGTGTCGGTCTGTCTGTGGGTCTGTCGGTCTGTCGGTCTGTCGGTCTGTCGGTCTGTCTGTCTGTCTGTGTGTCTGTCTGTCTGTGTGTCTGTCTGTCTGTCTGTCTGTCTGTCTGTCTGTCTGTCTGTCTGTCTGTCTGTCTGTCTGTCTGTCTGTCTGTCTGTCTGTCTGTCTGTCTGTCTGTCTGTCTGTCTGTCTGTCTGTCTGTCTGTCTCTCTCTCTCTCTCTCTCTCTCTCTCTCTCTCTCTCTCTCTCTCTCTCTCTCTCTCTCTCTCTCTCTCTCACCCTCTCCCTCTTTTCTCCCCCCAGTCCAGGTGGCTTTCCTGACCCGCTGTCTCTCCCTGTGAAGAGCCGCTGTCTCCCAGACCTACCGACAGCAGAGGTGCTCCTATCTGACACTGATATCGCTGACCAGATCCGATCTCCGAGCCACGACTGAGTCGTCTACAAGGTGTGAGTCTGTCTGATAGTATCGGAGCTCTGGCGACGTATACGGAGCCTTTTCTCAATGGGTGCTGCTCCCATATGTGCGTGTTTTTTTTTAGGTAAGTAGACATCTTGCTGTTACGCAGGTGGTCGATGCTCGGTGGCGCGTTGATGTGGGTATCGTGGCATGGCGTGTTGCATGACTATAGATATGTGATGATTAAATCTAATGAATGTACGTTTCATCAAGCAATCAGTTAAGCTCCATAACCGCTTTCTTTTTATACGGAAAGTTGACGGACCCATACGCTGGGGCGGCCATGCCTGGTCCAACAGCCCGCGGCCCTCATGACCTTGCGGCTAAGAGGAGGACCCCAGAGTCACACCACCTTCAGCTGACACGGTGCCACCGTGGCGCGACCTCTTGCGACGCCGCGGGCTCCGCCTTCCAGCGGAGACGCGGTCCTACGTGATAAGGAAACGCGGCATCGAACGAGCGTATGCACTATGCACTGTGCTGAATGTGCAAAGAACAAGTCAAGCCCACGGGCAACGTAACAGTGTCAATGTAAGTCCTTTCATCGGTGACAGACAGGTAAGCCATCCGATCAGGTAAGATGCGCCGGATGTTAAGCTATTAGCGTTGTAGATACCGGTGTAGTAAGGCTTTGTTTCTACTTGACATCATGCATCAATCAACTTATGACAGAGCATTGGCATATAAACGCTTCCGGCGCTCCATACCGAGAAGACCTATCGTGATGGATGGGATCATAGCGGGTTCAGGCTCTTCTGCAGACCGCAGCTGTGTTGTCATGTGGCTGTTTCAATCGTTAGCTTTCAAACGGTAAACGGAACTACCCACCTGACGACCAAATGTTCGTTTACCAAATCAGGTATCCTGCAATCGTATGCGACTGGGTCTCACACCGGGCTTGTTATAGGTCAATGTCATACAAATCTCACAACCGGTTTGCACTCCCAGTTGCATGAACGAAAGCGTCACGGCTTGGGCCTGGCGTCATGTATACCGTAACATCTGAACACGCTCTGAACCGGGCTCGAACCGCTACGGCGCGACGCCACCCCGGTTTCGTTTGTAGTCTGTCACCGGGGGGCGATGTAATCACGGTCTGTGAGGAGTGAGCGGTAACCCGGCGCTCAGGTTCTCCTTTCCGCCGCGTGTATGTACCGCTCGCTCTCAGACGGGGCAGGGTGTGCTGACACTATCTTCTGATGTGTATCTGGCCGCTGAGATGGGTGGGTACGGGGCTTAGACTACTGCGCAGTCTACTATCCCTCGGAACGTGTTCAGAAGACAGAGTTCGTGACGTTTGGTAACGCTTTTTAATGAGCTTTCGCAATCACCATTGATTTCATTTTAAGGCAGAGCAACCAAAAAAGTATTTTATAACTCGCTCGCTCGCTGCGCTCGCTCGCTCGTAATAAAAAGTTATGTTAAAGAACATGATAAGAAATAATTACGAGCGAGCGAGCGCAGCGAGCGAGCGAGTTCATACTGAATTAAGGGAAAATCCCGAGTATGAGCGGCCGGCCGGCCGCGGGGACGCTCTTCAAAAGCTAATATCTTAGGAACGGGACATCCGATTGACAAGCGGTCTTCTTTACTGAATGTCACTTGGACGTAAAAGTTCTGTGGTGTGATGGCCACCATGTGTTCTTGCCAACCACCGCACGTGGCGCGTGGTAAAGTTGGACATTTTTTAAGAACCCCCAAAATTGCAACCTCAATAACGGCACAACGGTTGGGCCGATTGAATTGAAACTCGGTACACAGTTAGGTCTCCATCAGATAATTCATCTGCATGTGTTAAGGTTGGGGTGCTACAGCACGTGCGCACGTGCAGGGGGCGCTCCCAGATCTCGAGAACGGCTGGGCCGATTGCGCTCAAATTTGGTACACGGTTGGGGACCATGGTTAGTAGGGTGCCGTGCAAAAGTCAGTTTGGACCCCGCTTGCACGTGCGCACGTGCAGAATGCCGCTTCTAGATCTCAGGAACGGCTGGGCCGATTGCGTTCAAATTTGGCACACCGCTAGCGACCGGTTAGAAGGGTGCTTTGCACAAGCCCGTTGGAAGTACCCTCTCGCCCTTGCGCACGTGCAGTGCTCACTATCTCGCTCGCTCGTTCTTCGCCCAAAAGGCGTTTTACTGGTTAATATTTCTACAGAGTTTTAATGACAGCTTTTCACCATATAATACTGTGACTTGTAAGATGAAATAAATGTGTGCAGTGTAGCCTCTAAATTGACGCAAACAATTCCATGACAATTACGTGTGACAGCGCTCATTGTCTGGTCGATAACCAAGACCTCAGCCGTTATGTGCGGCTCTGTGGTGCTCAGAAATAACCGTAAGGTATGTCGGAAACACACCGCTCCGCCACCGCGACCACCGACGGCGGATTCCTGCTCGCCTGTAAAGATCTGCCGATACTGATACAGATCGGTAACAGCCGACTGTCACTTTGACCCCCCACCTCTCCCCCTCCCCACAGCCAATGATCGAATACCGAGGGTGATTACCGGCGCGTCCCGCCGCGGGAAACATTCCGACCCCAGCGGTCACCGGTGTGCGGACACTGCACGCCATCGGCTGTCATCACACGTCATCAAACGCCATCGTGTGTCGCAAACGGGTACGGTGCCGCTAGTGGTGACATCTATCGGGCCGAATGAGTAGCGACACGGCATTTTTTTAGCGGACGGGATGGTATGTGAACTGGCGCCCCGCGGCGGCGACAGAGGACGACCCAGGCATTTAGTTCTCACGGTGGGAAACCGCGCGGAATCTGACGCCGGAGGTCGCCGGAAGGAGGAGGATGGGAGCGAATTGCACGACGCGCGCGTGGATTATGGTGCCGGATAAAAAAGTGCGTTCAACAGATTAGCTGTCATCTAGCCATGTAGTACAGATGAAAGGCGGTGTTCATCTATGAAACAAAAACAAGAGTTATCAAAATTATATTTTTAGACAATAAAAATCGCACAATTTGAAACTTCGACTCTATTTGAAAGACAATCGAGCGTAATGAAAAGTATTTCGGGCGTCCGAGGCTGTTCGCTTTAAATAAGGCAGTACAGCGGTCCCAAAACAGACAACCCGGGCTCCCTGCAACAAATCATGTACGCCCCTAATGAGGTGCTTTATGTCCCTTGTAACGCCTGAAATAAAGGATAGGCTATTACATAATAGGCGCCAAGCATCGTGCACATTCCCGGTGACTGTCTATGGGCCGTGGCACCCGCTCCCTCACCCAAACACGTGGCATTGTCATTACTAGCGCATGGTGTAACTTATTCACAGTGCAAATAACAGGCTGCATGCACTGTCCATCATCAGAGTAGCGGAGCATGATACGTTGGGCGATTCGAGAACATTAAAGTTATCACTGCAAATATATAGCCTTTCTTGTCACCTCACCAAGACTTTCTTTCTGCATAAACGGTAAGCAATTCAATACCCGTGAGGCACAAATCGAATAATACAGTCACTACTCAACAAGCCGGCCGCCAACAAAGGAGGACGATGACTCATTCACCAAACTCGATCACAAATCACGACAATCGGAGCACATCGATCGGAAGCTGTGCATTCCCGATCCGCTCCATCGGAAACGGCACCCCAACACTGACCGGTCCTGTCTGATCACTGTCACCTCGCCTGTCACCTGTCACGCCACCTGTCACGCCGCCTGACATCACGAGCTGCCCTCAGAGCGGCGAATGGACCTTTCCTCTGACGTCGACATTGGTCAGCGGCCTTCGCGTGCGGACGTCGGGCTCGGACACTGGCTGCTCCGCGCATTGTACACATTCCTGGTGACTGTCTATGGGCCGTGGCACCCCTCCCTCCCCCCTCCCCTGCATCCGCCGGAATCGACCCCGTTGCCGCTTATGTGGGGGTGTGAGAGTGTGAGGCGGAGTGAAGAAGGATGAACTTACCTAAAAATGCGTTTTACCATGGTGATCAATTATTGATCGGCACTGATTCCAAATAAAGAGTCTTATGTAGATTTAAATTTCTTATGAATATGAAAGACGTTGATCCATGGTTGCTGATTAAGATCTTTGCTGCATGAGTGTAACGGAACTCAGAATGGAGCGGTCTCCATGAGACAATGAGAGAATGCGCATTGTTTGCGCTGGGGACTCTGTTGTAGGGCAACATACCTTGCTATCTTTTAGCCTTACCTTTTGCGGTGTCGAGTGATTAACAAACGGTACACAGCCATAGGTTGCCTTGATTTTGAGGTGCAGAAGAAGCAATTTATGCGGATACATTCATGATCGTCTGCATCTATCAACTTTTCTAGCCGTTAACAAAAACCGTAAGTGCAATAGCTAATAACCGAATGTAATTCTTCGCCATGCACTCCCACATATCATGTATTACAACAGTCACCTAAGCAGCTTAGCCGTTTGATGCTCGTGCCATCTGGGCCCTGCCTGGCTACGGCTACAACCGCTAGTCCTTATCCCACGCCCGCACCCACACCTTGAATGGCCGGCTTTGGTGAAACGTGGGCCGTTCTCAGAACACATGGGGCCTGTTGACACGAGGGTGGGTCGAACCCGACAACTCGACACTAAATGGACAGTAAGGAGCATGGTTTCCGTGAGGAGCCCAGCGCTATAAACGACCCAGTTTATGTGGCGGTTTGAGGAAATTTTATAGGGACTTAAATGATCAAGTCGTGCATGGTAAACCAATTTCGCTTCCGAAAATGTTTCAGGCTTTGTTAAACACAGCCTGCTTCCAACATACAAGTACTGCAGCTGATACCCTTAATGGTACAAGCGTCTATTGTCGTCATTCAAACGCGTGTCATTCCATAAGTCTCAACGTATACAATACAGCCCCACTTCAGTTAAAGCATATTTTTACCTTTTTTGGGATGACCATTAACCCTCGCACGACCAGGCCATTTCTCATAACACGAACGACCAGGGGGGGGGGGGGGGGTTGTTACGACCCCCCCCCTGGCGTTTCGAAACGGAAGGTCGTAGAGCTTAGCGGAAAAAACCAACGGATTGCTCTCAACGAGATCTCGCGATTGGTGGTATATTTTTTGGTCCTAGGTCAACATTTGACCTACTTATGACCGGTCAAAGGTCAAATTTTCGGAAAAATCTAACTTTTTCAGATTTCCGCGCCGATTGCGGCAAAACGGTAAGAGATATCGACTTGAAACCTTCACTATCGTGATCCTTGATCAATTCTCTATCGTTTGGTGCGTATTTCGATGTCATAACTCTAAAAATGATGCGTTGGGAGCATCGGAAGTCTGCAAGGTCATTTGTGCATTGGGTCACGTCAGGCGTGTGACGTCACTGACCTGACCCTGACCCAAAATGAACTACAAGAAACAACCGACGATGCCTGAAATGGATAGCAAATTCGAATTCAGGGCATCAAAATACCCCGAAAAGGCATACAAGTGCAAGAAGTCATTACAGGTCAACCGAGGTCACTGACCTGACCTTGACCTTTAGTAACCTTGAAAAGGTCAACGGACATTGTGCCAGTGTCAAATCAGCCAGTTATGGTTCTAAAACAATCCATCAGTGTGTCAGGTCAGTCGGCATTTATACCAATGTGAAGCAATCTCCAATTTAGCGTAAATCTGGCCGGAGGTTGTTCCCTTTATGACGTCATAACTCCGTGACCTGACATGACCCGATCAATTTTTTTTTCGGCAAAAGATGCGCAAAGGTTGCCCCAGAGGGTATTGAAAATTTCAGCCCGCTACGACAAGCCGTTTAGCGTGCACTTCGAAAAAACCTCAGGGGGGGGGGTTGATACAACCCCCCCCTAGGCGTTCTAGGGTTAACCACCAGTCGTCACTAGGCAGCCGAGGAACCGGTCTGAGAGGGCGGGACATTCAAACACACCCCATTGGGGCGTGGGAATTCTGAATACCCACCGAAGCACGGGTTAACGGTACTATAACTGCTCCGCTCCCTGATACCGTTGTGTTTTGTTCAAAGGAGCAACGGTCAATGGCGAATTCTTACAACGGATGTGGGTGCCCACTGTTTGATCTTAAATAATCATATCAGGATTATCTGATAAACATTATTTACACGGGCCGCGCACTGGACCTGATGTGCAAACTCTGTACAATGTTACATGGCGTGGGACACTGGATTGGATCCCAGCCATGCATGTGCGAGTCACTCCCTCATGACACCACTGCAACAAGATAAACCGCGCATTAAACATGTAAGCCAATTTTGGTCACCCACTTAGCCACCGCTCGCAGGGCGATCCCAGCCGCATCTTGCCGTCACCGGGCCGGAACGTGGGCGCCGGAAGTTAGGTCAGGGGTCAGCCGGCCGGCCTATGACCACTCGGTGAAGGACCGACGACGACATAATGGTGCCAGGATCGGCCCGAGTTCCCACGGCGCCTCACAGACTCCCACGGGGTCGGCCGCGCCGCAGCGCCGCCCCGGGCCAGGCTACAGCTCGAGCACGATTCTGAGTCAGGCAGAGTTTTGACTGGAGCACCGCCTCCGGCGGCCTAAAACGACTATTTAGTGGCCTCGGGGCAGCTTGTGTCGGTAACAGACGCGTCGGGACGGCTTATGCCGGCTACAGTCGCCTCGGGACGATCTAACTCGACTACGGTCGCATGTAAATGACCTAGCTTGCCTCGAGGCGGTGCGGGCCGACTTTCCGGTCGATACGGGTCATTCACCACCCCCGCTCGATTTGTTCCCGGCCCGTGCCGGCCGCGCCCGCTCCGAGCCCGTGCGAAGATGACCCACAGGGAATGCGCCGGCCGAAAATCACAGCTATTTGCCTGGGTGGTTTCCGGATCCAATTACCGAAATAACGACGGGCAGGGGTCGTGTGGCTACGGGTTCGGCGCGAAACAAATATGTCTCGAGGAATGTTTAATGCCGATATCCCGTGCGGATCCGTATAATACGTCGGTTTTGGAATGTTCTATCAGGTTGGGTATGCTGTAAAGTGGTATAGATTTTGTGAGCGGTAGTTGCACGGGTGTATTATGAGCGGTCAGCAGCATGGGAACCCGGCAGCTCCCACGATCCGAGATGTCTCCCGGGGGCGGCCGGCGGCGGCCCTTCCGCGCGCTAATTTGTATTTAAATCACTGCTCCTAATACAGCGGGTCGCCCGGCGGCGGCCGAGTAGCAATGCAGGATCCGGGCCCGAGCGGCCGGCAGCATCCCAGTTCTCACGAGCGACGGTTTCACACGATCTCTGACCGCCGCCGCCCCCGCCGCCAGCGCCACCGCCGCCGCCCCCGCCGCCGCCCGTGCAATCTGCGGCGCCATCTCCGCTCGCGCGCCGCCGCCCCCGTGTCCGCCCAAATTGCCGCGCCTGCAGTGCCCTCAGCGGCCGGCGCCTGTTGTGCATTTGCCAGTGGTTTGCGGGCGAGACTGGAGACTCTTACCGAGCGCAGCACTGCGACGGTTTGTCTATTCGCTGCAAGATGACCTGCATCCATGACGTCACGCTCAGTGACCGTACCAGGTACAAAGGGACCGATCAGACGGAATGGGCGGACAGACGAGCAGAAAGCGACAGAGAGCGCCGCCACCAGCCACCGGCGGAAACGGAAATGGCTGGCCGCACGCCCCCGGTGGCCGGCGCGGCGCCGGGCCGCGAAAGGAATGTCCGGTGCCCGTCCTCGCCTCTTTCTCTCTCTCGGCGGCAGCGGCGATCAGCGGCGGCGGCCGCCGAAATGGCCCATCCGCCGCCGCCGCTCGCGCCCCGCGCCGTCGCCCGCTCCCCGCGCCGCCGCCCGCGCCCCGCGCCGTCGCCCGCCAAGCTACTCGCGGCGGCCCGAGGCGACGCGTTGGTGTCTCGACTGGCGCGTTAATTACCGCGTTGGCGCCGCTGCCGACCCTCGACACCCGAGCCACCCCCGTGGCGCCCGGTGAGCGGCGTGAGGCCTGCGAGGGGCGGCCGTAAGGGCGGGAACCCCTCCCCGGGATCTCCTCCCCGCGATCCCTCCCCGGCTACCACCCAGTGCACCGCCCGGCAACGCGCGGTGGTCGGCCGGAGATGTCGGGTGGCGGCCCGACACGTTATCGTGTGACAGTTAACGGCTCGGTAATGGAGCTGACGCGGCCGTTACCGGATTGTTAATGGCCCGGAGGACTGGAGAGCAGTGCGGCCCTTCACAGCGCCGCGAATAAAGCACGGGCGATGCGTGGGGTTAGACCACCCCCGATTGAGACCTCCGTGCCATTGCCGGCGCGTAGATAATTAGATCTCACGCGGGAGAAACAATTTATCTGCCACCGGTATCGCTCTTCGCACAACCGCAAGTGATCAACCGCGACAGGAGGGGAAATTGAGGGCAAAATAAATCTGGGGGATAATTGGCTCACCACGACGGCTGAGACTGAATTCACACGTGGGTGGTAACAAGGGCGTAAAACAACAAATTGGTCACGAAAAGACACATAGAACATGAGAAAACCGTGGCTGCGCAGTGCAGGGGTCGTCAGGCACATACGGTCCTATTAATATGCATGAGGGACCATCGGTTTACTATACGAACGCCAAGTCAAACTCCACTCGATCGATGTGTTTATTTACACCTCAGTGACGTATGGGCCGGTGGCATCGAGTGCGTCAGCGGCGCTGATGGGACACGCCACGGGGCTCTTCCGGGAACTGGGCGGCCGGTTCGCGCTGCCTGTTGTGTGCCGAGGAGCGATGGCTGTCGACAACAAACTGCACCGGGGAAATACACGGAAACAATCACCGCGCGCTGGGCGAGCGAGCGAGTGAAAGAAGTGCGGTGTTTTATTTTTTCTGAGAATTGGTTCGCATTTTCGTATGTGATTGTTTCGGGGTATTGATTTAGGGACGAGTGAAGAAACTGTTTTGAATTCACCAGACTTTCCGAAGACCAAACTTTCCCAACCTTTCCCCGTAGGCGTTTGTTTTGTGATGGCGTTGGGCGATAACAGGAGCAGGATGCACCCCACCGATAGCGATCGCCGCGGGGTGTGAACAGACCTTACCGGGCGTGTCGGCGTGTGAACGGTGCATTATCGAGGGCCGGCGATGGGCCGATGGGCTGCAGACGGGCAGCGTTTGGGAGCCGTTCGGCAGCCCGCGGCCAGCGCCATAAATCGCCTTGCATGAATGAACTGTGTTAGCTCGGTGCTGGAAGCCGGATTTAGTTTCGCTCAGAGGGAGAGCTTTATTGTCCTTGTGAACTGAATGGCGAATCGATAAGTACGGCCCTCCAGCAAAAGAGTAGTTGGTTAGCCTATGTGCTTTTGGTGAAATAACTTTAAATGACAGAGACATTCCTGTAAAATGACTCAATAGAAATGAGAAGAGGGTTCGTGCACACATTTCGGCAGTGATTTTCAATAGCCATTAGACGTATTCATCAATGCAGATCGATTATTGCGATGTTGTCAACCAATCACTTAATACCTGGAGGGCCGTACAAGTAGAAAATGCTCTTAAAAACAAAATAATTTGCAGTCATTTCATCAGTTGTTGTCAGTCAGTTCATCCGTCAATATCAGCCATTTCCATGACTGAATCACTGAACCATTATCAGTCATTTCAGATAAAGAAATAAATAAACTAGCAGTTCAGAGAATTGTGTGAAACGGGTAAACGAAATTAGGGTTGGACATCAGAATTCAAATTACATATTGATCAATTGCGATTGAAAATAATTAATCTTGCTGATGAGTTTTGCCATTCAAACTGCTGAATACCACGAGTCATTAGCTCATTAACCCATTGACACTGTTATTTTCCAACATTGTCTGCAAGATGCAATTAGCTGAATGTCGTACATTTTAGACGACGGTTGCATACCAACCTATATAGTACCCAACTCCCAGGGGCGGTCATTTCATGATGATGTTACATCGATACATCGATGCTGTGCGACTACATTCTATACACCACCGTATATATAAAACTTTCCTTTTTTGTGTGGAAATAAAGACAGATTTTTGGGAGTGAAGTAAATTGGAATGGATTTTTTTCATAACCTGAGCCTCAGAGAGAGCCTCAACTGTGTTTCATATTGGGATACCGATAAGAATTTATAAAAAAATTGGGACTAGATTTGGAGTTTTGGACTTAGATTTATGACTTATCGGTTTTATTGAAGCAGCAAAGTATTTTTTATAAGTAACGGCTGAAGACCGGCAGAGTTTGGGGTCAATCTGTCTCCCGCTCACTACCCCAGTGCAGCGGTCTGTCGTCTGACCGTTCTCCACCGCACCGCACGTTGCCTCTGTGTTTTGCCACGCGAGGCGTTGCATTCCGTGTGGTGCGGGAGAGGGCCCGTCATGGTCGGGGAATGCGCGGCGGTGACAGCGGCGGGTCGCCACCGCCACCGCGGCACGCCGAGCCCGCTGATCGGCCGGGGAGTGGCGCTGCTTCCGCCGCCCGCGGACCGCGCCGCCGCGCCGCCCCTTCTGTTCCGGCGCCGAGCGGAGCACCTCTCGGCTGCCCACGGCGCGGCGCCTCGCGGCTCGGCGCGGCGCGCCAGGGCCACGGGCCGCCGCTTCTGCAGGGGCGCTGAGCGGCGCACGCTCCCCTGCACGCGCTGCCGCTCATACAGCCGACAGGTATGTCTATGGTACAATTATTATAATGGCCTGCAACACAGCTATGTGGGGGCAAGACTTTGCGAGGAAAGGTGTGCACATAAAGGATTACAGATTTAATGAATGAATTCCTAGGGAGCGCTTCAAAAACCGGCCTTAGGTATGTTATGGGAGGCAGTGGTGCATAAATCAAAGTAATGACGAATAAAAGTATCCATATGAAACGAACCATGAAATGTGAAGTCTACGCCGAGTGGTTAACAAGTTTCAAGCATAAGTCACTAACAAAGACATATGTATTTACTTTTGCAATAAAGTATCTTGTTTTCCGTGAAAAGGTATTGTCTCTTTTTTGACCTTTGAAATTTAGGCTTAAAAACTAAAAATGTCAGAGGTCAAAGTGAAAGGAGATTTGGGTCAAGGTCATGCAAATTTCAGGGAAGTTCAAAAATTGATTCACTCGAACATACTAAAATTCTCGTTGCGATTAGCCTCTATTTAGGCGAGCTATTTGTGAAAAAAAAGCCTCGGGACGGTCCGTTCGATCCCTCCCTATAAGTGCGAGGGTTGAAATAAAACAAGTAGGTATTGCACACTGCACATCATGGAGTCTAAAAAACCGTTCTCCACTTCATCTCTAAACTGCGCGTCAAACTAACCACAGATCACCCGTACCATTCCCCGTGTGGGCGCTAGCCCCATTCCAACAGCCCCAGCTATGCTCGGATGGCCGGGCCATTCGAGCAATAGCTGGGGTTGTTGCGTGCACTAATGAAACCTCCAACCTCCTTACATTACATGCTCCTTTACATGTAACACTACGCAAATAAACTGTACCTACATATGCACCTCTTATACTATTAATGATGTTCCATTCCCCGCTTTATGAGGCGGGCTCCATGGCACTGGAAGTCTGCGCGTTCAGCAAAAACCGGCCATGATATTGACCAACGTTCACCGCCGGCGGCGGCCGCGCGCCGGCTAACCTTTTAACCCCTTTGTCTGGCAGCGCGAGAGGCCAACCGTCTCCCTAGCAACAGAGCGAAGTTGGTCAGGTCACCAGTGGTTTGTTTACATATTTCAATTTGTTAAAATACCATACAGAATCCAATGAAATTTCGGAACCTTATGCTTCCTACAACTGAAACATAGAGATAATTCGTTTACTTTGTTTTAGCTCCATTTCCTGGGATTCATATTTCGTCCGTATTCTACTTGTCTATGAACAGCGTCCCCTAGCGGCAAGTTAACGAAATTGGGCACGGGTGCCTTTCGGCGGGAGAACTGACCCACCAACTGTATAGGAAGCTCCGCCCCTGCGTGTCGTGTGCGTGCAGTGTCGTGATCGGCCTGCGCTGCACAGGTGACATTTTTGCCTTGTGCTTGATGTTACGAGTGAAGTGTGATTTTATGAGTGAGAGAGGTGTTGAGTACAATGATGCTGCATCGTAGCCCGTGACGCTTGTCAGAGGACAACGATCGTGAATGACACTTTCTGGGTGCGGACTTCGTGATTTGGAGCCGTGATTCGTGAGCGTAGCCAGTGAGCTATCGCGCTGTCAGTGAGCTGGGTGAGTGAGTGAGTTCAGTGAGAGTTTGAGTGGGGTGTTTGGTGTGAGTGTTGACATCTGTCTTCTGGGAGAAGGGTCTCGACCGACACGACGCCTGCACTACGATGACCAGGACTCAGGAGCTTCGGATCCCGAATGGTCAGTCCGTTCCCGACTGGTCGAGCGGTAATTCAGTTTCCATCGTGTGTTATGCGCGCGGATCCAGATGAGGGGTGCTTCATTTTTCAAAATGGATAGGCTTGTCCATTCATTATTTCTTTTGAGGCCGGACATTATCTGTTTTGATAAGAGAATATTTGCCAACATAACATTAAAGTAAACCTTATGTTTATAGTTTGTAGAAGCTGAAATATTGTTTAAATGCTTTTGTATAGTTATTTGCTTTTCTGCTTTTATTTTCGATGGGAAAGCCGAAAACGGTTTGATTTTCTTTAGCAGTTTCACATAAAACTTTAAGTTGACACTGCCTGGTCTTTATCTATTCTAAACCATCTGGATCCGCCTGCGATAGGTATACCTCCTGTCGCCCGTGTTTGTCATGTTGAGCCGCCGTGCTCTCGGCCCGGCTCCCGTCCCTGACCGGACCGCCGCGGGCACCGCTCGCCGGTCACGGGGCAGTCAGCTGACCGCTGTCCCGGCCGGCAGAGGTCACCGAAGGTCAACAAACTGGGGCGGAAAACTAGGGGATTCAGGGGCGGCATAGTCGTGCACAGACTGAAATTAGACCTCGTTCATATGTAAAATTGCTTTATAATTCTGGCCACATTCAAACATTGAACACAAGCTCCTTCAAATCACGTGAAAGCATTTATTTATAGGAACTGGGAAGCACACATGCGTTGGCTACCTATGCAATAATCTCATGCCGCCATTTGACAGATCCTGGAGAAGCACCCCAGAAGTTTTTAACACTGCCAACTTGTGTCTACTGCACGCACACCAGTACAGTACCTACTACCTACACAATGTTCCGTGTCAGGGTTGGGAAATTTATCCGGGGAGATGTATCTCTGACATACTCAAGTCAACACACGGTTAGGTGATATGCAGTATGCACCTACTCTTTACAAATTCACATCTTCCCTACTGACAATTGTCATTTTATTTTTTATTTAAGTTTATTTAAAAGATAGTCTGCCTGAACGGAAGGATTCACAGAGATAGAGCCTCCGCTAAACACAGCTCATTGCGTTGGCCCTGCCCTCTACCCTTTTACCTTTTCCGATGTTCTTTACAAGTCCTTATACCGGCTGCCTAAACGTATATTTTCTTTAGTTATTAAGTCGTCTTGTACTCGAAATGAAGCTCCCAAAATCGTCTGGTACTTGATATTATTGTTTAAAAACGGACATTGTTTCGTTTGATTTTTAGGTCGTCTCTGCATGCTTAGAATGAAGGTCTAAAACTAATTTAGTGCTTACAATTGTTGGCGAAGTTCACAAATTATGTTTCTATTAAGTGTGGTGCTTGATATCATCTGTGAAATCGTTTTAAGTTTAAAATCGTCTAGTAATTTAAATCGTCTGCTCGACCTACTAGAATGGGACTACATCTCGCCATAGATTTACTGATAGTGATTGATAATTGGATTTTGGGCATTTCGGCCATCGCTACAGATAAGCCGCCAACATGTATGTAGGCACTGCAGACTGTGCTTTTGCCCATTGTCAGATCATCAGCCAGCTGTTAATGGTATTCTGTTGTAGCCGTTCTAATAATCCCCCATTCGTAGGTGGGAGCAGCTTGCACTTGTCGGGTCATTTGACGTTTTCAATGTGCAGGATAACAGGTCTTATGCGATAAATGGCACGGCAAAGGGTGAATGGATAAATGACAATAGGTAGCTCATTACTGTTGCATATGTTCCAGGGGAATATAAGCTCAATTTCTCTTCGACTTATTTCGATAGTTGATTGCTGGCAGCCATGCTAAACTATCCCACTAACCAGGATCACTGACCGCTGGACTAGGCCGAATCGTAATTCACTTAAGTTTATATACCTATCAGTCAATGTATCAGATATATATATATATATATATATATATATATATATATATATATATATATATATATATATATATATATATATATATATATATATAAATACGTTTATTTGTTGCTGCTGTTGCGAGGCGTCGCTTGGCAAACAAGAGCCAAATGACATCCCCAATGCTATATCCGTATTCACTTTGTTCACTCTAAAGCAGTCTGATGTCACTCTGGCTAAGAGAGGGATCGAAAAAAAACATGCGGCAAGCTTCCTGGGTAGTGGATTCGGGTAGTGGATTAGGGATTTGGGTTCCTGGGTAGTGGACTCACAGTTGTGGAAATACAACTGTGTGTTGTATTAGCTACAACTCAGAGGTTACTGGTTTTCCTGTATTTATACAACACATTAAATAGGTTCGAATGGTTAGTTTTTTTTCTCACTCGCTCCTGAGTTCCGAAGCCCGAGCCGTTATAAATACCGGTGACCTTACCTTTCAACATGCGGTGAGAGATGTCACACCGGACCACGCACAATATCTTTTACCTACACCCGTCCATTTCACAACTCAAGTGGCAATTTCACGACCCCATAATCCTAAGTTACTACTTACAACTGGAGGACCGTGTCACTACCTATCTATACCTGCGGTACGAAAATCATTAAAATTGCCACCGGTGAAAAGGACGAGGGCAAGATTGGGTGGTCAGTCCGGTCAGTCTGTGGACCGAGACAGTCCTAAGAGTCTGTCCGAGTGGCTCACAAAAAAAGATCCGCTCCCGAAGCGGCCGCCGTTATACCGCGCTGTGAAAGCGATCACACCCCTGTGCTGAGATTCGGCGCGTGATAGCCCACTGCGTGCCGGACCGGTGGGGATGGGCCGCGCCGGGCCGGAGGTGGCCCGCACACAGACGGAAATGCCAGGCGCTCGGCGCGCCGCGGCGGCAGCGCGCGGTAAAGGAGGCAGGTGTCTTCTCCAGATCGGCAATCGAGGACAAATTATCCGGTGACGGCCAATTTCCACGGGGCCCGCTCGGCGCGGGGCGGGCGGCTCTTCTTTCTAGTTCAAACAGGCGGTCGGTCGGCGTGTTGTGAGGGCGCGGCGGCACACGTGGTGACGATTTTCGGGGCGGCACGTCGTCAGTTAGAGGGTGTTTTACGGCTCCCTGGGTGGCGAGTGAATAAATACGGGACGGCCTGCGAGCCAGAGGAGCGCTGGGTGGGGCGGCGGCATTGTATGATAACAGGAGAGGTGGCCGTTAGGGCCGTTCAATGAGTTAACTAATTGGTGACCGGCTGAGTGTTTTGTATGACGATGTAATTGAGTCGTAATATAGGGCGATTATGGAAGTGCCGAAGGGTATTCAATGCATACCGGAACATCACATTATGGTTGGAGCACGTTTAGAGCCGATATAGCTGAATATATTAGCTTGACATCCTGATACCTTTCGAAATGCGTACCTAATCATTACACGCGGCGAAATGGTTTAAGCCGAACAATAAGTTCTCTTAGCAACACATTTAAACTGACTTCATGTGAAGCATTAATCCTAAATATTTTTCAGAATCTATTTTAAACATCTGCATACCATGTGACGTGATATTTGTGTCACTGATTGTAGCTATTGATTACGCATGGTGTTGCTCCATACGACACGGCATCTTGGAAAACGTTTCTACACACTTGTACTTGGACGTTGAGCATATATTGCACACTCCATGGACAATGGACATCGACACACCCCCGGCACTTATTCCGATGTATGGCTAGGCTATAAATAAAATACATGGCATGCAACTAAAACAACTGCAATGCTATGCAAAAAACACTATGGTCCTACAAAAAATATTGCCACAAAAACTGACTAAATGCCATCCTAGTTGTAAAAAAATCCATTTGTGACTAGAATCAACTACGAAACTCGCAAAAACGATTCTAAATCACACAAATAAGCCTTCCTGTAAGTGCACACAGTGCAGCATTCTCCCTGAATACAAACCAAACACCACACCAAAGCACACAAGACGGCCGAATCTACTATCTAACTAGGTTTAACGGTATACCGAATTCATCAAATGGCTATGAAAGCACATCAAACGCTTTTGCGTAAAACGAATCTAAAGCACACAGTGGCAGGAGCTCGCTCGCTAAGGTCGTTCGAGTGATTCACACGACTGCAAAATAATCGCACTGTATACATGAATCGACGCCCTTCAATATGCCTCGAAAACGGATATCTGTACGACAAACGGCTATCAGATCAGTGCACATGACAACACCATCAAAAAACGCCATGTTAACCGCAGCGGCAGCGGATACATGTGGAAGTCGCATGTCGAATACTGGGACTGTGGGGGCCCGATAGTGGCCGGGGCAGGAAGCGGACAGAGCTGGTGACGTCAGCTGGGGCACGTCACCAACTCCAGCCGTCACTGGGCTGATGGTTTATCGAGCACAGACGTCTCGTGCTCTGTGGTCTGCGGCGCCGCCAGCAGCCGGCGCCGACGGGCGGTGGCGGATATCGGACAGGATACAACCGATCCGGGACCGGCGACCGCCCGGCGCGGAACAGCCAGGCGTAAAGATCGAATCGATTCGGGGTCGCCGAATTTAGCGGACATGCAAAGAGCTATTATTACATATACGATCATAAAACAAGTTTGGTGTACAGTAATTACGCTTCTTCCATCGTGGGAACGACTGAAAGTGGATACAATACACCCGCAACTACACCGTTTTCACAAAGCTCGTTCGGTGGCAATGCTGGCTAGCTGAATATTACGACGATGACTTGTGACTGAACACCAATATCGACGAGAAACTGTGCATAGTTCTGCAATGGCGCTGTTACAGTATCACTACATCATAAGACGCTCCATCCTCCAGCACAGACAGATTATATATCGGTCAAGATCACAACGGAACCTGCGCGGGAGGTAAGTAATCCCACCACTGAGATGGTAGCCGACTATTGTCCGTTTTCTTTTTCTGGAGATTTCTGCGAGCGGAAACCGAAAACACAGCCGCTGGGATCTGATAGCGGCTCCAACACGACTTATCGTGTCTTTGGGAAAACACCGACCGAAACTCGCTAAAACGGGCCCAGATGAGACAACTGTGGAGTCACGCTTTATGTCACTCTAAGCTGCTAAGGGCCAGAAGACGCAGTGAGAGTATGTAGATCTTAACAAGTTCCGGTGGCATTTTCATATTTCAACACAGCCAGAAGTGGAGGTCTGGCTTCATGCCGAGTGTTTATTTTTTTACTGTCTGATTCTTTTCTCTTACCTTGCTATTCAATGCGTTTTTTTATCTTTGATATAATTCATAAAAAGTGTAAATGATTGAATGAGAATTTCAGAGGTCAAGACCACACATTAAGTAGTTTTATAGGTAGCAGCACGAGGCAAATGAGGCGTTCCAAACCAGGTTCGAGCCCAGGTCTACCTTCTATGTAAACGAAACAGTCTTTGAGAGCGGTAAGCACCGAAAAAGTGAAATGTTTACCAAGTAATTAGCAAGTACCTCGGCTGTATCCTCGAAACATGAGACCATAATCTCAAACCTAATCTCATTCAGTTTTTCCCGTCATGTTGTTTGTGGTGTTGATGATATAACCGCCGCACTCCCTGCTAACCAATACGGAGAGCACGGCAGACAGTCCCCTCATCCCTGTGAACCTCGTGACTAGACGGCTCTGGGCACCTCTCGGCGACATCTACAGCTGTTCTGTACACAATACACCTGTCCAGTGTCCACATCAGACTTTCCATCACAAACTCTTTTGACACAAGTTTTGACTGAAACTAACGGGTGGTCAATATGAAACTGGACAAAGTTTGAATTGTTACTGTGTCGAAAGTTTTCAAGCGAAAGCAACGAAAATCGCGTTACCGTGCCATTATTTTGTTGTGATCATGCTCGCCCTAATGGATTTGCAACACTGGACCTCTGTCAGCCTCCAAGCGCACGCGCGCTGGCAGCCCCGCTATTTTCTTTCGCGGCACCTCCGGGTCGATTTGACGGATGGCCTGCTGGATTATCCGCTTCAATTGTGCGTCTCAGTTGACCTGTCACCTTCCCTTAAACACTTTCTGTTTGATGAGCCCCACAGATCCTCAATGGGCTAAATCTGAGGGGTACATGGCGGGTTCGTGTCACGTGCTGTTTCGGGCACCCCAGCCTCCTCAAAAAGTTTCGTGTTCTAGCGCGCGTATTGTGACTGTTGCAAGGTCGGAACCTAACAGAGCATCATGCTCTGTGTTCTGAGACTCAAGAAGTGGTAACAATACGCCATTCAAACACTTTTCATAGCACAGTTCGCCCTTTACATTGCCTGTGCTCGGCAAGTAACTGGACGCGTGAGCCCCTCGGACTCATAGCAAGCCAGACGGGTATTTCGGGTGGATACTCGCTCTCAGGTCGAAAGCGAAGGTGCGATCCACATGTGGAATAGTCTCTACACCAGATGAGGTGTAAAATTCGCCAATGGAAGGCATTTGGCCGCCACTGCAGGTGAAATAAGATTCATCGTCCATATGCACCTCCATGTTTTTGCTACCCTGCATTGGACCCTGTGACAGACGGCGCAGGCGGATTTTCTGTGTACGAAATTGTGCCTCCGTCACCTTTATACTATTTTTGTACCTGATTCCTGCTTGTTGACACATTAATTGGTCATATGTTTTGAAGATTCCAAAATTTCTTCCCAGAGATCACAAGGAGAGCCCCAACTGTTCGGTGACGGCACCTGTTTGTTTCTTCCGGTGCTGAATGCGCCTTTTCTTGGTGATCTTGCCGTTCCCACCATGCAAAACATCTGCAAGTCCTCAGAATTTATCGATGATCACATATTCTTAAGATCTGGTTACACCCTATGGCGTAATGTGACGCATAATGATAGCACTTTTGTAATTTGTGTTATTTTCACAAAGTTGCGCGAACAGGTCCCGGAACGCTTGCTGACTTACCGGCGCAATGTTTTTTACTAGTTAATAGCAGAAAGTTGAAATCTGAGCTGGTAATATAGAATAACTGGAAGTATTCACCAGCCAAAAATAATTAAAATCTGTCCATAATTGGAGATGCTATGCTTAATCAAATTTTGTCCAGTTTCATACTGACCACCCGTTAGTTCTTTCGTGACGTAGTTTTCAACACCCTCCTCATGCCTCTCCCGAGCGTCGTTCTCACGCAACGGCCACCAGTGACGTCACCGGAGGCTGCTGATGACGTCAGCGGCGTCTAGACGAACATGGAGCGGTACTCGTGGGGCAGAGCGCCGCGCCGCGGGAAGAACACATGCGAGGGGTGGAGGTCGAGCAGGTTGGAGATGCTCGACGTGTACAGGTCGCAGAAGTGGAAGAGCCGCCGGGAGAAGTAGCTGGGGTTGTGGTGCGTACGGAACAGGCTGCCGAACTGGTGGTTGAAGATGGTCTTGGTGTACAGTCTGAGGGGGAGAGCGTCGGTGAGTTAGTGGAGGTTGTTTTTGAGGGTAAACGTAGTCTCATTGACGAAACAAGGGAAATTATAGATAAAAAAACATAACATCGAACGCAAGGAATAAACTGGCAGCAAAATGATGCTAATCTTGCATTGTTCCTCAGCCAAATCAATGCTACCAGTATAACGCCTTTTGGGGCGACTAACGGAGCGAGCGAGAGGGTGGGCCTTGCACGTGCGAAATTTCGAGGGGGTACCTCCAACTGACTTATGCACGGCACCCTACTAACCGGTCTCTAGCGGTGTGCCAAATTTGAGCACAATCAGCCCAGCCGTTCTCGAGATCTGGAAGCGGCAGCCTGCACGTGCGCACATGCAAAATGGGTCCCAACTGGCTTTTGCTCGGCACCCTACTAACCGGTCCCTAACCGCGTACCAAATTTGAGCGCAATCGGTCCAGCCGTTCTCGAGATCTGGAAACGACCCCTGCACGTGCGCACGTGCAGCAGCACCCCCAACTCTGGCACATGGGTATGCATTGCCTAGTGGGTGCCTACCTTCATGCCAACTTTCAGCGCAATCGGCCAAGTAGTTACCGAGATATTGCAACTATTACAAAACTGACACCTCTTCGTTTTGCACGTGGCACGTGCATAAGGGGTCACCCACATGCATCGGGAATAGTCCAATACTTGGTAGAAGGAATGAAGCTACCCTACAAAAATTATCGCATGTAAATCGGTCAAGTGGTTGCTGAGATATAAGCCTCGCAAAAGCGTCCGCACGGCCGGCCGCTCATACTCGGAAATTTCCGTTAATCTAAGGAAAGACTCCGCTCGCTTCGCTCGCTCCGTAACTAATCTTTACGCACACCTGATCAGTTTTGACTCACCCCATCAAAAAGCAGTAAGCCATACATTTTTCAAAGTGCACGTCTGAGTTCCTTAGTCTTTCAGCACCATACCGATTACCGATTCAATACCAACCAACCGACCACAGCCCTGACCTCGACGACCAACTAGCTTCACTATCAAGACATAATGAACATCAAATGGCCATGGACACAAATATCGCCGACAGGAGGCATTTCCGGTGCATCGAGCTCCCAATCCCAGCTCTCACGCACTATCCTCCCACTACCAGTGCTGCCCTCTGTCTTGAGTATCAGGCGCCCGCTTCCACCCACCCACAGCCCTGCGATTAGAGTCTACCGATCGCGCTCAAGCTCGAGATGGGTCGTCACGATTAGACGTAATTCTTCACGGTTAGAAAACGTCCCTCGATAAAACACTGCAAACTCGTAGTTCACGTATGTAGTAGTATCATTACTGCTGGTCAACTCTTCACGATTACTGTCAAGCCGTTCTGATAAGCTCCCACCCTGATTAGGAACCCCCCCCCCCACGATACGAGTGAGCCCTCCCAGCCACCTCTCAGCCTTACCAGTACTCAGTCCCACTCCCACCTGTCGACATCCCTCCCCTCCCGATCCCCTCCTGCCCGTCTCTCGGCCCTGCCCCGCCCGTCTCTCACCTAAGTTGATCGCGCTCGGCCTCCCACCGCTCCAGCACGACCCTGTTCTCGGGTCGGCGCAGCTCGTTCTGTTCGCCCTCAATCAGCTGCTGTAGCTGTTGCAGCCAGTTGCTGTTCTCCTTGTACTCCGGACGGTTCAGGATGCTGATCTCGTGCTGACGGAGACGCACAGTGGAAAGGGTTAATGGCGAACAGAGCATTTACAACAGACAAATCACATGAGACAGAAAAAGCACGTTTCACAGGTAACGTATTAGAGAGTGGTTAACTTTGGTCGTAAGTTAACTAGGTTAACTTAGTAAACTTCAGACAGTCACGTATCTTTGCAGCGGTCAACATCTCTGCTACTCCTGTCGCAATCTCGCCCCGATTTCCGTCCCGCCGCACAAAGCCGACTTTCTCGAGTGTCGCCGGGCGGGCGGTGTGTTTGATCCTCGGCCCGTCCGCTGTATGGGTCGGCACGCAGTCCCGCACCCACCCGCACCCCGCACCCCGGCACGGCGTGGGTGCGGGTCAGACCCCCAGGGGGGGGGGGGGGCTGACACCACAGAGACGCTCTGCCCACTGCAGTACATTCCACACCCGAGCTTAGCACCGCGGCTCAGCATTCAGCAGCCTCACCCACACAGAGGCAGAGACAGAGTTCAAAGGCGGGTTACTGACAAAAGCCAGGTTACCGACATACTGTGGAGTTACGACAGAACAGACGGCGGAATATGTGCTCCCGGGAAACCAGATTCAGCGCAAAATGTCCACCGTTATTTTCTTTGGAATAAAAGGAGCTGTCATCCTTGCAACAGCTTACCTCACATTCTTCGGACCATTAAAATCAAATGACCCGACCTCTGACAATAACTGACAAACGTTTGCCTGACAATATCCAACTCAAAACGGCCAGTTAGTTATTCCCTCACCAATAATCCACTAATCGGTTCCACCATAGACGGCCTACTTCTGAAACACACTTATTACTTACACTGTCTAGTGTCGTTCGCAGAAGCACAAGGGCTAGCTTTCACACTTTCCCTACACCAGGGAGCTAAAATAACGACCTCCTAAACTCACATCCAGTTCCCAGAGAATGGCGCCGGTCCTCCATCCGTGGTGGAGCCGCACGTCGGCCAGATCAGTGTAGGGGTGGTCGCCGAAATACAGCACGTTCCCGCCCGCCCAGCCAGTCAGCTGCTGCAGCTGACGCACGTTACCCTGGCAACGGGGAGACAGCGCCAGTTACCAACCAGTTACCATGGTGATAGAGGAACAGACGGCGCCTGAGCAACGGTCAGAGAAACGGAATTGCGAATGGGAGGCGAACTAAACGCACTAAAACGCACTAAACGCATAGGTGATACAGATGAGGGCAGATGAGGTGCGTTTCGTTGGCAGCAGAGATCAAAAGTTAACTTGGTTATAGAAGCACCAGTGACTGTAGCGACAGAAAGCTGACACAATACAATGTATTCATTATCTTTGGGAGGAATGTGATATGAGCAATGAGTATATACAAGCATAAAGCCTAAAAATCAGCGCCTTAAACGACAAAACTCCACACCGGCGCGGTTCCTACCTCACAGTAAACTTCTCCCTTTTCAATCTTGGTAACCTGGCTCCAAGTCTTCGACTTTGTCTCCAGATCATATCGCCTTAGCGGAGACGACCACTGGGTGAAAAACTTTGGTTTCTTTGCCTCGACAATCACAAGATCAAAGCGATCCCTCCAATCATCCCCGACCAGAAAATTCATGCCTCGATTTCTGTAACAAAACACACACAAAAACCACGTGTGAAAAAGGACGCCACACAAAACACGCGCGTCAAAAGTCGGACCGGAAGCCTATTCAAAGGGCGGCGGGTGACCAAGCACGACTGCCCAGCAGGGGTGACCATTTGATAGGCATAGAGAGTATGCATTCCGCGCGTGCCGGGCATAGCGGGCGCGCCTCGAGTGGCGGCTGGTTCGAACGGAGGCGGGCCGGCCATCATAAAGGGCCTTTGGTGATGCGCCGGCCGGCCATCCGTCTGTATTAGAAGCGACGAGTGAGGTGCCCGCGCCACACGAGGCATTTCCTGTCACACGGCGGCGGCGCGACGGAAAATAGCTCCGGTAGTTACACTGTGCGCCGGTAGGTGGCAGCGCCGGCACACGCACACAGGTATCAATGGCCCATTCATTCACACACATCGATCAAACACACAGCACACTGCTTCGATTCTTTGCCAAACAAATACAAACTACAGTATAGTAAACGTTATCTCCAATCACTATATAACGGTTCATGAGGGGACAATGGGCCCCAGAACCGTGAACGGGTCTAGGAGGAAAACCTTAAACGACTTCCTTCTATCCTTATGCTTCACCTTGATAAATCAGGAAAAGAAAGCAAATTGTTTTGCGGCGTTCTTGCAAGAAATTAATCATAATTGATTAATTAACGCAAAAACAGCAAGAAATTATTCCGCCGAATTTGAATGTCGTCATCAATTTGGCTAGTCTGGATGTGCTCGGCGAAAAAAAAATCAGCGTTGCAAAATATCATCGAGAGCAGGCCGTCAGTGAAGGCCCCTTCCCCCCTCCAGCGACTTACACAAAGTCGAACGGGCTGTTGGTGACGAGGAACAGCCTCCTGCCGTGGTGCACCAGTCGGTCCAGGTAGCGCACCAGGTCGGGGCTCTCCTCCATGTAGTAGGCCGGGTCGCGGCCCACAATCCCGTGCATCAGAGGGTGGATGCTGCCAATGGCGTTCTGACGGGACAGAGGTGAGGGGGCACGGGTCAGTTGGTGGGTGGTGGGGTCAGATGGTATGTCAGGAATGGGTTTTTCAAAAGGGTAATTCAGACACGATTCTTGTTCTTTATTTTTGTACCAAAAAACATTTGCTGACGCAAACGACAGTTGTGAACGAAAGCGAAGAAGGTTTGATAAAAAAACGAGCTGATACAGGAATTAAGCGAAAGGTTAAAAATTTAACGATCAATCAAAACTACAATCAGAATTACCCTGCAGAATTATCCCGCACCTTTTCTTTTCCATGACAACTTCACTTAACTTTTACGGGCTCTTAACCAGCTGACGCCACGATCTGATATCACTCACCCTAACGTCAGTGAAGAGGACGGCCGGCTGGAAGTCAATGTTCTGCTGGATGAAGAGGTCGGTGACCTGGCACATGAGACACATCTCGGGCAGCGAGAACAGGTCAGCCAGCTGAACCATCCGCGCCTCCTGTCGTCAGAGGGCATATGGGGTCATATAGAGGTCAGTGAGAGGTCAGCTAGAGCAGAGGGGTCAGAAAGAGGTTAAATAAGGTCTGAGAGGGTCAAAGAGGGGTCGGGGAGGGGTCTCAGAATGAACGCCATTGAGTACATTTCGGGCAGGGACGGTTGACTAGATGATACCTCTAGGTTTCTTGCGGGGGTCGGCCAGATATTTCAGATCGTCTAGGGAATTCTCGGGCTTTTTGACTTGCCGATGAGAATAGAATTCAACATCGCTCAATGCAGATTAATCAAAAGACCTTTTTCCGTTTTATTTCTACGCGCATGAATTGAGCTATTTGCTTCACAAGACGCACGAAAAGCGATAGCAATCGCGAAAAGGGAAATGTTGATCTACAGGGTGTAACGAAATTATCCGGACATCTATTTTTTCGCCATATCTGCTCGCACAGTTTCTTTTTTAATGTTAGAAGCTGGAAAATTGGATGAATGCATACCTCTGGTATCTGCTCTCAACTCAGCAGTGACCTGACCTTGCGAAATGACTCTTGCTCTGAGTAAGAGTCGAGTCGCCGACGGGTTCATTTGATAGTTTTCGTTTAAGGCAGTGGAGAGAAGGGAGTACAGTCTCTCGTTTCGTAGTAAGGCTACGTGTTCGTGGCATGGTGGCATGAGCCAGAAGCTGGTCTGTCAGCAGCTGGACATCAGCAGCAGCCAGTAGCACATCTGCCTGAGGCGTAATAAGCTTGGACTTGGTGGCAGACTCAGCCCGGCCTCGATCGCAAAAGGCGCCCTTTGCCAAGTGGTGAGGAGAGTTGTCAGGATAGCGACAAGGAAACGGCACCAATTAATTCGCAAACTGACTCGAATTCTTACCAAGGCAGATAATAAGAGGTCCCATATCATGATTCACCGTCACCCGCCCTTTAGCTTGGTTTTACTGCCCTTCAAACTGAAAAAGACAATGAAATTGACGGGAAAACAACCAGTCCACCACCTTTGGCCTCAGGCCATGGCGTGTCCATTGGTCGAAGGAAGACATGAATGAGGTGGCCTGGTCGGATGGGACGCTGTTCGAGCTGCGATGTCCGTTGAACCGTCAAATCGGCCATGTGTGGGCTGCCAGCAGCTCGAACATGCCGGCCGTCGCCGGCGTCAAACATCCGGCCAAAATCCAGACCTGGAGCATGTTCAGCTGCTGTGCAATATTCAAGTTGTTCATGACGCCACAGAAAACCACTATCAGTAATGAGTATTACCGGCGCAACATCCTGGCTAGCGATTGGTTGGAGCCACTCAGCCAGACGGCACAGGAGGGCTCGGTTTCTGAACGCGTGCTGATGCCTGATTCAAGCCGCGCAGTCTTCATGCGGGGCGGCGCACCACCTTCAAGTCCCTAGCAGAATGAGAAGTGATGCCGAGAGGACCTATTGTTCATCTGGGCTAACGGGCTATGGCTTGGAAAAAGTTCCCATCCCAATTCCATCGATATCTTATGGACTATTGTCCAGCAGGAGATGAATGAGGGGACACCCACCACCAGCGCCGCCCAACTGTGGGCACAGGTTAGTAAGGCGCTGCTCTACATGAAACCCACTGTGCTGGAAAACCCAGTGGCTGGAATGCTCCGAAAATTTGTACCTGCGCTCTTATGAAAGGTGGCTATATATGTAATAATTCAAAAGAGAAAATATCAGATTGTTTTGCTTCTTAATTACAGCGCGAAGAAAGATGTCCGGATAATTTCGTTACACCCTGTACATATCCTCCAGTTTGAATTCCGCCAAAGACCTCAAGCGCCTAGTACCTTGAACCACTCCATCGATTCTGCTACATCACCAGCAATTTGTCTGTGACGCCTAGTGCCAGTGAAGCAATGGTAAATTTCGCTGTCCGCTTCAGGTTCGGACTCAGTCGAAAATTGTACAAATGTCCAAACATATCACCCCAACTTTAATACGGCATCTCTCAGCCAGTTTACCCTCTGACTCAGATTCAGGTTCAGATTTATTTGGCGAAAGATCCACATCGCCACATATGGTTTTTCACAGTGGCACGTCAGCAAATTTAACCTTCCAGGCGGTGGGGGGGCATTTTTTTGCCCCCCCCTTTAGTTTTTTCAATATATCTCGAGAACCGCTGCGCCGATCGTCACCAAACTTTCCGTACCCTCCCGGGAGCAGCTAGCGCACATGGTGACCAAAAATTTTTCCAAAGGCTATGATAGGTTGGCCGCTAATGACGTGAGAGTGACGTCATTTTTGCCATTTTCGACCCAAAAAAAGGTTTCGCGGGAAGAGCTGTCAGACCTACAGCTTTAGAGATACAGAAAAATGTTTCAGACATAAAATGTGTGGAATCAAAAGGGCTACAAAACTGCTATTTCGGTTTTTCGAATTTTTGGATTTTGACCCCCAAAAATAAAAAAATAGATTTTTTGAATATAATAGCCAAAAAAATCCAAAAAGTTTTTTGAATTTCGAAAAAAACGGAATATATGTGATAGTCCCTACCGCCTTCTATCTACATACCAAATTTGAGATCGATACCTCTTTTTTTGGCCAAGTTATAGCGAAAAAAACCGTTCAAAATTGATGACGTCAAATTTTCAAACTCAATTTTTAGCAATTCTAGACCTTGTAGCGCAAAAAAAAGACCACCATTAGACTCCCCGTGACGAGCTGCATCGAATCGATACCCATTTTATGCAAAAATATCAACTTTGAAATTTGACCTTTTTTGACCTGACCTTGACCTGACCTCCACCAGAAAGTGACCTAAACCGTACCTGATGGTCTTATAACCAACACCATTGAGTTGGAAATGAAAAACTGGCCATAAAACATGCATCGCATAACCTTAGTAAAGTTGGGCTCATGTGGTGACCCTTGGTGACCTTTGGTGACCTGTCCTGTGACCTGACCTGGTATGACCAGTGACCTCTAATAGCAACATATGTACTAGACAACTGACGCCTTATCGCTGATTTTCGACAAAATGCGTTTTACTCGGTGTTATAGCGCTTTCCCTAGAAGCCCCGTGAACGGTGAAACATTTGATCTTTGACCTGACCTGTGACGTCATCGGTGACCCCGAGGTCAATGAAATTTGGTTTCCCTCCACAAATTTGACAGGGCTATCGAACGCCGTTTGAATTTTCCGGATCTGTCCAGTAGTTTCGGAGATACGGGGGGGGGCAAAAAAATGCCCCCCCCCCCCCCACCGCGCGGAAGGTGGCTGGTAGGCCCACCGCCTGCCGGGTTAAGGTCTAAAAACTCTGTCGAACGACTGTGACAACCGCGGAGGGATACCGCACCGGGCTGGCCGGCCAGCCACACCGCACACCATCAGAACCATCAGAAGGTCTCCCGAGCTGAGGTCATCGGGACGGTATCGAGGCGGTAACTGGGCGGTAGGAGGGCGGTAACTGGGCGGTAAGGGGGCGGTAACTGGGCGGTAAGGGGGCGGTAAGAGGTCAGTATCGGGGCAGTATAAGGCGGTAACGGGGCGGTAAGGGCGGTAAGAGGGCGGTAGTAGAGCGGTGAACGAAGGACAGAGTATGTAGGGTACGACTACGGACGGCCGTTACAGGGCGACAACGGGATTAGTTACAGGGTTAGTCATGGGACGAAGTAAGGGCAATGACAGTAGGGAGTGAGTGGGGCGGTTATCAGGGAAGATCGCCCGCCTTTAAATTAGCGTCGGTGACCACCGTCGCCGCAGCGAGCAGCCCCCCCCCCCCCCCCGGTGACAGATTAGCCCGGCCGACCACCCCCACCGCTGACACTCTCTGTCCCTCCCCTAGTCCCTGGCCCACCCATCCCGCCGACCGGCCGACCAGTCGGCGGTCCCCTGCGGGGGACGGGGTGGGCGGTCCTCGCGCAGTGGCCGCCCACCCGGTAGAACCGCACTCGACCACCCGTGGCCACACATTGTCCTTGCCACCCAATTCAGCATGCGGTCGCGTTACGTCTAGCAGTGCACTGAGATAACTCACCATGTCTTGTCGATCCTGCTTATGGCAAGCCGCAAGGTGGAATGAAGGAAGGCAAAGATCAAGATCAGTCAAATAAATTCACCCCCTCCACTTTCTGAGGGGAGGCTAATGTGATCGGAAATTAACGTTAGTTCCTCGTCATTATCCAGTTGAAGCGGGATACATCGGCAAACTACACAGCAGGTCACAGGCGGCCCCAGTGCAGTACGTGAGACTTCGTATCTCTTGACTGCCGACAGGAGCGAGAGGAGAAGAGGGAGGGAAGAGGAGAAAGGAGGGGAGGGAGAGTGGTGACGGAGCGATAACAGGGGAGGGGGCGGTGCAAAGGCCCATGGACCAATCACGTTCGACGGTGGGAGTAAAATGGCGCCCCGGACCGGCGGAGGGACATGAGAGGTCCGTCCAGGGAGGGGCGCCGACGAGACGAGGGGAGTACAGCGACGGCGAGAGGATGGAGAGAAGACGGGATGGAAAGAAACTAGAAATAGTTGGTCGATAAGGATAGAGCAGAGGGTAAAGAGTGTTGACACCGATGACTGCTTGCTAGTTAAGGAAAGCTAAAACCTTACGCATCTAATAAGGGCTCTAAGAGGCAGAATAGCAGCAGGGAAGTCATATATGTAAATTGTAAGTGACTTCACGAATGATTACCAAACCAAACAATTTTAAAGACTTCTCACTACCGAAAATCGCGCCAACCTTCATCTTCCACTACATCCATCAATCCACGGCGTCCATCGTATAGCTATTTAGTCAGAATCCATATACTGTGACCGTGCCCGTGTACCCAGCCAGGTCACTCAGCAGTCGACCCGGTCAGGTCATTCAGCTGTCAGCCCGATCAGTCGACCGGTCGACACGGCCAGGTGACTCATAGGTCACCAGTCAGGTCACTCACAGGTCGATCCGACCCGGCCAGGTCAGGTTAGGTAAGGTCACTCACAGGTCGCCCCGACCCATTCAGGTCAGGTCACTCACAGGTCGATCGCCGGTCGACCCGGCCAGGTCACTCTGGTAGACCCGGTCAGGTCATTCAGCTGTCGGCCCGATTAGTCGACCGGTCGACACGGCCAGGTGACTCACTAGTCGGCCCGGTCAGGTCACTCACAGGTCGACCCGACCCGGTCAGGTCAGGTCAGGTCACTCACAGGTCGACCCGACCCGGTCAGGTCAGGTCAGGGTCACTCACCGGTCTGCCCGGCGGCGGCTCGATGTAGTTGATGGGAAGCACCGTCGAGCCGTACAGCTCCATGACCTCTGCATCGGACACCTTGGACAGACCCCTGTCGGACAGAGAGGAATAAACAATCAGGCACTGCGCTGGGCACCAATCACATCTCAATGAGGGAGGGGTATACTATCAGAACGGTCACCAATGCTCAGGATATGCCGTGTCCTGCTTGATTGTTTTAACAAATTAAGTTAAAACAATCATATTTGTCTTGTATATTTCTCATGAGCTCGCCGATCGTGGGAGGGGGGCCTCTAAACATGTCAGCCTCTACCACGGCCCAGTCCGGGGCGCATTCGTAAGTTCGTTTGCCTGGAAACCGGCCGCGTCTCAATAAGGTCTCGTAAGTCAGTTCTCGGTCAAGTTATAATGCCTAATTTGCTAGAACTGCCGATACCTGTGGTTTGGTTTCAACTTTCAACCCCTACTACCTAATCAATAATCATGTAACCAATGCAGATACTTGTAAAGCCAAATCATGGATTTCATCCGTCTCTTCATGCCTCAACTAGACAAAATTAGATCAAAGGCGAAAAAGCGCCGAAAACGTTATTCCAAACGACCTATCGTCACTTAATTCAGTGTATGTAGTCCATCGGAAGGCAGAACCATCACATCAAAAAGCCATAGTACGGCAGAATCGCTCGATCGACACGTTACCAGCCCATTAGCACCCGTGGAAAGCTTCACCAAACAGACTTGGAAGTCAACACAGCATGGCGACGACATTCGCGTATTGGGCTGCTGACCACCCCATGTGTTCAAACAACACCCGACGCCGGTCTCCCGTTGATCGACAAAAGCAGCGACTCGTCGTTCATCATAGGCGCGAGTAGCGACGCTGCACCTACAAAAGGTCACAGTCCGCAAACACGAAGAACCGTGAGGGCATTCAAACAAGTTATTGTTGCGGGCGGAACATATCGACAGAAAGACCGGCAATATCGACGGAAAGACAGTGGCAATGGGGTCTCTCTTGTAGACATGGGATGGTGCATGAAGATCGCCCAAGGTCTGTTGACAGTCGGTGCATATGCTAGCGGCCTGTCGAGTCAACACCAGACAGTACCGATGGTGTTTGTGTGCTCAATACCGACCACTGGCCGCCCGCCGTCCCAGAGTCCTCAGTGCGGGCGGGCCGTCCGAACCAGTCCTCCGTCCCCTCCCCGGGAGTCCCAGACAGCCTGACGTCCCTGCCACTCTCCGCCACCACCATGGTTGTCTCGGCGAGCGGTGGTGTTGTGGTGCACCGCACCGTCATCTCCGGTGGCCCGCCCGATGAGCTGATGCCGCCGCAGCAGCGGGCTGGTGCCGGAGGACCGTGGTCCGGCCCGGCGCGGGTCTTCCTGGCACTGCTGCGGGCCGCCGGCGCCTCGGGCCGCTCCGGCTGGTGCCCCGCTCTGTACGCCACCCTCGTCTACGGCATGTTCAGTGTGGCGTCCTTCATGGCCGTCCGCACACACATTCAGCATGGTGCGGCTGTTCGGGAGCAAACGGGCAGTCTTCTGACGGCCGCCGTCGACTCGGGGTTCTTTGGCGTAATGCCGGTGCTAGCCTGGGCCACGGTGACGGCCACGTTCGTGCGCGGCCGCGCCCGGTACGGCCGGCTGATCGCCCGCCTGACAGGGGTACTCACCGACACCGAGCGGCTGCTGCCGAGCGGCGGCCGCGCAGGACCCGACCTACCCGCCTGGGGAGCCTGGTTCGTGGCCATTGTCTACACGGCAGCCACCATCATCATCGGCATCCTGACCCTTCCGTGGCCGTGTCATACACTGAACTTCGGCTGCATGCTGATGGTGGCGATGATGTCGATCATCACCCTGACGCTCCTGGCCTTCATCCTGGTACCGCTGAAGTTTGTGTTCGCCTGTCAGAAGATCGCCGCCGGCCTGCAGAAGATCGAGGAGTCCCTCTCCGCCCTGCTCTCAGGCCGAGAGGCCGACCTTCGGCACCTGGAGCGGCTGGGCCAGCTGCAGACGCGGCTCTCCGAGTGCCTCCAGCAGCTGACTGAGGACATGGCTCCCGAGCTGCTGCTAGCCACCACGTACGCCGTGCTCTCCCACATCACCGTGATGCTGATGCTGCTGCGCTACGTCAGCCCCGAGATGCGGCACTACAACGGTGTCATCAACTGCGTGTTGATGCTGTTCACCAACGTGACGACTCTGGCGGGTCCGTGCGAGGCCAGCCAGCAGCTGGTGTCGGCCGCCGGCCGGCGCTGGGCGCTGCTGCTCAGTCTGGAGCGCCGCCACCCGGCGCTGGCCGCCGAGGCCGGTCTGCAGCGCGAGGAGGCCGGCCGCCAGCTGGAGACGGTCGGCGAACTGGGCCTGTTCCGACTGCGCCGCTCCACCCTGCTCAGCCTCGTCTCTACCGTGCTCACCTACATCATCGTGGTGGCGCAGTTCCAGTCGGCCGAGAACCCCACGGCCTCCGCCGCCGCCAACAGCACCGCGAGCCGGAGGTAGGGACAGCTGGAGCCGGGACCGACCCTTCAACACTCGACGGCACTGGAAGCACTGAGGGGCAGCAGGCGCCGGAACCGACCACAGCACTGCAGTCCGGCCTCCGGGGTTAGGCCGTAGGGACAGCAGGCGCCGGGTCTCACCGGGACTGATGAGCCGGGATCGACTCGCCGCCTGCAGCCCAGAGCGGCATTGAGCGGAAGATATGCCTATACGATTGCGCTGTTTTGTTATCCGATACGTGTTCAATGTTAACCTACCTACCAAGTACCAATTAAAATGTTGGCTCACTTTTACCTACCTAGCTAGTGACCTACTACTTATAACTACATAGGTTTTGTTATCGCGTAGGTATGGTTGCTTTCTTGATTTGTCCATAAAGAACACAGAAGCCGAGAGCCCAGCTGTGTATCTTGAAGAATCTTGGCTCTGCGGAGAGCTGCAGTCTAGCTAGAGGTGGCAAAGGTGAAAATTTTGGGAACCAGACTCGAACCAGACCCGACTGGACATTTCTGGAACCAGTCGGACCCGGTCTAAGTTGGAATCGGAGCCAGTTGGACCCGTTCCCAAAAGTCAAATAATGCAAATTATTTGTAGGTATCATTAGTTGCATCATGTAAAACACGGCTATATCCCACTGGGAATACTTATTTACAATCACCGTGGGAATACCCATAACTCATAAGCTAGCTACAGTGTGGCGTGCAAAGAAACATAGGTACCTAAACGAGCAAATGTTTTCTTTCCATTCACTTTACATTTTGTAATCATGTGTAGTGTGCAAGATGTATGGTTTATGGTAGGACCCGGTTGGACCCGTCATAATCAGAGGTGGAGATCTCGGGGGGTTGGGGGGGGGGTCAGGACCCCCCCCCCCCCCCTGAAAACGAATTACTGCTATGTAAGTCAATGGTACTGCATCCAGCCCGCCTCCATCTGCCCGGCCTGGACCCCCCCCCCCCCCCTGAAATTTTGACAGATCTTCACCCCTGGTCAGAATATTTCCATGAGCCGGGTTCTCGGGTCCACATTTTGCCACCTCAGCCACCTCTACTGCAGTGTTCGCCATGGGCCGGGCCAGCCCAATGGGCCATGGGCTGGGCTGGGCTACGGGCTGGGCTGGGCCCTAAAATATGAAGGATCGATGGGCTGTGGATGGGCTGGGCCAAAAAATGTAAAGTGGAGTCAGGGGTTACATAGTCAGGTTATACATAGCTTATTACTGTGGAAGACTCAAAAACGAGTTAATAAAGCACGCATGCAATGTCCATTGTGCATGCTGCTCGCAAAAGATTTTTTTTTTTGCTACATTTGGATACCTATGTGTAGTCAATAGTTTTTAAATCCATTCATTTTTGACGGGCTGGGCCGGGCTGGCCTTTGACACTTTTACCATGAATGGGCTCGGGCTGGGCCGGGCTGTGAACCCATGGGCCTGGGCTGGGCTGGGCTGGGATTTTGCGGCCCGTGGCGAACACTGCTCTACTGCAGTCACATCAGTTAGGTATTCTGTGATAACACACACTATTCGTGCCACCCCACCTCATTCCTCTGGTAGCTCAGTTGGTAGAGCGGTGGACTGTAGCAGTATTAGTCAGACATCCATAGGTCGCTGGTTCAAATCCGGCCCGGAGGACGTTTTGAAAATTTATTTGAGAACTCAGAGCTCCCACACACGTTCCAGAACCTTGCGCAGAGGCCGACGCCGCTCATTCTTTTAAACTACTGGAACACAAACGATTGCTGAAATCGCCAGTCCAAAGCAGATCCACAGAGATAAGCATACAAATTAGGTAATTTGAGCCGACTGGTCATGTAAGGACGACGAAAAACGCTTTACACATACAAAAGCACAAACACCTACCACAAACACGTCAAGGCTAAGTTTATCAACAAATCTAAAACATTATCAAAGTTTCTACAACAGCTTATCATCTCTCATGCCCGTCAGGGAGCCCCTGGTCTCTGACCTCACGATGTCGCCTAGTGCGGAGCTTGCCATGCTACAGAGGTCACTGTAGTACCACTCGTCGCGACTCGCTCCGATATAGAGGTCGCTGCAATAGGATATCAGCCGGGGCAAGTCGCAATCCTGTGGAGTGGATTGATTGCGACAGAGGTCATTGGGAACCCATGCCAGTGCGCCGTTTATTTTTACTAGAGCTGTCTACATCAATCACAGGGAGGCGAAAGCGGCCACACAGTGACACTGAGACAATTCAGCGCCAGCGGGGCCGGGGGCCGGCGTCTACTTGACCGGCGCGTCTGCGGAGCGCTCCTCAGCGTGGTACGCCTCGGCCAGCCGGCGGACGGCCGGCTGCTCGCAGTAGTAGCACTCCATGCGGCTCTCGGCGGTGGCCGAGCGACATGCGAATCCCGCGTAGAACCGCACGGCCGGCTCGTTCCAGGCGTACACGTTGAAGTCGATGTGCGGCGCGCCGAGACGGACGCCGGCGGCGGCGACGGCCTGCAGCAGGCGGCGGCCGACGCCACGCCGGCGCAGCGCCGGGTTCACGTACAGGTCGGTCATGTAGAGACATTTACCGATACCGTCGTAGCCGGCCCAGGACACGGTGAATATGGCGTGGCCTACCAGCCGGCCGGCGCGCTCGGCGACCACACAGCGGAACGACGGCGGATGAGAGCCGAACGCCTCGCGTGTCAGGTCGGCGGCGCTCAGCTGCGGCAGCGTCATGTCCCTGCCCTCCAGCTGGTTGATGGCGTACAGCAGGTCCACCAGCTGCTCACAGTCGGAGACGGCCAGCGGACGGATGGCGATGGGCGGCTCGTCGGAGAGGGAGTTTTCTGACTGATGAGTGGTGGATGAGGTCCCAGAGGCGCCGTGCCCATTGCTGGTCCCGTGTCCATTGCTTGTCTCGGAAGCAGCAATGTCGACAGTGACAGGGGTGGAGACGCTCTCAGAGGACGGTGCGCCGCTGAACGCAGCCATGCCATCTGTGACAGGTGCGTCTTTGTTTGTAACAGGTGCGGCACTTTCCGCCATATCGGAGGAAAACGCTGCTGGTTGACGCCGCTGGGTTTAGGCGAAATTGAAATGAAGCACAAGCTGACTACCAGCGACGCGACGTTTCAACTTCCAACAGCACACCACCACAATGACTTTGACCACCACTGCACTGGCCGACCGTGTATGGATCACCACAGCGACTCAAGTCTGCTTATCGATTCCTGTGATGACTTACAAGTTACAAATGGCGCGATTGGCTGACCCCCAGCCAGCTGATGAAACACGCCCGCACTGCTGGCTGCTGGGTGTGGCTCTAATGTGACATCTCTGGTCCGACGGTAAAATTTGATAACGTCGACAGAGCTTTAACTCTTTTCTCGGCGTCTTGTTTTGTCCACCAGTGAGCACTAAAACATCTGAGGTGAAATTTTCAATCACTGTAACTGTCCGGTCCGTCCATAAACAAAGCACAACTTCGAAATATGATTACTTGACTTCTCAACGATGACAGGTCCGACTTGATCCTTGATCCGGCTGTGGTAAATCCGACTCTCTGCGACTCCGACTCCCAGCTTCAGCTGCTCCTCGGTTCCACGCAGTCCACTGTCCACCGCCACAGTCTGATCTATTCGGAACTCTCGCAGTAAAGCAGCAGCCCACGTGGCACTGAGATCTCGCAGTAAATGTATAGCACAGCGACTGACGCGGCAGTAGCACGGTAACTGCGCCCGTTAGAGATCAGTCGGTCGGTCGCGTCGGTCATGCCCCCCCCCCCCCGCCCCGACCTTGACTAACCCCCGCCTCATCTGACGCGCCTTGGAAGGACGCCATAGCCAGACGGCCTTGGAACATTACCGTCAGGACCGGATTTATAGTGCAACGCTTGGCTGCTGCTGAATGGAGGTATGTTAATTGCGTCACTTGCCATACCTTATGGAGAAAAACGTGTTTCTTTCCCAGTAATTCAGCTGCAGAAAATTGAGCGAAGTAAAAGATACTTTCAGCGATTTAAATATGCTAAGTGAAGTGATGCATATTATTTGTCGAACTTTCTCACTACAGTTTCATGTTCAACAAAACCTGATGAAAAGGTCCGATTGGCGATTCGCAACACCAAACCAACAATATTTTATTCAAGTCAAAGTAGTAAAGGTCACTGAGTTCAGAATCAGATAGTTCAACCCTAGACTTCCCAGTCATAGCAACAGCCTCACGCAGATGATCTGACGATCGTTGCAAAATGTTTACTGATCAGCAACCCGTTCTTTCGTGCCAGCAGTCATAAGAGTTCTTAGCCGTTATATAACCCAGTAATACATTTCGTATCACACAGTTATATCACCTACTTAAGTGTTTCATAAGTGTTTCAGCGCACATGAAATGGGAGCTCGTAGCTTGAAGAACTTGTTCAATTCGCACAATCGTCGGTCGTACTCGTGTCGTACCCCCTCCCCCGCCCCGCCCGGCAGCAGTCGGGGGGCTTGTTTATTGCTCCTCAAACGCCGGCAGGGCGGAGTAGCAGCCCAACGAGGGCAGAGGTCATATGACCACCCGGTGACACAGCCGAGCCATACGGCATACCCCCTCACCCCCCCCCCCCCTCCCGGCTCGGGGGACCACCACTGGCGCCATTCCGGAAAACTGCATATCAGAAATGTGGATTGCCAGCCATTTGCGGCCATACAGTACGATCAAATAGTCGTAAGGTGGGGACGGAGTACCAATTCAAACAGCCGCATCGTTCATCATTTCACCACATGAGGAGTCGTATTATCGATATGGGGAGCAAATGGCGAGCAATCGCTTAATTGAGACAAACTAAAGATATTAGGTGTGAGATCGATGACCGCTCAATAGCTATTCACAATATGCAGGACGCGCGGCAATGATTCCTTCATGGACGCAAGTAAACAATTATTCCTTTGACCTGGTACGACCTCATCTTGCACCTCTTGGATCGATTTTCTCATGTCATGTGAATATACAAATGCAGTGCGAATCCCCAACCAATAGATGCTTTGAATACCAAACTGAAGCTAAACATGCCAAGTATGTACAGGTCTCGCGGGTTTTAGCGGTAGGTTTTGCACCTACAAAATTTAGTGTACTTCAGGCTATATCTTCGTCGTCTTAAGCGTTTGAGTGTTAAAGATGCGATCGACTTGTTGGGTAACAAGCCGGCCATGATCGTGTAAAATGGCTTCATCGTAGATTGATTAGTCTCTGAGATATAACCGGAAATGTAAAAGTGCAAAACCTACCGCTTAATCTCGCTAGAGCCGTACCTACGAACGGACTTCAGTCTTTAGACGGACGTCGGACATTGATTGAACTCGCATTATGAAACCGGTACCATCAGTTCGCAGAATACCCATCTCTATATCTGGGATTGAAAACGATCAAAGCCTTGTCCAATCAATGACCATTGCTAAAATGCAGGCATCGGTAGGATTGTGATTGCAGGATTGCAAAATCCTGATTGCATTCCTTTTTGGTGGATTGCACCTGGATTTGAAATCCATTCCAAAAAACAGGATTTGATTGCGGATTGGACTGCATCATACTTCCAATTTTTGCAATCCAATCCGGATTGTGTTTGATTAGTGCTTTGAAATGGTTTGTTGCGATTGAAAATTATGAGATCGGCTTCATTGGCTTAATGTACTTTGCTATCAAGGGCTTTACATCGAAACTTGAAATAATTTAAACGCTTTTAATTTAAACGCTCAAAATAATATACGCTGATGAACTACATAGGAAGGGCAAAATTACGTATTTGAGGGTGAGTTTTAAAAATATAAAACATTGGTTGGGTAGAGGTTTAAATGTGGGGGTGTTTGAGGCAAAAAATATTTCCCATACAATACCTGTGCCTTAGATAGGAATTACTCGCAAGACTAGGTACTAGAAATGGGTGATTTGGGGATGGAGGCACGGCCCTATGCCCCCCTCCCTCCCCCAGATTCACTAGTGCACATAATAATACAACAGGATTGCAAAAAAGGATTGCGGATTTGATCACAATCCAAGTGAAAAAAGGGGATTGCGGGTAGGAATGCAATCCACTTCGGCACTAGGAATGTGGATTGGGAATGCAATCCTTTCAAAAAGGATTTTATTACATGGCTCCTGTGTTAATTTGGCATGAGATATTTTTTACTATTGCCCGGCATCAGGTTACTGACCTTTCAGTGTCAGGTTACTGACCTTTCTGAAGGTGAGAAGCGGTTGCCATGTCAACGGTCAATAGTAAGTTGCTCGCGCAGTGGTGTTTGAACAAAAATTCAAATGTCGTAATTTTATCGTCGTTTTCTCAGACTGTTCAGTTTGATTTCGTGATTGGCTAGTCAAGTCATCAAGAACTGGGCCGTCATTTGAACATGTCCGTTCAAATACCTCGATTTAATTTGTTAGAGCCGCATGAATTGGATGAGCTATTTTCATCGCGCAGGGCTCAGGGCACTAAAAAGGTGATTAAATCAGCAGAAGACGTCTTCATTGAGTTCTTGCAAGTAAAAGGCATATCTGTTGAAAGCTGCATGCACAGCAACGATGTCCTGGACAACGCTGTGAAGGAGTTATTCATTACTGTAAAACGCAAGGACGGTGAACGCTACAAATCGAAGAGTCTCCACACTCTCAAGTACGGCGTGAACCAGTACCTGTTGACGTCGATGGGAAAGGATATCAGCGATGAAGGGAACTTCCCACTCGGCGCATCTTCAACTTTAACATGTAAAGCAACAAAGTGTGTGCCGTAGACATGTGACGTGGCTATGATTGTATATCCAATACATTCAATTGTACCATGATATTTGTGTTTGGATATTTTTTATTACGGGATGAATGAGTACTAAGTAAAGATTCCGAGAGTTGGCCATGTAATAAAACGAATACTGCATGGGGGAGCGGGCAATAGCAAAAATATTGCCCTCTGTAACGTCACTGTCACCCTCGGGTGAAGACCTCCACAAGTGCTATTGCCCTCGGCTTCGCCTCGGGCAATAGCATTTGTTTCGGTCTTCACCCTCGGGCGACAGTGACGTCACATCGGGCAATATTTTTTGCTATTGCCCGCTCCCCCATGCAGTATTCGTATATTGCTCATGCCTGCTAAAATGACGAATGCAAATTGCAATATTATAAGGCTAGCGCCTAGCTCGTGGGATAGAAGAGGTTCTACTGGCGATCGGGAGAAGCTCAGCTTCGTAAAACGGCCGACAGTTGACGCCACCGCATGCTTCATTGTGCTCCCGAGGGGTTACGGACAAAAGTACGTATTGCTAAAGTACGTAGGACAAAAGTACGTAAGCAAAAGTACGTAGGATTAAAGTACGTATCGCAGAAGTACGTACAGTATAAAGTACGTACGGACAAAAGTACGTCAGGGACAAAAGTACGTATCGCAGAAGTACGTACAATATAAAGTACGTATGGACAAAGGTACGTCAAGGACAAAAGTACGTATCGCAGAAGTACGTACAGTATAAAGTACGTATGGACAAAAGTACGTCAGGGACAAAAGTACGTATCGCAGAAGTACGTACTGTATAAAGTACGTATGGACAAAAGTACGTCAGGGACAAAAGTACGTATCGCAGAAGTACGTAGGGTATAAAGTACGTATGGACAAAAGTACGTCACGGACAAAAGTACGTATAGCTAATGAACGTAGGGTAAAAAGTACGTATAGACAAAAGTACGTCACGGACAAAAGTACGTATCGCAGAAGTACGTACGTAGGGTATAAAGTACGTATGGAGAAAAGTACGTCACGTACAAAAGCCTACGCATAGCAAATGTACGTAGGGTATAAAGTAGGGTGGCCTTGGGCAAGACGCCCCAAATAATTTGTTTTGCTACATAGGTACCTTCTTTTGTCTCACATCACCTGGAAGGCCAAATTTGTGCTCAATATGTTCTTTGGACATTTATTTTAAATTCCACCCCTCAAATTCATTCACTTATGATCGGACTCCCAGCTAGGAAGTGATTTGTGAAGCAACTGCAAATGGGGCATTTTGCCCCAAACCCAGGGCAAAACGCCCCACGGCCTGAGGCAAGAAGCCCCATACACTAGATTAAAGATTGAACATGGTAGTTGGCTAAATCTTACATGAGAGGTCCGTTAGACCGCTGGAGGCATGGCATTGAAGGTAATACCTTCCATCCTATCAAGTGTTCAGCTATGACACTATTGTATGACCAGGTTTTTCACCTGCCTCATAAGGCCAAATAATAAATTATTGCAATGCAAATCAGTTAACAATATACTTCTTTTGCCATACAGTTGCTGAGAAAAATACATATGAATGCATAGAAACTTGTTGTTCGCCAGCTACCGAACATTAGGAAGTGGATAGTCCGAACAACACATGAGGTATTGAAACGCCCCACGGGGCTTTTTGCCCCGCGACCTACTGGGGCGTTTTACCCCATCACGTAGTTCGGTCAGCGAACAACGCCTTGCGCTCCAGCAAGACATAATTTATTACGAACCAACCCGGCATCATAAGCGTTAGACAACAGTTGTTCAAAATACATAGAAGTTGTTAACCTGATGTGGACCACAAAAGAACGCGATTATGTATAATCAGACAACCAAACATAAAAATCACTCAACAAACACATTTTTGGCTATATCTCCCTAGAGAATTATCACAATTTCTTTCCAGTCTGCCCATATAATGATCATATAGTGCACATTTAACAGAAGAGAGGATCTTTCCCCAGAACCCTGCCAGTTCCGAGAAACATCGGTGAGGCGTTTTACCTCGGCGGGGCGACTTGCCCCGGTCTACCCTACGTGTGGACAAAAGTACGTCACGGACAAAAGTACGTAGGGGAGAACGGGGCGATTAGGCCGCCCTTTTGTAAAAACGATATTTTGATAAAACCAGTGCGCGTTTGGTCGACTTCTCCATGGAGGGGTGTGGGGCGTTCAATTGTTGTTCCGGCCTGTTACTTGCATCATGTCGGGACACCTCGTTTCGGTAGCAATTAACCGTTCTTTCAAAGACTGCACGGCGGCCAAATGACCCCGGTACCGGGGTCATTTGGCCGGGGAGTGGGGTCATTTGGCCGGGCATGTGATTCAGAGATATACCCATTACAGAGCTGAGACAACCTGAAATATTGACGCCCAAGATTGTGCTTAACTCATGAATTCTGGATTGACTCGACGCATGACTGATGTGACGATCCAGACGCCCCAATGCTGACACAAATGATGAACATCGTGACTCATCTTTGATTCGCCTGAAATCCTTAATTTTTCCAAAGACTAAGGCTTGCACTCGATTCATTTGAATCAGTGCAAGTGAGGAGCCACATTTGATTTACGAGCTTACGACTCATGAGTTGAGCACTGCCCAGTGATAACAAGAGCCAACTGTAATGGCTGCCAAATCGTAGATTGCTTTAGACGACAATCACACTGCAAAAAAGTCATTTGTGCACGAGTTGTTTGTTTATTTCAAACTCTGTCGTAAACATGAAATAAAAACGATTCCAGCAGGTCCCGTCTTCGACCCAGCACTTAACACGCGCACCGACAGCCCCCCCCCCCCCCCGCGGATATCGGCGGGCGGAGGCGGGCGGATATCCGCCCGCCCCCCCCCCCCCCCCGTCGGAGTTATTGGCGGCATGGACACATGTCCAGTCATCACTGCGCTTCACTGTTTTTCGCCTTTGCGCCCCTGTTTCTTCGACGGTCCAGCTCCCAACGTTCGATGGTTCGACGGTCCAGCTTGTGGACCCCGCTTTTTGCTCCTCGCAATACGTGCCTGTTGCTCGCCCTCCAAAGCCGTCCGCTCCGGGCTGTTAGTCATGATTTTAGAACGCCCTTTCTTCCGACCGGCTTTTCGAACGTTGATGCGCAGCTGCGGAAGTGGTCGGATCCGGATAGGCTCTGGGCTTCCGACAAGCAACTAAGACACGGCGACAGCAGGCGGCTGGAGCACGGCCGCGGCAGGCAGCTGGAGCACGGCCGGCCCCGGGGCTGGCGGCTGGAGCACAGCCGCGGCAGGCGGCTGGAGCACGGCCGAGGCTGGCGGCTGGAGCACGGCCGGGGCCGCGGCGTGCTGATCTGCCGTCGCTGGGGCGACGACCGGTGCGAAGACCGCCGGCGGCGCAGTCTTCGTCGTCGAAGATATCCCGGTTGAGCGGCGATATCCCGGCTGCTTCGAATCCCTTAACCCTATTCCTGGCGGGCTCCGCCGGGACAAGAAACTGGCGGGGGGGGGGGGCGATTCGGCCCCCCTTCAGATCTCAAAAACTACACATCGCAGCGACAAACGGCGAACGGCGTTTGATAGGTCGTTTAAAGAACTACAACTTTTACATAAAACATTTTCAGGTCAGGTCAATATTGAGGTCACCAGAGGTCATCAACGATAAAATGTTTTGGAATTAGTTACCTATATAACTTTTAAACTAAGAAACATAGAGACATAAAACCAATACATTTTTTTTGTTGCTCTCGCCGAGGCGATGCGAAATAAGTATGTGATGACCTTCACAGGTCAATTTAAAATTTGACCTGAGGTCAAGGTCAGGTCATTCATCAATGAGGTTGTGGGGTATGGTCATGCTGCATACCAAACGACGCGCCTTGACCAGGCGAGCAGTTTGGTACCACTTACAAGTCTTTAGCACCATCATGTCGTGATTTATTGACAGAAAAACGATTTATGACGTCACATGACCTCAGATGACCTTTGCCGGTGCCCCTGTCAATTAGCGGCACCAGGATCATCACCGATGAGATAATCTTCCATAATACTGAAAGAACTGGGTGGTTTTGACTCGTTTACACGAAGCAGGAGGCGTTTCAATATTTTCCCATAGGCTTACAATGTAAAGGTCACGAGTCTGGCCTGACCTCAGGTCACAGATATGAAAATTCTGAGATATACAAATTGCACATACTGGTACCCTAACTAAAGCCTGAAGAGAAGAAATTGATCGGTCAAAAACTCTAGCTCTGGCGTGATTGCAAACTTTTCTGAGGTAGGGTCACCAAACCGCCTCTGGTGACCTGACCTAAGGTCAGATCAACTCAAAATTTTCAGAAATGTTGCGTAAAAGCCTTTTAGAAAAGTCAGAAAATTTGAGCTTCCTAGCTCAAAGCGTTTGGGAGATATAACCAAAAAACCCTCAGGGGGGGGGGGGGGCTCCTGAGGCCCCCCCCCCGCCAGGAATAGGGTTAAGGATGTTCTTCCGCGTGAAGGTGGCGTCTTAGGCACGACGAAAAATCGGCGCCACCTGGAAGAGGTCGATGTGACGTCCCGGGTTCACCATCTGCCGCCGGGTGCCGAAAGCCAATCAGCGGACACCTTGGTTAGGTCGTCCCTTGCATTTAGACTGCGCCGCATTACCATCCTCAGTCGCAGAACTTAGCCAGCGCAGCGCATCGCTCGCAGACTAGGCAAAAAATCAACTGAGTCGCTGGGCGGCCAATTCGCCCCGTATGGGGCGGCCAATTTACCCCAATATGACATTTTTAGGAAAAGGGGTCCGCAGACAAGCAAAAATTGTTACTTAAACTCGCAAAAGGGTCAGACAGCTCCCTGAATTACCAGATTGTTCTACCAATAGAGTTAAAATTTTGATCTCACCCAAATAAGGGACACCATGCAACTTTTCGTAAAGAAGAAAAAGTTACGTTTTTTAGCCAAAATTCAAATATCGTTGGCTTTACAAAAAACTGGGCGTCGCCGAGTTTCCTTAGTTTCTTTCCAAAGTAGTTCTTATGACGGCGGATGAAGTCATATTAAAAAATAATCGCTCGGGGCCGTCAAAACGCGTAGGCATGGGGCGGCCAAAGTGACCCGGGCGGCCAAATGACCCCGCTCTCCCCTATAGCAAATGCACGTAGGGCATCAAGTAGGTATAGTACGTACCTACCCCACCCTTGGGTTAAGTTGATCAACGTATAATACCTTTCTTAGTCTTTATTTAATGAGCATTTGTTACAAGGCATAGCAAAGCTTCTCGATGAGTAAATGGGCGAAATGGACAAAGCTATATTATTTGGTATATGAATTTATCATGAGTTCCCTGTTAGTATGGCAACAGAGCAGCAATAAAGAAAAAGTGGCTCGACTTACGCTACTATACCCTACTTCTAGCATACGTACTTTCTACACTACGTACTTTGGAATACGAACCGTACGTACTTTTGGCATACGTACTTTTCACATACGTACTTCTGCATACGAACATTTGCGTACGTACTTTTGGCATACGTACTTTATACACTACGTACTTTTGCATACGTACTTTTGCGTACGAACATTTGCGTACGTACTTTTGGCATACGTATTTTATACACTACGTACTTTTGCATACGAACTTTTGCGTACGAACATTTGCGTACGTACTTTTGACATACGTACATTTTACACTACGTACTTTTGCATACGTACTTTTGCGTACGAACATTTGCGTACGTACTTTTGGCATACGTACTTTATGCACTACGTACTTTTTCATACGTACTTTTGCGTACGAACATTTGCGTACGTACTTTTGACATACGTACTTTATGCACTACGTACTTTTGCATACGTACTTTTGCGTACGAACATTTGCGTACGTACTTTTGGCATACGAACTTTATCGCCTACGTATATTTGCGTACGAACATTTGCATACGTACTTTTGTCCTACGTACTTTAGCGATACGTACTTTAGTCCTAAAATCGCTCCCGAGAGACGGCAGACGAAAGGCATGACGAAAACTACGAACACAAACGTATATTCCTAGTGTACCAGTAACTACAGCGTCTCGTTTCTACATGCTAATAGAAATCGGTTGGTTATGACTGACCTGTACACCGATCCCAGCTGAATCTGGTTGAAGGAATCCACCTTGATGAGAAGGCCCTTGTGAATGTCATAGTGTAGGCCGCGCACGGCGAAATCCGGCAAATAACGGAGATTTTCTATGTCCTTGGGATACTGGAAACGGGCAAATAAATCACTTACAATTTATAATGACATAAGCACAAAGAAGCATGCACACCCAAATCAACATATGTAACAAGAACATCCTAACTTTAGAGGAATGACAATGAATGCTCACCAGGTCAACATGAGAATATTGTTACTGAAATGTGCTATATATACACAATACAGTATGCACAAATGATTAACAAAAGTGGAAAATATCAAAAAGAATACACACTGAAACACAGGCAGCACTCTTGAACATAGATATTGCATTTAGCATACGTTAGGGTGCAGGCCCCGTGTAAAGGCGGACATTTGGCCAGATGGGGATTAGAAGAAAAAAAAACATGTTCTTGATATTATCAAGAGCTTTGGAAACTGCATACGTTCCATGCGCTTATGAGACATTTGTTGCGCAATGTGTCCTCCCTGTATATTGCCGCCAATTTCTCGGGATTTCCAGCGGTTCAAACTTTTCTTCTGGTTTTTCAGGCAATTGCCTGGGTTTCCGTTATTTGAAAAAGGTGTTTAATCCCCCGATCAATCTAGTGGAAGGGGTGAGTCGGCCAGTAATGTCGAGGTAAGCCACCAATTAAGTGCAGCATGCTCTTGAGTCTTCATGTACTAGATTGAGATGCTTTTTATTTCCGAGTATAATTATAGCCCCATTAGTGTGACATCGTTCCTCACTTGTTGCAACAAAATTTGTTACTTCTTTATCCATTCATATTCTTTTCCTAAAGCTGCTGTGATTTTTTTCGCAACTTGTTAGGTCACAACCCTTTCACTAAGCCTTTACGCAAGCCCTTCGTAACCCTTTCGCAGCCTTTTCATAACTTATTCGAAACAATTCTTTCGTAAACTCATGGTAACCCTTTCTCAGCCTTTTATTAGTTTATTCAGAGTAACCCTTTCATAACTTACTTTTAACTATGTGCAATATTTTCATAGCTCATTCAAAATAACCATTTCGTAAATTATTTGCAACCCTTTCGCGACATTTTCCTGACTCATTCGAAAAGGCTTTTCATTAACTTATTGTAACCCTTTCACAGCCCTTTCATATTTCATTCAAAGCAAATTTCTCATAAATTATTTGTGACCCTCTCACAACTTTTTCACATCTCATTCGTAAAATCTCTTCATTAACTCATTGTAACTCTTTCGGAACCTTTTCGTAACTCTTTTGAAGGAACCCTTTTGCAAATTCTTCATCAATCTTTCACAGCCTTTACATAACTCATTTCAAACAACACTTTTGTTAACTTGTTGGAACCCTTTCGCAAAATTTTCATAACTCATTCACAGTGTCCCAAAATTTGTCAATTTGGGTGGAACAAGACATCCAAATGAAAATAATTTTCCACTCCCACCTCCAACTTTCAAGAGCAATTTACCACTCATGAAAGAGCATCTGCTTGCATGATCGCATCAGATTCTGCCATTGTACAGAAAAGTGTGCAATTTTTCCTTCTTCTGTTCTTTATTTTTTTATTTTTTTTGGGGGGGCTAACCTTATCAAGAATATACCACCCTCATCCCTTTTTTTGGAGAGGAATTTTCCCCTCTAACACCCAAGCATTAATATAATTTTGTGACACTGCAGTCATTCGACACTGCCCTTTTGTAAATTATTTGGAACCCTTTCACAACATTTTCATAACTTGTTTGAAGTGATTCTTTCATAACTACCTTTGACATCAGCTTCCCAAGTATGTATTGATCTTCCCTTTTTAACATTGATGTAACAAGTAGTGCCTACTAAATTTATTAGTATGCCATTACCACCCAATGTCATTACAACATGCTGCTGAAATCAGAACATGTGTCACTCATGTGCAGTTTCAAGAATTGTTGTGGTGGCTCTGCAGTCTGCAACCCACTTCATTAAACGGCTGCTTGTTACCTCCTCAGATAATAGGCATATGCTTCTAACCTGCATATATTAATTCAGGCTGCTTTGAAAAATGCCTTTCTTTGAAATTGGTATCCCATTTGTCAAGTACCTAGATAATATGCTCTTTTTCTGGGCTGATTCATAGTAGTGACAGTGTCAGTTATCAGTTTGTATTTATTGTTTTACAAATTATAATATTACCATCAGGCTGCTCACGCATGAGTGTGAAGTTTCACTGGTGGGGACCGAAATTCCTCATAATATCTATTTACCTAGGGCTAAGGGGTTTTGAATATGAGCCTTCTGGTGAATGACAGTGACACTGAAGAAAATGTTTTTGTGACAATTTGGCTTCTCTTTCCAGATGAGTGCGACACCTACGTGCATCAACGTTAAGTGGACCTAAAGGACATCGTCAGCACCGAGATTTGCCAGCTGGAAACGCAGTCTGGCTACACGCAATGGAGGCATGCGTACCACTCGTCCTAGACAAAGAAACGTCCTCCGTGCTTCCGACGAACTTCAATCGGCGCGAAATTCCTAAACATCGAGTCACGAGTTTATGCAGAGTAAAATAGCATGCCGAGGAAAAATCACTGTTCGGGACGAAAAGTGGAGTTCAGTAATTTAGATAAAGCCGGCCGTCACAAAATCATATTGTTCTTGTTTTTGCCCTCCTGCCATGGATTTCCTCGGCCTCCAAAGCGGGATGCAGCTGCGACTGCTACTTCTTAAGTGTGTAAAAGTCATGAACCTATAGGACGATAAGTCGTGATCTCGATTAACTTCGCCACGAGGTTGCGAACTTAATGAAAATGTTTCTGTCGGTGTTCTTGTTGTCCATGATCGGCCCGTTTTTTCTTCGTATTCACTTATTTCATGTTTGTGATTTAACTACTGGGCGGGTAGAATATATGCAAGTGTTTGCCCAACAACCTGTTGAAAAACAGGACGGAATGCGACATGCCTTGACGCAGGACGGCCGCCGACTGTTGAAGGCAGCTAAAAATTGTTATGTGACTTGAATTGCGAGCGAATGTGCACCTATCAAAATGTTGGCGCATCAGAATCTGGTGCGTGAGCGTGCGTGTCAAAATGTGTTTATGTGACTGCATTAGATTTGTGATAAATGTATTGATATGCTACTTGCGAAGAATATACATTCTATATTTACGCGACGTTGATTGCGTCAATATGAAGAGATTGAAGATAAAATAACTGGCCCGCACCCTGACAGGTATCTCCCATCGCCGCCATGCCTAGGTAGGTACCTACATGTTTGGATCATGCCTACTGATACTTTGATTAGGTAGTCAATTTTTAAGATTAAGTAAGTTATGTTCAGGTAAGTGAAGTTCTCCAATTTTACTCTTATTTGAAACGTTTAAGTAGCCACATTTGAAAGAAATAGCTTTAGCGTTTTTCCCCTCACCCTAAAAATCATTTTTGCCCGGATAAGGCCTGAGACCGCTATTGCACCCAGTGATTGGCAATGAAGACACGGGGTAAAAGCAGCTTAGGCTAGGCGCAATGGGGGTATGGGTACCATCATTCGAACAGCAATAAATTGCTGTTTGATTATCTACTGGGGCATTAACGTAATATTCAAATTTGACTGAGTTGTAAGCATTGAAATATAGTAAAAGTGTATGTAATATCGACCGATAACGAAAACAATCGCGTCAAAAGTAGCATAAGCCATCACTGACTTGTGACTAATATGCATTTTTAGAAAGCTTACTTTGTGGGCTTTCGTATTCCGGTGGGGCATTTATCGAAGGTGTCATTTATTCATTGATTTTATTAGTTAATTATGGTGATACCACAATTTTGCCTAGTGCTTGCTTATCGAGACACGAGAAAAAAGCAGCTTAGGGTAGGCACCATTGAGGCATGCGTAACATCATTCGAACGGCAATTAATTGATGTTTAATTATCTACTGGGGCATTAACGTAATATTCAAATTTGACTGAGTTGTACGCATTGAAATATAGTAAAAGTGTATGTTATATCGACCGATAACGAAAACAATCGCGTCAAAAGTAGCATAAGCCATCACTGACTTGTGACTAATACACATTTTTAGAAAGCTTACTTTGTGGGCTTACATATTCCGGTGGGGCATTTATGGAATGCGAAATATGTACAATGATATTATTAGTTAATTGAAGTGATGCAATTATTTACTAATCAAATTATCCATTAAAATACCTATTTACATCGCGAGATGTATCATGAAATTAAGCTATAATATGAAATGCATTTTTCTTAAATTTTCAGTAAAGGTTTCGTTGACGCATAACGTATCGTTACTAAATAATTTGAATTAACGTGCGATCCGTTGCGATAGTTCCGACCAGCCGCCGATGGTGGCGCTGGTGTCGCTCCGGCCGTTATGGCCGCGGCCGCCGCCAATCGAGTGTCTTTCATAGTTCCTATTGGTCAAATGTCAACGTACCTTGAATTTTTCCACAAGAGCTTTCTTCCCTAGGTCATAGATCAGATGGTGCATTGAGGGCTTATAGTGAGCAAGAGTGTAGTCATAATCAAAGCCATAAATGCTGACATTTCTCAGATGGATTTCATTGTTAGCAAACACTGCTCTTGGATTGACATCAGGAGGTGGCTTCTTTGCTGAAAACAAGGGTGGTTCATAAGTTATGTTGATCCTGTTTATGTTCTCTAACAAATAAAAAATCACATAGTCTGGCCCAGTGATATTAAGCCAGGTTACAATACCAATGCTGTTACCAGTCACCATGCTCTGCTGCCTTCATTGCAAAATCAATACTCTAACTGTTTTACTAACAAATTTTCCTTTACTTCTGTTCCTTGACAGGACATCAAATCAATGGTGGTAATGCTGAATGCATGATAGGTAGACAAAGGTAGACATTAATTTTATATAAAAAAACAGGGCAAGTGAAACAAATGATAAATTAAGTTGATATCCGTTAATCTAAAATATGAATCTAATAGAGCAACGCATTTCCATGCAAAAATGTAATTAGCTTTGAGTAGCACCTATGCTGATTATCTGTATATAGATGCAAAATTGCCACTAAACACAGGTAGGTAGGTACATACTTACAAAAGCAAAGTCTCTTTGCGGATTCATAAGCCTCCAGGAGATTTCTGTGGCTTTTCACAGAAAGGTGTCTTTGAGCATCGTAGGACTGGAAGGATGTTATCACTCCTAAGCGGCCGAGACGACTGTACTTATAAACAATATTCATTTGGAAGATGTCAGATAAATGAAATGAGCTGAGAGACACAACACGACCAGCGGAATTGCCAAAGCCCAAAAGCTCTTCAACTTCAGTTTTTGGCAAATCAAACGTCAGTGACTCTTATTGAGCACATTGAATAACAAAAATGTTAACGAGCAGAGAACCTTTATAATTTAATCACTACACTTAGGTTCAATTTGAATTACAATTCATGCCAAAACGGCCAAAAGTATTTTGTCTCTTTCGCGCCATATATGCATGCTAAAAATGCGTAGCATTCAGCTGTTGCGAAGTTATGTTACTGCCGCTAGATGACACTACTAGTTACTACACAGAGCACAAGGGCACACTTACCATGGGATTGGGAAGATGATTTTTTTTTTTTGTATTCAAGGAAATCAATGAATCACATTTATTGCTTTCATGTCATCAGCCGTAGCATGTACAGTCTGTCTTAAAAGTAGGTACTGCGCAAAGTAACGGTGGATCTACCAAGCCTAGGACCGAGGAAAGGTCTGCTAAACTTGAGTCACCGCGAAGCAATTGACATCCTTGTCCAGGGGTGTCGATTTTTCAAAATGTTTGGGGGTGCTCAACCCCTGCACCGGGTGAAAGATTGCAGCTTTGCCATGGGGCACAGCCGTACAAGGCAGGGTTGGTTATCCCCATAAGGTACTGGTAATGCCGGGATTTCCACAACATTTCCCAAGGGCAGAACGTTCTTCTTGAGAATCATTCTGCTCGTCCTAGTACTTGGCTACCTTATTACATAAACATCTTTCCGAAAAAAAGTCGTATACTTGCCGGCAGCATGGCAGCAGCCCCGACACCTCTGTAATAAGGTGACAGAAACCAATGACGGCGATTAGCACCGGTGCAGCAGCCGCTGCGGTCCGCAGGGGCGGACATTGCGCGGAGGCAACGGTAGCTACGAGGCTCTGGCGGTAATCAGACGATCCCAATAATGATCGCTGGAAAATGACAGGTGATCGCATTTGGATATTTACGGGTTTACGATTTTCCTCAGTGGCGTAGCCAGGTGGGCCGTGAGGCACGTGCCCCCCCCCCCCCATCAGGTTCGGGCCCAGGGTCCCCTCGGGTTATTCGGGCCTGGGGGGCCCTGAGGCGCCAATTGGCCGCTAAGGGTCAATGTTGGCCATATTTGGACAAGAAGGGATCCACGGGGCTCGTAAAAAAACCCTCATGGGCCCACAAGTACCAACACTAAGATCTCCATAAGGGCCCCAAGCCAGTCTCTGAGGGCCCCTTTGCGGCCTCTGAGGGCCCCTTACCGGCTTCGGATGGCCATATGTCGGACTCTGGGGGTCTTAACCGGCCTATTCCCAACCAGCTAATTTGGTCTTGGCCGTAGTTGGTTTTACTTTGGCTAGCTCCGGCATTTGCTCCGGCTAAAGTACGGGCAAGGTCTGGGGCTCTACTGGAGCTGACACACGATACCGGAGCTCGCCCGCATCACAGCCGGACTTATGCCGCATCAGCCGTGCCGTACCTCCACCATACTTCAGCCACAGTAAGCCAGAGCAGCTATGAGGTGCAGCCGGACCTGGTCGTAGGGAGCCGGACTTGAGCCATGGCAGGGAGCCTGACTTGAGCCAGACTTGGCGGTCCGGAACCATACCAACCCGGGAGCGCTACGGCAAATACTGGCTAGCCGGAATATGTAGAGCCGTATCGACCCAAACCCCGGATCTGACGGCGTTCCGTTTATACCGGTCCAAGTCCGGCATGTCGGAGTTGCCGGGGCAAAACGGACTTGCGCCGAACCAAATTGCTGGCTGGGTAAGGGGGCCAGCTCTAGGATCTCCGCACCCGCCTGTAATGGCCCCACACCCATTTCTCTGAGGGCCCCTATAACGGCGACTGTGAGGGCCCTCACTGACGCCCCTGAGCGCCACACCGGCGTCTCTGAGGCCCTACACCAATGCCTTTAAAATCCCTACATGGGCGGTTCTGAGGGCCCTCGTCAGTTACCAGCGACCCTGACGGTCCCACACAGGTAACTCGGAGGGTCCCAGCGGCGTCTGGGAGCACCATGCAGGTCTCTGAGAACCCCACAAGGCTCCTGAAGGCACCGGTGACCTCTTGATATCTTCTTGTCGGCCTATGAAGGGTCCGTTCCGTAACAGCAGTTCTGAGGGCCACACGCGCGCCTGTGATGGCCCTAAACCAGTGTCTCTGAGAGCCCCCACAACGGCGCCTGTGAGGGCCATCACCGGCAACTGTGAAGCCCCTACACCGGCGCCTCCGAGGGCCATACATTGCCATATCTGAGGGCCCCGCACTAGTGCCTCTTAAGGCCCTATATCGGCGGCTCTGAGGGCCCAACACCGTCGCTTCTGAAGGCCCACAAGTACACATATGACGGCCACCCACCGGTGACATTTGAAGGCCCCACACCGGCGACTCGAGGGCCCCATCGGCGTCTGAGTCCGTGCCGGTCTGTAAAGACGACCCCACAGGGTTTCTGAAGGTACCACCGGCCTCTGATGGCCCTTTGCCGGCCTCTGAGGGCCCGTCGCCGGTCTCTGGAGCCCCCTGCCGACTTGTAAAGGGTACGCGTTATCAGCTCTAAGGGTCAGACACTCGTGTACGACGGACCCACACCAGTGTCTTTGCAACTGAACGTCTTTTTTCGCCCTTCTTCTTAAAGGAAAAGGGCCACCTTCGTGAAACACGAAGATATCGTTGTTTTTCATTTTGACATTATTATTATTCATTTTCTTTTTAAAACTGGTGCCAGAAGTGCACAATTCGCGAAAAAGTATTTAAAACTATTTAACATATTGGTACTATGTTGATACTCTCTACGGCACCTACTGTATGATGGCATAGCGATGACGTCACACTCAAGCCAATCAGCCTTCAGAAGCAGGGGCTCCGCCACGGTTTTGGGATTGGGGGGGGGGTCCGACCAAAAACACAAAACCTCGCTGGCGGATCCAAGGTGGGCATTTTGGGCTAATTCACCCCCACCCCTACCCCCCACCCCCACCCCACCCCCCTGCAGCTCCCGAAATCGATGAAAAATTGCCGTTTTTTCTAGAGTTCAAAGGAAACTTAACAAATCTATCGGGAGGATTTTGCTTTATGAACCGAAAAAAAACAAGGTTCAGTTTGCAAGAGGAGTCGAAAACCGAGAAGCGGAGCTCAATGACACCGACATGGCGGCCTCTCAAATCAACGTTCTTAAGGAAAGGAGGCCGCTGTTGTGCGCTCCAAGGGCGGTGTTAGCCATCAGACAACGCATTAGGCTCTCAGACTAGTATGGTGCTCGAAAGACCGGCTTACCCCCCCCCCCCCCACACACACACTATCGGGTGATCTCACATGGAAAGAGGGTTCTCAGATCGATTTGAAGCTCTTTTGGGGCGGGTGTTGTGTCTAGGAGGTGTCCTGCAAGCTGGACCCCTCTCACGAAATTATTGCCAAATTCTAGCATGCTAAGTTAATCCTAGCAATCTTAAACGCATTCATAGTAATAACAAAATGGTAGAATAATGACACTCCCATAAATATAGGTCGGCGATTGTTGAGCACTTCGTGTGTCACAACATCTTCGTGTTTCCCTACATTTCTAGATCTTAAATTCCTTAGCTTTGCGACCATCAACACATTCTAATTAACCCGCGCCCGGCTGGGGGTCCTGGATTTCCACGCCCTGCTGGGGGGGGGGGTGTTTGAACACCCCCCCTTGTAACTCGGCTCCTGGGCCACGTAGCGATACGCGGAAGGCGGCGTTCGAAAGAGCGTAAAAAATAATGACGAAATCACTTCGGTCAATTTTTTGGTCAGGTCAAAGGTCAGGTCACCAGAGGTCATTGAAGGCAAAATTTCGCCGATTTCCAGGTCGAATGACGAAAATTTCCAAGAAGCCAACGCATAACTCGGGAACCAATAGAGCTACAGCGCCGCGGAAAAGTGCATTCGATAGCCCTATTAACGCCCTTTCTGAGTAATTCACTCAGATTTGACCTAACGTCAACGGTTTTGCCTGCAGGGGGCAAAAACTGCAAAAATAGCCGATTTTTTCGAAAACAGTTTTTCTGCAATAACTTTTGACCCAAGCCTTGTACGAGCTTACTTTCACCGGCATCGTGTTCCTCTCGTCAAGACGCATCGAATGAACTATAACTTGACCTTGAAAGGTCAACTTGAAAATTTGACCTCAGGTCAAGGTCATGACCTGACCGGAAAGGGTCATGTTGCATATCAGTCGATCCGTATCGTCGAGCTGAACACATATAAGGCGTTTTCATCGCTCTAGCATGCCTCTATCAAAAGTTATTTGCGAAAAACTGTTAGATACCATTCGTGACCTAAGATGACCTCAGGGCACAAACAAGGGTCACGGACACCATTTTCATGTTCAGTGTGTCTAAACCACTTGTAATTCGGTGTTTGGGAGTGTTTATAATGTCTTTCGTCCAAAAGAGGCGCATTTCAATTTTCTCCCATTGACTTATAATGGGGAGGTCGCAAAATTGACCTGACCTTAGGTCATCGATATCAAAATTCTGAGATATACATTTTGTACATGCTATTGCTCTTAGCAATCGCTGAAAGTTTCAAAGCGATCGGTCACTCGGTGTGGCTATGACAGACATTGAAACTTTTTATGAGGTGAGGTCACTTCAAGTGACCTGGTGACCTGACCTTGAATGACCTTGGTCTGAAATTTTCACAACATGTGTAGAATTGATGTATGATAGGGTGTACCAAAAACGGCGGCGCTCCGCGCCGCCGTTTTTGAGATATTCGCGAAAAACCACAAGGGGGGGTGTTCAAACACCCCCCCAGCAGGGCGCGGGTTAAATTATTCAACACATTCTGTGAATGATTTAGTCATTCTAACGCAAAACAAGGTTACAGGTATTCGGAATATTGGGGGGTACTGTACCCCCCATGGGAATTATTGAGGGGGTCCGGACCCCCGCGTACCCCCCTGTGGCGGAGCCCCTGTTCAGAAGACAGACTCGTCGGATTGTGTCAGATAAGCTGATTTATTAAAGCTGAGCTGATTGGAGCTGATTGGTAAAAAAACAAAGCCTCGCCGCGGGTGGCTGTATTACAGGATAAGGACGCATTCCTGGGATAAGGACGCATTCCTCTTTTAAAATTGCCGATACCTACGAATGGAGGCCGAAATCGGCTGTAACGAGATATGCTGGGAGGTTTTTGGGACACGGGCTACAAGATGGCTATCTCAGTTTCAATCCCCATGTTAAAGGTGGCCCTTTTCCTTTAAGACTAACTTTTCTTTTCTTTACATCTTCATTTCATGCATTGTAAATTGCGTAATTGTTTTATTTTTAGTAGTGAAAGACTGCGGAACGAATTATTTTCCTCAAGCAGAGTTAGTGGGAGTTATTGAGGGACAAAATGATTGGGGGTGCTAACTGGAACATTTGGGGGTGCCCGGAAAACCATTGGGGGTGCTCATTTGAGCATTGGGGGTGCTGCAGCACCCCCAAAAGTATACAAATCGACACCCATGTCCTTGTCCATTCCCCAGGTCAATTGGTTCGGTGACTTTCAAGTTATAGCAGGCCCTTCCTCGGTCAGGCTTGATGGATCCACCGTCACTTTGCGCGGTACTTTTAAGACAGACTGTACACGATCCAGCTTCCATTAGTACCTAATCCCAACCCTGATCTCAGCCGCTTGGTTGGGCTTTGGATTTACCTACCGTTTACCTACCTAAAGTGAGGGGTGGTCCGGGTCCGTCCAAGATTCTTACAGGGGTCCGTCTTGCGCTGGGAGAACATCCCAGTTGACACTGCTGAGCTGAGCTGACTGGTGGGTGAGCTCAGAGCTAACTTTGGAAACCTTTCAGCGTCCGTCAGCTTTCTCTATCACCAGGACTAGCTTACTGCTTAGCGCTTATTCCACAACCCTGAATATCACAATTCACGGTAGCTATAGTGCCAGGGATCATTGCAGTCAACTCAGCGGTCACTCAGTAAATGTCCATCAGGCTGAGGCAGTCAGCAGCAGCAGCCAGCAGATATAGGTAAACTGGCCCGGCACTGCTGGCGAGGGTGGTACGAGCTCCAGAGCTCTGGCGCTGACTCCTTATGCTTTTATGACATGCTACTGGGGTGGGGAAGGGGACGGATGAACGTTGTGCTGGGTTACTGGATACCTAGCCTGTTCCACCGGGACACTCCCAGTGGAAGTCCTGTCCCAAAGGAATTGCGGTAGGCTCAGCAATGTTCCACTGCGGCAACTGGTTTCTGGTGTGCCGCGACCCACTGCAGCTGGTAGTCGATTCGGTTAAATCGGTCACTCGGACTTACCAACTATTAGTTAGGCATCCTCCAATCAATTGAGGTTGACCCACGCAAATTACAGCGCAGCTTTGCATCTGACTTTGGCATCAGGCGTCTGCAGATGCCTTCCTTCATTGATCACATTCACCTATTCTTGATTTTTGTCTTTTACAGTAATTCGATATTCTTAACCAAGACCCCAAAACCTTCCAATAACCTCTGGCGATTGGCGACATTTCATGCATGATCAGCAGACTTAATTAGCCGTTTTCACGACGGGCTATTCGGCGAATGCACCTGATTTGACCAAATCTGCACCTAATTTCTTTTACAGCAAATATCTTCATTTTATGAATTAATTTCAGTGTTTTAATCGATGATGCTCTCTGATGATATGACAAAGCACTAAGCAGGCATATAAGCAATTAGTGCAACCCTAGCTGATAGCTGCTAAGAGACACACTGGACCTGATTTGACCAAATCTGCACCAGATTTGACCAAATCTGTACCAGAGGTGCACCAAATGTGTACCAGATGGCCGTCGTGAAAACGGCTATTACGAATTAACATAGCATGATCGTGGCTCGTCAGCCGTCCTGCACCAATTCAGCGGTCCTCGCGGGTGGAGCTTTCCTTTTCTCAATCCTCCGTCTGCAAACGGATTGCGTCAAGCCGGTTCACCGAGAACGGGCGGCAGGGGGTGGATAGAACCGGTAAATACCGGATAGGAGCCTGGGTTCTGCCGTCTCTGGTCCCCCCTCTAATCCTACCGTCTCCCCCTCCCCCAAACCGCCCGGCCGCACGGTAGCCTAACCCCTTGAGTACCCCAGGATTTGTTTCCCGCTTCTGTCAACCATTCTGGCCACCCCGGTCTCGTCGAAAACAGCATTCCTGGGCTACGCGGACCCTCCGAGTTGATGGTCCTACCCATTGAAGCTGACACAGGGACCGGGTGGGGGGGGGGGAGGGGGTCCCGTTAGTGCCCGCGGTACCGGCCCCCGACCCTCACCCATCCCTCTCCCTTTCCCTCCCACTTACCTGGGCTCGTCTTCGCCCCAGCCCGTGCCTGATGGAAAATCCCCGGTGACATTCGGCATCGGGCTGAGACTCTAGGTTGGAGCTGTCTTTTTGGCGCTGGATAACTGTAAAAAGTACAATTGTTAAAGGGACTATCCCACCTTTACATTAGGTTTGAGTTGAGATAGCCAAGTTTGCGGCGAGGTCCAGAAACCACTATCTATCTTGGTTGCAACCCCCGCGGCCTCGTGGTGTTGAAGAAATTCGTTCCCTTCATTTGAAAATGAGCCCTGCGCAAGGCCCAATCTCTTAACCATTAACGGTAATCTGATGACGTCATTTGCCTTTTGAACGCCTGTTCAAGTGAAGTATCACTTGATTTACGAATAAGCCAATCAGAGACACTTTTGTTATTGTATGAGCCGAGTCATATTTGAGAGCAAATACCTATATTTGCTGCCAAATTTCCCCACACTGACATGAAGTAAATCCTTCATTACGTCATAGATCCGATCTAAATGACGTCACGATGAAATATAAAAGTCGCAATATCTCAAAAAGTATACGATGAAAACGCGTAAAAACTTGCAGAATTCGTCACAATATCATGAGTAACATTTCCGAATCCTAAACGGGACTTTTTTGAAGGTGGGATAGTCCCTTTAACCGTATAGGAAATCGTTAACTGTAACTGTTACATGTCAGGTTAAAAATACCGGCATATTTATTTATGTAAACACTAACGCATGTGTGTAGCTGATAACTATTGCAACTGAAAAAGTCGTGCTCAGCCATGCTGCATTTCTTTGGACACACCCAGAGCGTGTCGCTGAACAATGGGTCCGGAAGTAGAGTGCTGTCTCGGCCTCTTCCTAATACCATGGGTGTCTTCCAGGGCTCTGTGCTAGGACCGTTACTTTTCACAATCTTCTCTAACAACTTATCGCTTTACGCGGGTGACGCAGTAGTCTTTCAATATGCCGACGACACCCAAGTTTTGGTTAGCGGTCCTGCCAGGGACCTCGGAGTTCTCATCTCGCGCATGGAGGTCTCGCTCGCGTCACTCAACGAATGGTTCTGCGCTAACGCCCTGAAGGTCAACGCCAGTAAAACACAGCTCATTCTTTTCGGCAGTCGTCAAAATGTGCGCAAGTTGCCAGATTTCAGGGTTTCGTTCCGTGACGCAGCGTTGCAGCCGTGCGCGCAGGTGGGGAACCTGGGCGTCACTTTTGACAGTACCCTATCCTGGGACGCTCACGTCTCCGAACTCAGCCGTCGGTGTACGGGACTGTTGATCGGTCTCTCCCATGCGCGCCACAGTCTCCCGGATGGCATCATTAGAACGCTCGTGACAGCACTCGTTATCTCACGCATCCAGTACTGCCTCTTAGTTTATGGTAACGGGTCCCAAAAAAAATTCGATCGTCTCCAAAAAATTTTGAACTTTGCTGCTAGAGTCATATTCGGTCGCCGTAAATTCCACCATGTCTCTGACCTGCGAAAAAAGCTCGGGTGGTTGTCCCCGCGTCATATGTCCGATTACCAAACCCTTGTTATCGCCCACAAAGCCATACAGCGGGGCGAACCCGAGGAATTGGCAGCCATGTTCGTCACAAACAGCGCTGTCCGGGAGAGACATTCCAGGCAAGACCACCTCTTTCATCTTCCGCGACCGCGGCTGGAAACGGGTAGACGGCGGTTCGGCTATCGAGCCGCATCTCCGCTCAACAGTCTTCCAACTCAGCTGTCGCAGCTGCCTCCTGCCCGGTTTGCCCGCTCTGTTAAAGCCGCGATTGTGGACGGGGTATTAACTGATCATCGCTGACCAACGGGTTGGCGGGGGGGAGGGGGGGGGTTGTACCGGTGGTACTACAAAAGTGTCCTGTCCGTGTTTTGACTTGAGTGAATGTGTGAATGCTGTGAATGTTTAGACTAGTAACCGCGGATACGGATTCTGAGCAGTAATCGCCACGCACTTTGAGAATGTGGATCGCTCATGATTGTTCAATACAATACAATACAATAATGACGCATCAACTGGTATGTAACTTTGTGGGACATTATAAGTAATCCTTCGGAAGTAATAAAACGGCGGGACGTTCTCCATTGGATTACTCTGAAGGTCAACACTCGTTTCCGAATGTGCTGCAGCGCTCCGAATGAGCAGCATTTTTGCATTCTTCGGTTCAAGCTGTTTCAGGGATACCGTTACGGCGGCGCACGAAAGGATACAAGATGTTCAATTATAATGGGTCAGTGTGACATTGCGTTCCCGCAAAGGTCGCGGAAGAATTATTGTGAGCACTGGTGTTCCTTGGCCTGTACTGCTTAATGGTTGTCAGGCAGATGAGTGACTGGTGACTGGTGATTCTATTGGGCCAGTGTAGGTATCTTCTTTCCTTCACTCCATTAGCTGTCTGCCTGTCTGTCTCTGAAAAATGAACGACGAGTTATAGCATTAATAGTGTTGTAGGTATAACAAAATGTCCGTCGAAACTCAATCGCCTACAGACCGTCTCGGAAAAAAGATGAAAGCATAGTATTTTTAAATTGAAATGTGAACTGTAAGCCGTTCACAAATTTTACCGACAAAAATCGCAGAAGTGGCCTAATCTTTTTGTGTAGTCTGTTTGTTTGGTGTAATTTAGGGACGACTACATTGGCTACTGACGGTGCATTATGTGCCCAAAGATTTTCGACAAATAAACGACTGAAAGATTTTCGACACAACTGTTTCGACCGGTTTGTGTTGAGATGATGAATTCTAAGAACAAATGAGGAGCAGGAACGCTTCGTAGAGCGTCAACTTCTCTTACAGCGAGCATTTGCTTACAGTCGCTTAGTTTTCATGGTTTGATAATGCATTCCCACCGAAAGAGTTTGCTTCCACATTTCTTGAATTTCGATACCAAAGCATTTTACAAACTTATCTTCACGCTTGAATATTGTAACGTTTAGCTACGCCAGGTCATTCAGAAAAAAAAATTAAACAGCATGTCGCACGCTATTTTGCAACTTTTTGCAAGAGGCAAACTATTTCTATCTACATTCGCAGAGGTAACCTTTCGCTCCAAACCCAGCCATAACCACTTTTATCCGGAGACCCCTTGGCACATTTTCGTTCCAGCCTTTCGACACAGAGCCTGGTGTGCGCGTGTCTCGCGTACCCCCCCCCCCCCCCCCCTAACGGCAGTGTCTGGCACAGACGACCAATCAGAGGGAGGTCGCGGCCGCCGGCGGCGGTGGCCGGCGGACGGCCTTTTCACCCGTTCGGCTCGGGTACTACCCGTTCTGAGGGCTCCGAGGGCGGTCGCCGGGCCACGGCCAGGGCTCACCGGGCACCGATAGAGCACGTGGTCCCGGCCGACTCGAGTGTGGAGTTTGATGTGGTTTTGGAGTGGTGGTGTTGAGGCTGCGAGGATGGGTGTGATGATGAAGATGTTTGTGGTGCTGTGTCTGTTGGCGTGGAGTGGTAGCGCGTCTGCGCTCAATGTCTACTGGAATGTCCCCACAGAAGAGGTAAGAAGTCAGAAACGGCGAGTGGTAGCTTGGAGACAAGTGGTAAATATGTTGTTGGTTGGCTCTTCAAATATATTTTCCTTTTTGTTACCGAGGGTCCAACGCCGTAATTTCCAAGACTGCGATTGCCATTACGTTTTTGTTTTGTTTTACTGAGCAATCAAAAGTATTCATAAGCAGTACACTTTTTGAGCATTGGTGAATCCATCCAAAGCACCAAAGCCGCCGACCCAATCGGAGCTTGCCACAAAAAAATGACTAAGGTGTTCATTGCTCGTCAACAAGGTGATCGTTGTGAAACGTAAATCACGGTTCGCGAGTCAACCGATGGTCAAGTATTTTAGGTGATCTTAACAGTTAAAATCAAAGTAATTTTAGATGATAGTCCAGTGATTTTTATTACCCCGTACTAACGAAAATGTTCAAACTGTATGAAATCAAGCCGCATCGAGCGCGGCACCGGGAACTGCAACGGCGCACAGGTTCTAATTGGCTCCCGGAGACTTCAACGCGGCACGTCTAGCCTACTGCGCCGGGAGACTTCAACGCGATGTAAATAGCTAACCGCGCTGAGAAACTTTAACGTGGAATGTCTAGCTAACCCTGTCAGGAGACTCCAATGCGACATGTCTAACTAACCGCGCCAGGAGACTTCAACGCGGCATGTCTAAAGTTAACTGAACCGGGAGACTTCAATGCAGCATATCTAGCCAACCGCTCCGGGAGACTTTAATGCGGCATGTCTAGCTAACCGCGCCGGGAGACTTTAATGCAGTATGTCTAGCTAACCGCGCCGGGAGACTTAAATGCAGCATGTCTGGCTTACCGCACCACGCGGCCCTAGCAGCCCGCTCATTGTGAGCGGCGTGGTATCATTAGTATGCAATCATGCTGAATATTTTTGCTCCTTGTCGGGCTGCTTTCTAAACAACCCCACGCTCAACTGCCAGAACGGATCAAAAGTCGTTTGAACTTAACCCGCGCACCGACGGGGGTCTGCGCCAACTTCGCACCGACGGGGGGGGGCGGATGACCGCCCCCCCTGAGATCTCGAGAACGAAGCAAGATAGCGACAAGCGGTAAACGGCATCGGATACGCACGGTCAAGATCTACAATTTTTACTAAGGTCATTTTCAGGTCAGGTCAAAGATGACGTCACAGGGGTCGAAAAAGTCAAAATGGCGGCGCTAGATATTGAGAGAGTTTTTCTCGAATAACTTTCGAATTAGTCAAGATAGGAACAAACTAAGGGCATCATCGTGATCCTCTTGTCAATCCGCATCGAATGATATATATCTTGACCTCGAAAGGTCAAGGTCAAAAGTTGACCTCAGGTCACGTGACCTCGAGGTCATCATGTATATCATTCGATGCGTCTTGACGAGCTGAACACAATGAGACCATCCACGCGGCTGTATCTTGTTCCTGTACGGAGTTATTGGCCAAAACCCTTTGGTGACCTTTGATGACGTCACATGACCTCACAGCTGCCCAACAGCAAAACAGACCTCAAGGTAGTGAAGGTTGATCGTATATTAAGTCATGTATGGTATATGGGGCCATTCCGACCCGTTTTAGTGGTAAAAATAGGGAGTTGATTTTTCCCCCATTGACTTATAATGGGGAGGTCGCGAAATTGACCTGACCTTAGGTCACTGATATCAAAATTCCGAGATAAACAAATTGTAGCTACTAATGACCTAATAACATCCTGCGACTTTCAAAGGTCTCCGACATCTACTGTAGCTCTGGCACGGTGACAAAGTTGCAAAAAAGTGACTTGAGGTTGGGTCATTCAAAGTGACCTGGTGACCTGACCTTCAAAGGTAGGAGGTTCAAACTTGCACACCATGTGTAAAATTGATGAGGGAATAGTCATACTAAATTTCGCGGCGCTACGCGCCGCGGTTTTCCCGCTATTCGCGAAAAACCTCAGGGGGGGCGGATATCCGCCCCCCCCGTCGGTGCGCGGGTTAAGTCCATACCCACTGGTCATTTTAGCGCTGCTTATGCATTAATATATTTTAACATTTCTCGAGCAGCCCCAAGCAATATTGAAGATTCATGATGCATTTGTATGTAAATTAGACTCTTTTGGCAAATCTGGGAAAATATGATGGCAAAAAATATCAACAATACACCTTAGTCACTCGCGCTATTGTTCTGGAAGGAACGCTTTCGCTTCCGCACGGTTCTTACACTTCGGAAAGTGCAAACGAGAAAGTCCCGTTGAATCGTTGGATAGCAGTGAATCTGTTGATATCTAGGCCAACCGGTGCAGTGGGTGGATTAACGCAGAGTTCTGCACAGTCGTCCCCGGTTCGCCTTGCACAGTCTTCGTTGCAGACCGCCGGCCGACCCTGCACGGCAACAGAGCCCCGATGCACGCGACTGTGTGTGTATGTGTGTGTGCGTCTGCGCGTGTGTTGACCTGTGACGTCATTGTCATTATCATTTATTATAAGGCTTATCCACCATTCAGTGGCTATTACGGCCTAGTCAGTTACATTAACCCGCGCGGGGCTGGGGGGGTAAATTTTACCCCCCCTCGCGAATTTTTGCAATATCTCAAAAACGACGGCGCGCAGCGCCGCCAAACTTTCAGTACCTTTTCTTACATCAATTTGACACGTTCCCTGAAAATTTGAGCGAAATCCGTCGGAAAATTTTTGAGAAATTTACGTTTTAGTGACGTCATGTTCGCCATTTTCGCCTCAAAAACGGCAAAAGTTCAAACGCCGCTAACATCTTCATTTTTAAAGGAATCAAGACGTAACAAAAAAGGATATACGTAATTTTACTTTGTCTATCAAATGGCTATCTCGGTTTTTTGAAAATTTTGGATTTTGGCCCAAATTTTTCCAAAAAACTGACTTTTTTGGGAAAATAGCTATAAAATCCAAAATTTTGAGTGTATCAAAAAAACCGGAATACATGTCAGAGAAGTGGTCTATGTGTACCTACATACCAAGTTTTAGAAGAATCGGTTCAAAAATGTGGGAGTTATTCAAAATTGTATGACGTCACGACACACAAAAATTTTGAAAAATGACTTTTTTGGAAGTTATAGACCTCGTACGGAAACAAAAATAGCACCATTCGACTCTCCGTGAAAAACTGCATCAGATAGACACCTTTTTAGGCCTTAGCAACCAACTTCAAAATTTGACCTCACTTGACCTGACCTTGACCTGACCTCGACCTGAAATTCATCCAGAGGTGGTTCATATCACTTATTGAGTGTGCCTATTGAATTCTATGAGTAAAATGACCCATAAAACATGTGTCGCACATGCCCTTTTCCATATTTTGTTTTTGGTGACCTTATCTGACCTGACCTGACCTTGACCTTGACCTCTGAATGATATTGTATGCAACGAATATTGTCTTGGTAGCCTAAGAACACGTTTTGGGCGATCAGTCTCAGTCCATGACTCCATTCTTCGGCAACTACGGTGCAAGGCCGATACTGTAGGAACTTGCAATTTGTACCCTTGACCTGACCTTGACCTTGACCTCAAACTTAAAATTAAGTACATGTTTTTAGTTGTTCGTGATGAGATCTTTCGATTGGCGTTTGAGTTTTTCAAATCGGACCATTAGTTCGGGAGATAACAGGGGGGGTAAAATTTACCCCCCCCCCCCAGCCCCGCGCGTTCGGCTGGAGACCCCAGCCCCGCGCGGGTTAATAAAGACAGCATACATTACACGACATGTGACGTCACCAGTCACGGACAGAATGAGTCGCGTTATGAGTCGAACGAGTCGCTTTTGAGCGATAGAAACATCGCTGAAGACGGTATTGTATAACAGAACGGGAAGGTTATGGGGCATCTGCAGCTGGACGGTCGCGTTATCTCAGCTACCCAAAACGCGGCACCGATAGGCAGGATAGCATGGAGGAGGCTGGAAAGGGACAGGGGAGGGTACACGGACCTGGCCCGGGGTCGGGACACGCAAACAGGCGAATTCTTGGCATTGAGATAAAAGAGATAAGCTCTGACATTTCTTCAAAACACACACCCTTCGAACTTGGCTGAAAAATTTGGGCTAGCATTTGCGTCACATATCTTTTTCTCATATTGGAGCATGGAGGTTGAAGACTGCAATGCATGCTTGGGATGCCGCTCGCACTGAATACGAAGGTCACCTTCCGCCATCTCTGTCCGTCTCTCGATTTGTATCGCTCACCCATCTCAATCCACCGGCTAACGGCATCCGTACCCTGTTTCCCAGTGTCCGAAGTCTGTGAAGTTCGACCTCTCCAAGTTCGGCATCATCCAGAACACGGGAGACACCTTCCACGGCGACCGGTTCAACATTCTCTACCAGCCGGGTCAGTTTCCGCGCTACGTGCAGAAGAAGGTGACCAGGAGAGACGGCAGGATCGTCAAACGGGAGGAGCCCGTCAACGGAGGCATCCCCCAGTCGGGAGATCTCAATAAACACCTTGAACAGCTACGGAAGGACATCGAGGACATTATTCCGAAACATTACTCAGGTGAGAATGGGATTTAAAGGTCACGAATGTGTTGCATTTTTAACGATGCCGTCACGATAAAAGAATATGGTGTAATATTTCACCGCATGTGTAATTACTTGCTCTTAAATCGAGTGTTTTTGAGGACCCTAGAGAAGCCCATCCTCATTTTTCTATTATCTTATCTAGATGTCCCACATTCAGCGGAACGCAGCCGCACATATCTACCCCCATCGTACTTTGATCCGCACTCTTTCCCTCCCTCCTTTCCTCTCCCTCTTCGTCCGATTGCCCCACCGTCCTTAGTCACCAAGCACCACTGGAGACTGTCTCATAAGACGGACAATGACCCCTTCGCCTCCCAGCGCACAGCATACCATACCCCGCGTCTCCAAGTTGTTTTGTTTATCGGGTTTTCGCACGGCTGTGTAATTTCACAAGCCGTCCAGAGGTCATTCGCCCGGCGAACGGGTTCAAAACACCATTTAATGCGAGAGATGTTTGTCGGCATGGGAGCGGACGAGGTCGGCCCAGCGGCCAGCGAGCATGGATTCGCTGGGAGCCGAGCGAATGTCCCCCTTTCAGAGATGATTTGATTACTTATCAGAGCCAGGTTCCCAACTCCCATAAGCGGAGAATGGGGACATGGCTTATGGTGAAATGAAAATCCTTTGTATAATATTCAGAGTGAAGATGTTCATTGGATTGATTATCTTCCTGTTGATCGATAAACACGAGATTGATAATCCCTTTGAACGTCTCTCTCGTACCTCTTTATGAGATGTTCCGAACCAATAAGACATATGTCGTTTTACATATAAAGACGGAACAGTGCTACAAATGTTTCTTTTCTTTCTTATTCTGCGATTTTTTTTGCTTCCTTTAGGCTGGGGGGATCCAGAGCGTCGTAAGCCTCGTCGTAGCTGCGACGTGTCGTAAGTTGTGTAGTAAGTCGTTTTTGAAGGGATCAATCGATGAGTAGCGTTACTTAAGTAGTAAAGTCTATCGCAAATAGCCTGATTTGCGACACAACTTACGAATTTGAAATAGCAGTCGTAAGTTGTGTCGCAAGTTGACCTTGCCTTGAGGAAGAGGTCACAGGTCACAGGTCATTCGGGTCATGATCACGAAATTTACATGGTAGGTGTAAAATTGTTTAAACTTTAGATCCTGAAAATTTGGTTGCAATCCGTTGACGCTAACGCGAGTTATAGAGCTTGAACTGACGGGTCGTCTATGAGGCCTCAATCCGTGCCAGCGAGAGTGTTGAAAATGGTGCATAATATGTTATATTCACATTTATTGGGGTATTCGGGGATATGAAGTAGCCTAACACCATTCCAGCAACTACTAGCGAATCCAGAAAGGCGGTCTTGGACGTTGCAAGGGGCATCCCCAAAATATTCTCCCAATTCCAAAAACGACGTGTCCCAGATGACCCCGATGACCTCCAATGAGCTCTGTGATGACCCCAAGTTGACCTTTTTGACCTGACGTGTCCCAGATGACCTCCGTGACATCCTATTGAGCTCTCTGATGACTCCAAGCTGACCTCTGTGACCTGACGTGTCCCAGATGACCCCCATGACCTCCAATAGAGCTATGTGATGACCCCAACATGACATTTGTGACCTGACGTGTCCCAGATGACCTCCGTGACCTCCAATTGAGCTCTCTGATGACTCCAAGCTGACCTTTGTGACCTGACGTGTCCCAGATGACCTCCATTTGAGCTCTGTGATGACCCCAACTTGACCTCTGTGACCTGACGTGTCCCATATGACCTCTGTAACCTCTAAGTGACCTCTATGATGACCCCAAGCTAACCTATGTGACCTGACGTGTCCCAGATGACCCTCATGACCTCCAATAGAGCTCTGTGATGACCCCAAGTTGACCTCTGTTACCTGACATGTCCCAGATGACCTCCGTGACCTCCAATTGAGCTCTCAATGACTCCAAGCTGACCTCTGTGACCTGACGTGTCCCAGATGACCTCCAATTGAGCTCTCTGATGACCTTTAGTTGACCTCTGTGACCTGACGTGTCCCATATGACCTCTGTGACCTCTAAGTGACCTCTCTGATGGCACCAAGCTGACCTCTGTGACCTGACGTGTCCCAGATGGCCCCAATGACCTTCAATTGAGCTCTGTGATGACCCCAAGCTGACCTCTGTGACTTGATGTGTCCCAGATGACCTCCGTGACCTCCAATTGAGCTCTGTGATGACCCTAGGTTGACCTCTGTGACCTGACGTGCCCCCAAGTTGCCCTCTGTGACCTGACGTGTCTCAGATTACCTCCGTGGTCTCCAATTGAGCTCTGTGATGACCCCAAGTTGACGTCTGTGACCTGACGTGTCCCAGATGACCTCTGTAACCTCCAATTGTGTCCTCCATCTACAAATTTCTTACCTCTCTGTGACCTCAAACTCTCGGAACTCATTTCTTCTAAAGCATCGATTCTAGATGCCCTATAGCCACGAATCTCCTGTGATCGATCCCAAATTTTATGGCAAATCACGTGAGCGTTAGCAACCACAAGTCACCCAGTTAATACAAAGCTTCAGAATCAGAGAACATGCTTGACCTTGCTGTCTCATAAGCTCGCAAACCAGAAAGACGAATGTTCCTTTATGCGTGATAGAGTTTTCGACCTTACTGACGTTTACTACGGGATCAGCTGATCGTGTAGCCTTTTAAATTCTCGAGTAAAGCGGGTATTTAAGCCTCGTCGCAGCTACGTTCTGTCGTATCCTCCGACAAACCCCTCTTTCCTCAACATCCCTCCTTTTCCGCTACGACACAACTTGCGACGGCATATGTGTCGTAACTTGCGACGTGTCGTAGATGGACTTGCGACGCCCTGGATCCCCCCGGCCTTAGTTGTGAGCAAAATTGTGCCTATTATCCATTCTTATTTGGGCCGGGGGGATCCAGGGCGTCGCAAGTCCATCTACGACACGTCGCAAGTTACGACACATATGCCGTCGCAAGTTGTGTCGTAGCGGAAAAGGAGGGATGTTGAGGAAAGAGGGGTTTGTCGGAGGATACGACAGAACGTAGCTGCGACGAGGCTTAAATACCCGCTTTACTCGAGAATTTAAAAGGCTACACGATCAGCTGATCCCGTAGTAAACGTCAGTAAGGTCGAAAACTCTATCACGCATAAAGGAACATTCGCCTTTCTGGTTTGCGAGCTTATGAGACAGCAAGGTCAAGCATGTTCTCTGACTCTGAAGCTTTGTATTAACTGGGTGACTTGTGGTTGCTAACGCTCACGTGATTTGCCATAAAATTTGGGATCGATCGCAGGAGATTCGTGGCTATAGGGCATCTAGAATCGATGCTTTAGAAGAAATGAGTTCCGAGAGTTTGAGGTCACAGAGAGGTAAGAATTTGTAGATGGAGGTCACAATTGGAGGTTACAGAGGTCATATGGGACACGTCAGGTCACAGAGGTCAACTTGGGGTCATCACAGAGCTCAATTGGAGACCACGGAGGTAATCTGAGACACGTCAGGTCACAGAGGGCAGCTTGGGGGCACGTCAGGTCACAGAGGTCAACCTAGGGTCATCACATAGCTCTATTGGAGGTCATGGGGGTCATCTGGGACACGTCAGGTCACAGAGGTCAGCTTGGAGTCATCAGAGAGCTCAATAGGATGTCACGGAGGTCATCTGGGACAGGTCAGGTCAAAAAGGTCAACTTGGGGTCATCACAGAGCTCATTGGAGGTCATCGGGGTCAGCTGGGACACGCCGTTTTTGGAATTGGGAGAATATTTTGGGGGATGCCCCTTGCAACGTCCAAGACCGCCTTTCTGGATTCGCCAGTAGTTGCTGGAATGGTGTTCATATCGGGCTACTTCATATCCCCGAATACCCCAATAAATGTGAATATAACATACTATGCACCATTTTCAACACTCTCGCTGGCACGGATTGAGGCCTCATAGACGACCCGTCAGTTCAAGCTCTATAACTCGCGTTAGCGTCAACGGATTGCAACCAAATTTTCAGGATCTAAAGTTTAAACAATTTTACACCTACCATGTAAATTTCGTGACCATGACCCGAATGACCTGTGACCTGTGCCCTCTTCCTCAAGGCAAGGTCAACTTGCGACAGAACTTACGACTGCTATTTCAAATTCGTAAGTTGTGTCGCAAATCAGGCTATTTGCGATAGACTTTACTAGGGGAAAATGGGGTAATTTGGCTGCTTTTTTTAGAAACCGATGTAACTAAAAATCGACACCACATTTCTGCATTTTCTCAACGCTGACAGGTGTGGCATACATTTTACTTTCCTGGACAGTAAACTTGAAATGATAGAGTAACTACTTATATTGAAATTGTGACGCATTACAAAGGTCTGCAAAGCGGCCAAATTGCCCCACTAGCAGGGTTATTTGGCCGGGGGTGTGGGGCAATTTGGCCGGTGTTAGTTTGAGGCCATTATTTTTGTTATAGGCGAGTCAGCTTCACATTCAGCAATGACGCATGTCCTACGACGCATTTGAAGCATTTTGGAGGTTCACTCAGCCGTCACAGGGGTCGAAAATAGTCAAAATAGCGGCTCTAGATGCGATTGCAGTTTTCTACGAATAGCTTTTGAAGTAATCAAGCTAGGCCAAAACTGAAAGTACCATCGTAATTCTCTCGTCATTCCGCATCGAAACATGTATGTGTTGACCTCGAGAGGTCAAGGTCAAAGGTTGGCTTCAGGTCACGTTACCTCAGGTCGCTTGACCTCAAGGTTGCGTGAGTTCAAGGTCATCATGTATATCATTCGATGCGCCTTGACGAGCTGAACACAATGAGACCATTTCCGCGGCTGTATCTTTTTTCTGTAAGTAGTTATTAGCAAAAAAGCGTTAGGTAACCTTTGATGACGTCACATGCCCTTACAGCTGTCCAATAGGAAATATGGCATCAAGGTAGTCAAAGTTGGTCATGAATTATGTCCTTTATGGTATAATTGACCATGATAACTCGGCCGTCCCAGCATAGTGACGCTGAGCGCACCGGCCAAGCTGCCCCGCTAGTCCCGGCCAAATAACCCCACTTTGCCATTCTGAAAATTTTTGTCTATAAAGTCGTCATGCCTGTACAGAACTAGATGAAATTGCTCTTGGAACCGCTGAACACGCTCAAGAATGGCGCTATAATGTCTGAATTCGTTTTTAGCCCAAATACTACATGTTATACAACTTTGTAAATAGAAGCAAAAGTTACCATTTTCTAATGAAATTAACGTTTTATTAATTTTGAATAAAACTGCGAGGGGCAAAGTTTTGACATTTGTTCTCGAGTTAGTTCTGCCGATGACAAATGAATAGAGACTAAAGTTATTTCATTCACTTTTATCAGCTTTCGTACAGGTGGGGGCGGCCAATTTACACCACCGGCCAAATTACCCCACTCTCCCCTACTTAAGTAACGCTACTCATCGATTGATCCCTTCAAAAACGACTTACTACACAACTTGCGACACGTCGCAGCTACGACGAGGCTTACGACGCTCTGGATCCCCCCAGCCTTATAATCATACTTAACCCTCGCCGGCCGAGGGGGGGGGGGCGGGTGCCGCCCCCCCATAGGGTTTTTTCGCGATAGCTCCGAACACGCTGACGATAGAGAGCTGAAACTTGGCATACCTGACCTTTGATCCAAGCCGCATCTTTTGACACCAACCGCATTTTTGGGTCAGGTCAGGTCACTGACCTATAATGTCATAAGTGAACCTCTGCACGGTCTTCAGATGTCGCAACTTCGCAACGCCCTCACTGCCAGAAGAGATGTCACAGGGAAATGAAACTTGCAGAATCTAGTATCCATTATGAGTCTCACAACTTGTATATCTCGGATTTTTCGTAAAGTTCATATGAGGTCAGGTCATTTCCGTGACCTCACCATTATAAGTCAATGGGGAAAAATGAAAACTGCTATTCTGGCGCCGGGAACGATCTCCAACTATCTCAAGCACACAGAATCGTGATTTGATGCACTCCTTGCAAGGTTAGATGCGTCACTTTTGCAATGTTGACCTTGCGTGACGTCATTTATGACGTCATCAAGGTCATATTAGTTTTTCGTCAATAACTCTTGATCAAATTGAGCTAGCGAGTCGAGAAAGCCACCAATGGACTCAGGAAGACCTGCCGAATCGAATGATATGCGACATGACCTCTTTCGACCAACTTCGTGACCTGCGGGTGCTGACCTGACCTTGACCTGAGGTCAACACCCCAAGTTGACCTGACCCGGACAAAAAGTATATCATTCGACGCGCCTGAGCGAGGCAAACACGATGCTGGGGCATTCCATGTCAACCGGGACAGCCAAAATCGGCCACCTCTGCGATTTTGTTCAAACTTGGTATACTTATTGGCTATTGGGTGAAACCTCTGAGGGTGAAAGGATTTTGTCATATGCCCTCGGGCTACAGGGATACAAGTCGCTAAACTTCTGCTTTTTGAGCAGAATTGGACGTGTATTGCAATCTTGAAAGATCTATAGCTTCAACATTTTTGAAGCTATTAATTTCAAACAAACTGAAACGTGTACATAAGGAGTTATGCTAGTAAAATTTGACAATTTTTACATTTTTTGGTGATTTTGAAATTATTTTATTTTGAAATAATTTCTTAAAATGTAATTTGTGAAAAATGGGTACCCTTCGATTTTGCTCAAATTAAGATATTGTCTTCCAGTACACGTAAGGCACACGTGCTGAGAAAACTAGAGTGGGCCAACGATAACTTTGGATGATATAGCAACAAGTAGTGCAACGTAGCACGGGCGATGGAAGGGGCCGATTTCGCTAGCTCCACCTGTTTATCGCCAATAACTCACTCCATAATTATCATATTAACGTCAAACTCTCAGTATCTGTCCAGAATAGAATTGCAAATCCTCCCGTGCAAGAAATAGGTAAATCGGTCCACAACTTTTCTAGAAATAGCGGTGTAAAGTCAAACATTCCTGCCGGAGCGGCTCGGCGGCCGGCGCCGGCCGTTGCCGCCTGAATGGTAGACTGTGCCGGCGCGGGACGGTTCCATCTTTGCACCGCGCTTCTTACCGCTGATTATGATCGATTCGTGCCAAATTTTATGTGAAGGCTTAAAAATGTACAGGCAATCTACTGTTCAAATAAATACGAAAATCAATTGGTAAAATTAAATGATTAGGGTGCAAACACAATATGTGATTATGACGTTTCCCGCGTCGGCCGATCCCCGCCTCTGCCGGCGACATCTTACTCTAAGCAAGCCACTAACTGCGAAATTTATGGTAAGATTAACTAGAGATTCTCATAACACTACAAATGTCGTATAAAGGAAAAAAAATAGGAAAATCGGCCAGTATCTCTTAGAGCTATGGGCGTATAAACGCAAAATAGTCACTATAGCAATTTGATCACGTTTAACCTCATTTGATCTTGAATATATTGATCTAGATTCTAGGGCCATGAAATTGGCACACGATAAAGTTCCCCACCACCCCACCTACAATTCAAATTCCGTTTTTTCTTAAATACCTTTTTTGGCTAAACCGGGCTTTTCTCCCCTAGCGCTGGGAGAGTCAGGCGTATTTCCTTTTTGCAACCAAAGAGAGGCGCTGCCCGGAGAATGCCCACAATTTCATCATTAAAAAACTGGCTTACGATGACCAACTATCTTCGTGGCTTAGTAGTAAGTGTGCCGAGTGTACCCACCTCGAAATCTAAAGGTCGCTGGCTAGCAGCGGGTCAGCCTGAGCCCTGAAGTGTTTAACACGCATTTGTTTTGTAACACGCATTTGTAGCATCTGGCCAGCCGGCAACTGTCGTGAGGGCTAATGTTCTTATCTAGGTAGCATTTGGCCAGTCGGCAACTGCCGTGAGGGCTGTACATATTTACGCGTGTTAGATTAGGTCAGGTCACGTCAGGTCAGGTTAGGTTTGCTTTGGTTTGGGGTAGAAAGAAGCATCTCCGGGTAGCGCCTCTCCTTGGTTGCTAAAACGAAACACGCGAGTGCCAGACATTACGAAGTCCAAAAGACAGTTACGTAGACGTCGGCCCATTCTGGATTTTTTATATGATGTAGCTTATGTATAGGAGAATAAAATATGTAAAAATCAGCAAAATCGAAGGGTACCCATTTTTCAGAAAATCAAAATTTATTTTTTGAATTTTAATAAAGCTCACTAATTAGTTAATTACGTCAATATTGTTATCCTCAAATTAAAGCGTGACGTATTCCCTCCATTTCACACTTTGTCTCGTGGTGATATGTCTAAAACTTCAATGGTTATGACGCTTTAAAGATGATAATGTGCCTTGCCTAAGTCAATGTTTGATGACGTGCATCTCGGAAACGTGACGTCATATCTTGACAAAAATATGTCTCCTTTCTTTTCACATATAGATGAGTAGTGTCACAAAGTTTCGCAAAAATCGGAGGAGGTGAGGTTCAAAATGATCATTTTTTGTCCCACTTGACGTGGAATGCCCCTGCTGCCAATATCGCGGCTCTGCGGCCATTTTTTGCGAAGTTATTCACCAAAAACTGAGCCGTACCCTGGGGCACTTGACCTGACCTCAGAGGTCACCGGTTGACCTAGGACCTTAAAATCGGGTACCAATCTCTGCGTCTCGTAACGGCGCACACGCTCGTTTTTTCTGCGACGCGCTAGCTCCACCAGGGGCGAAACGGCGAGGTCGTCCGGCGCGTATGTAGAAAACCAATAGGTCCGGCGAGGGTTAACCATGCTAAAAACGATTCAAACCATCGATAGTTTTTATTCTTAGGGGTAAAAGTTTATGCGAATGGCAGGTTTAACTCCAAAGTTTCCCGAGATGTTTAGACATTTTTTCCCAATCAGTCTCTCCATCTGACATGCATTCGCTCCCCGCTACCCGCAGGTCCGGCGGTGCTCGACTTTGAGCAGTGGCAGCCGACTCTGCGCAGCACGGGCGAGATAAAATACCGCAACTTTTCCAAGGAGTACCACCGCTCGCTGGTGGTGGCCGGGGTCATCCCCGATCCGACTGACATAGACGCACAGACCGCCGGCAATTATACGGTGAGGGACGGTGGGGGATGGCGAGGGATAATGAGGGACAGGGAGGGTTGGTGGGGGATTGGAAGGGACGGGGAGGGTTGGTGAGGAACATAGACTGGAGCGGGATGGCTAAAGATAGCTAGGGATGGCGAGGAAAGGTGGGGATGGTGGGGGGATAGTAGGCTGCGACAAGGGATGGAACGGGGTTTAACCCGGCACCACCTGGGCTATTTCCGTACCCACGACAGCCTGGGGGGTCGGATCCGACCCCCCCCCCCTGTTATCTCGAGAACCAATGGTCGCATCGAGCCCCGTGAGGCGGCGTTCGAAAGGTCTCTACGAGACCTTCCCAAAGCACTTAAGATTTTAAGATTGAGGTCAACTTTCGGGTCAAGGTCAGGTCAAAGGTCAAATTCTGGGGTTTTGCATGATTAGGCTTACGGACAGCGGAATCGATAGCTGCTGCTCGAAACTCACCAAAAATGACCTCAAAGACCTAGTGAAGGTACCATGTGCGTAAAGGGGTCATAATAAGTACGGGTCAAGGTCAGGTCAGGTCACGAAAGGTCACGGTTTTCACTTTCTACTACATGGGCGTGCGACACATGTTTTATGGCTTATTTTTCACGCCGAATCCGATGGTAATGGTTATATGTGACCCCAAGTCACTGTGCTGGTGATAAGTGTGCATTGAAAGCATAAATAATCGTTTATACCATACATAACTAAGCGAGGGCTAAGAAAAAATGTCAATTTTTAAACTTTTTATTTTTGACATAAAAATACACTTTTCTAGACGAGCTTTGTCCCAGGAATCTAGTGGTGCCATTTGTTTTCACATGCGATGTTCAAAAGTGCCTCTAATTCACGAAAATGCTTATGACGTCACCATGCCCTATGCATGTTGGAGCTATTTTTTACAATTTGGGGGTCAAAAATCAAGATGGAAAGTTGAAATTTGGGACATCTTATGTTCTAATAGAGCTCTATAACATATATTCCGGTTTTTTGGAAATTATCAAAGTTTTGGATTTTATTAGCTGTTTTCCAAAAAATATAGTTTTTTGAAATTTTTGGGGTGAAAAACGCATTTATGGAAAATCCGAGATAGCCTTTTTAAAGAACTCGTTAAGTTGCGTCTGTTCATATCCTTAATTTGCAATTTGCTTAAAATCCTGATTTTTGGTGATTTTTTAAACATTTACCACTTTTTGACTCAAAACGCCATGTAGTTACATCACTAAAATCGATATATCTCAAAAAAATTTCGAAACATTTTCTTAAAAATTACACAGGAGACGTCAAATTTATATGGAAGAAGGTATGCTAAGTTTCAAGTTGATAGCGTAAACGGTTCATGAGTTATTCCCCCCCAGGCGGTCGCGGGTTAACGCACCAGAATGAGGAACGGCGAAGCACTTCGTATTGGTTCGTTTATCCACTGTTCACGTGGGCATAGAACCGTGCCTTGCTAGGCATTTTCGCCTCAATAAGAACATTGCAGGGCCATGAGGTGGGACCAAAGGAGCACATGGCGGAGGGGTATACTGGGCTGGGTCGACGATCGACCATGCTGCACCTCAGTGGCTAAGTTCATTTCATAAAGACGACAATCTCGACTCTTATATCCCTATCGACATAACTGCCGGCCTCCTCCGATGAGCACTCACTAGTTCTTAGTCTCCCTGATAGATGTCAGCACTACACCCAGCCCTGACCGTCCGCACTCCCATCCACCCAGGCCGAGGCGCTGTTTGAGCGCCCCGCGCGCCAGTACCTGGAGCAGACTCTGCAGCTGGCGCGGCGACTCCGGCCGAGCGCCCTCTGGGGCTACTACCACTACCCCTACTGCAAGGCCTACATCCCGCATGTGGAGAGCTGCGCGCCGGCCATCAGTCAGGACAACGATAAGTGAGTCGAGCTGAAAGATTTTGTTGGCTAATACAACGATAAGTAAGGCAATGGGGAGGGTGTCTTAGCTAGAATAACGATAGGAGAGTAGCTGATATGCTGTGTTCGTCAGGATAACGGTTATGCGAGCCACTGCACTACCTATTTTTGTTGGCTTAGATAGTGATGTTATTTGAGGCGCCAGTGCCACACCGCCTTCGCTAACCATTGTCGTTATACATGCGAGCCACTGCACTACCTATTTTTGTTGGCTTAGATAGTGATGTTATTTGAGGCGCCACACCGCCTTCGCTAACCATTGTTGTTATAACGTTTTTATTTTATAAGGGCGGTGTGTTGATTCTGCTTCGTACTGGAAGCGAATATTGACTTATAGGCTGCTTATTGTCTAAAAACGGCTCCAGTCAAACATTTTACTTATTTCCAATTATTTTTTCAGATCGCTGTGGCTTTATGAGAACTCTGACGCCCTGTATCCATCGATCTACTACCTGAAGTACAAATATACGGCATGGGAGAAGACGATGGAGGTGAGCATAGACCAGCGGACCCTCTCCGCTGAGGTAGAGGAAATCAAATATGAATTCTAAATACATCCCTCACATTGGTGAAGGTATCATCCAATTACAAACATAGTTAGTACTCGTACGTTTAATTTGACCGCCTTTCTCGATCTCGCTTCCATCCTTTAAAGAGCGAGACCTAGTGTGCCTGCTGCTTCTAACACAGCCCGTTCTCGTGTCCCCAGACTCGCTCTCGGCTGGAGGAGGCCGACCGGATGTCCCGGTTGGTCGGCGGCCGCCCGGTGTTCCCCTACACCTGGTACGCCTACCACGAGCGGCACACCGACTTCCTCTCACCATCTGACCTGCTGGGCTCGCTCGGCCAGGCCGCCGCGCGCCGGCCCGCCGGGGTGATCATCTGGGGCGGCTCGGACGGCCTCAACAGCACCCGGCTCTGTCTCCGGCTTCGTGACTATGTCGAACACCGGCTCGGCCCCTTCGTCCGCTGGCTGCGCAGCCTCACCGACGCCCAGCTGGACCAGCTTCACCGTCACCTGGTGGAGAGTCCGGAAAGCTTCTACTCGCAGGTGGCGCTGCTGTCGAAGGAGGGCGTGTTCGGCCGCTGGCCGGTGAACGGTTGGGACGCCGATCTGGAGCAGACGGAGGAGATGAAGAGGGCCGTGCTGCAGGAGATCGCTCGGGAGCTCGGACCGGACGAGCTGCTGATCGGAGACCCCAAACAGGTGCGCTATGAGGAGGAGGAGGAGCAACAGTACCTCATGTGAGGACTCCGTGAGGACTCCCGAGGAGCGGCCGTCGGTGGAATACTCTCGGGGACTTCTGGTGTGTGGAAAGACGTTAAGCTGCTGCTGATAAGCCAATAATCTGACTGTGAGCTCTTCGAAAGTTATCACGAAGTGTAAAACTTGGTGCCACCTTACTGGTGCCACAAAAATCCGGTCAACTGGGGCTAAAACATCCATGAAGAATCAAAATTCGAGATTTTAAAATAGGGGTCATCAACTCCAAGAATAGGCAGTAAAAAGCATCAATGCAAGTAGCTTGTTGCATTCTACTTTAAGATATTCATTAACTTGTTTACATGCTCAATCACTATGCAGTCCAGCTCGTATGAATGAACCTGTGGGTTACAAACTTTGCAGCGGCGATGCATATTTAGCAGCTCACGGCCAATCATCAAAGACACAGCCGCTAGAACTTACCATAAATATGTATTCGAACTCGGAGGACGCTTCCAGGGGATCACAGCATTCATCAAAAGCTCACTCAGAAGCAGCAAGACGCTCGCCAATCGAGCTCGCGGCTATAGTAACAGAGGAGGAGTTCGGCCACATGTTCGTCAAGGGGCCAACCATATCTCAGGAACTGCCAAAAATCCGCTAGCTAAGCGGCAACGAACGTCTGGGACCGATTCGCGTTGGCGCACTAAGGCCCTAGTGAAACTTGATTTCAAGCGTCACTATGCGATTTCGGTTCGCGCTGAGCCACTAGCCGATTGGTGTAAAAAACCGCTTAGTGTCACTACATTCAAGTGTCACTTGGCCGCCTAGTCCTACTAGCTTCCTAGTGCGCCATCTCGAATCGGCCCCTGGTCTCCAGAGCGGGTATATTTTACTGTATCATTGTATAGGCAAGAGGGTGTCGTCGGGCTGCCCTGGAGTGTCGTGTTTGTGAGTGTGAGTGTGTGAGTGCAGGTATAAGCGAGTGTCGTGAGCGTGAGCGTATTTGTGCGTGTGCTACTAGTTTGGCGGTATGCGGAAACTTTAGAACACATGATCAAGAAAAGACGGGAAGGGGATGTGAAGACAAGTCTCTTGTCGAGCACTGCCATGGGGAGGTGCCTGCAGAGCACTGAGCCAGTACAAAACTACGGGTGTAAGGATAGGTTCGATTTTTTACCGTGAGGATGACGGCGACAGTCCATGTGAGTCGGCCTTTACTGCGATTAATTTTGATTGTGAATTTACAATAGACACATCTCCGTCGTTCTTAGAAATGGAGTGAACAGGACTGGCCTTGACCAGTCTGTTTATTTCAATTAGGATGTGTTCTATTTATCGAAGGTGTTTTAATCTAACATAAATCTCCCCTTATCGCATCGTTCCACTGTTCGCGGCATTGGCGGCTTAAATGAGCTTATTTATCAAAAACGGGTCAAAGGCACCGGTATCGTTACGCACGGTGCATTTTAATTTATGTGAGCGTGTGTCCAACGTCTCATGCCGACAGCGAAGAGAAAGTGGTTTGCTCGTTTTACACTGCTTAGCATTCCACGCAGCTCATTTGTGTAGCAACTGTTGTGAAATAAACGTACTACACCAGCACATGTCTGTAATGTGTGTTCGTCCCAGGAGGCCACTGGCACCTTCCGCTTTCGTTTTCGGGGCTGTGGATAAGATCGATGACTAAGATGCTGTGTGATTGCGGTGGGGACAAGTGTGATGACAAAATGACCACCATAGTGGCAGCACCGTGGGTTCATCAATCAACAATGGTAGCAATTGTGGAGCAGCGAAGCACGCGCCACACACACACGATTGGTACTGCTGGACGTTGTGATGATTGGGGAAAGGAGGCGGAGGAGAAACCTGGGCCTAATTGCTCGTGGCCTGTCAGTGTCAGAGAGTGCTGAGGCGGGATGCGATGGCATTATTAAGGTTTATTTATCGGAGTTTTACCTATCAGACATTTGAAATGTAATCGTGCCACAGACCGCAGTTCTACGAGAATAAGGGAATACATATTTTAGCGAACGTTTCCCGGCTTCCTTCCTCGCCATACGCCTGCCGTTCTGTTCAGTGTCATAACAAACTCTGGTACCTTTCAGAGCCCAGACATCCACAGCGCGAACACAGACCTGCCTTTGACCTCTGGCCGACCCTCCCCGGGCGTGACCTTGACAGGCGACACGGGGCGGTGTGTTGCTAGGTGACGGAAGTATTCCAACTTACGACCGCCCGGTCAACTGAAACACGATACCCGCCCTAGCTGGGTCAGCGTGCAACAGGATCCCGCAGCCGCCTTTGTTCAGGTGAGGTGAGGTGATCGTCTACATCAGGGGCGGGCAAACTTTTGGGAGCGCGGGCCGGGTGTTGCATTTGTGAGCAACTGGGGGGCCGGAGTGCTAAGCTCGCCAGAGTTTCGTTTGTCAATGACTAAAATGGATGCTATGTTGCTATGACGCGACTGACCAACGACGGGCAATGACTGGCTCATGACAGAGACAAATACCTATAGTTACACTTACAAACGAATGACTTTTGACCCATGACAACCATACTAAAAATCAAGTCTGCTTATGTAAAATGCACACACACACACACTAGGAATCTAAGGTCTCGCGGGCCGGATTGCAATGCTGCTGGCTGCCTATCCAGGCCGCGGGCCGGACGCCGGAGCTTGGCGGGCCGCATCCGGCCCGCGGGCCGGACTTTGCCCGCCCCTGGTCTACATATTCGTGCGAGGCTGCCGGAGCAATAGAGAAGCGAGACTCAAACTTAAATTGCTTCGGGGTTCCGATTATTTTTTTATATCGCTGTAAGACATCTCTTTATGATGTAGGTAGTCTTCTCATGATAAGTTCTCCTCATTTATTTTTCGCATATTTTTATTTTTTTATTTTTGTAGATTCTTTCTTAGATGAGCTAATCTCGCTTCTTATAAGTCTTTTCATCAGTAGCGGTGGAACACCTCCGATCAAGGGGGGGGGGGGGGCACTGCCGACTTTTAGTCCCATTTTTTCCATGCAACGCCCATAGGGCTAATGTTAAAATGCCAAAATCAAAGGGGGGCACGGTGCCCCGGTGCCCTCCCCGTTCCGCCGCCTATGCTTTTCATTCATTCTAACCCGTACGCATTATCCCATCCGCCCATTAGCACTACACTGTTCTATTCGACCTCCTGTGTGGCGCTCAGTGAGCCGTGTCCCGCTGGCCGTATCTCCTGACCGACAGTCCTCAGGTAATCACAGGCCAGCGGGCCGGTATAGGAAGTCCGACACGCCCCGCGGCGGGTGAAAGGAGGGCCTCTCACGGGCGGCAGACAAGTAGCGTGAGAATGTGAGCGTGGAGTAGACGGCGACCGGCCAGTGTCGGTAGACTGGAGACGGGATGATGGGATGGACAGGATAAAGACAGGGTGGAGACCGGAGGGGACGGAGATGGGACGAAGAGGAAACGGAAACGTGACGGAGACGTGACGGAGACAAGATGGAGATGGGATGCACGGTGACTATGGGATGGAGATGGGATGGAGAGGAAACGGAATGGAGGCAGATGGGACGGAAAGGCGTGCAATGCACGAGTGTTGAGCTGAGACGAAGACCGAGGCGATAAAAAAGGAATGAGTGTAGTAAGTCTTAGACACATGACTTGTCTGATAATTTAGACTCGAGACTGGGACTGGACTGAGACGAGACGGATCCATCCGACTGAGGTGGCCATGTAATGAAACGCACTGATACCGCCAAGTGGATGGTAATGTCTCGTTCGTACGTGTTCCTGTGATCCAAAGCGTAAATATTTATAGCTAGCACGTCCAAAATTTGCAACTGGTGCGTGCTGAACACAAGAGAGTGCTGAATAAAAGTTCAAGAAGATGTAACAGGGCGAGCCATTCCAGTGCGATGTATTCGGACCCGAACATCACGAATTGACCTTAATTAGTGATAGAGCTGCTTAGGATTAGACCCAGTCCGCTGTAGAAGTGCCGATGTAGAAATTCATGGATTCAGCGCATTCCGAGACCGGTGTCCTTTTAATCACCAAGACTGTTGCTAAGCTATCAATCAACTGCTCAAGGTCCGCCTGGCAGCACGAGGCCTAACAACAGCGGTTGTTGGCTCTGCTTGCCGTCATGGTCTGGATTTGCCCGACTATAGCGCACGGCTGTCACCGGGACGGTCACCGAGTCAGTCACGTCATGACGTCGTGTTGGTGGCGTGCGTTGCGAACTTTATAGGTATGTGATCACGACACTCATAATCATATTTGATAGTAAAATGCTCTTCCCCGATGTCCTCGACCCAGAAATTTCCACAAACTACCGTTTACCGTTCAACTAACAGCTCAAACGCCGGTTGTTAACCATACATGTCCACTGTGAACCGATAGTTCGGACATCCTGCCGTGTTGTCCGATGAATGACTATGATAACCTCTGACCTTCCACTGTGCGCGGTACACCGATACGTCAGGTGTGACTCATGTCCCCGTTCCACGCGGCCAACCAACGGTGGCGAGGACGGACACACTAAGTGGCTTAGTGGTCGGCGCAGTCGCTCAATCTGACATCCGTGCCCTTGGATTGCGGTGCCTGAATTGGCAGAGTGGAGGCTGGGGGGAGGGGGGGGGGGATATTTGCCACCACGGTCGGTAAGTCGAGTGCGTTGACACAGGCATCGATTCGGTCCGAGAAATACACACACTGACGTGTCGACATCGTCACAAAATGACACCAAACTGGGAAACAGTGTTTTGAAAGTGTCAACCGTAGACGCAAACAACGCTGTTTTCGGCAGATTTGTGGTGAGATAATGACATCAATTGGTGTTTATTTGGCGTGTTGTGTGACGCCTCAGGCCAATTGAGTACACTCGTTAGCCCTTCCATTGCCTCGGGCACTTTAGTAGACACACAGTAGCCCTTCTATGGCCCGAAGGCGGATGCTTATAAACTGACAGTGTTTGAAAGCCAGCGAAACGCAGGTGGGTGATCGCGCAATCTGTAACATTTACGTTTAACAGCTAAAGGAAAAAAATGCAAAAAAGGAAAAAGAATGGAAAGCCACTTAACTCTAACTTAGTTTCCAATGATGGTGACAAAACAGTTTGCCACAAAAACTGCAGTAAAACAATATCAAATGGTATCAAAGATTATTTTCTTCCAAGTACGTGACGACATAAATTTCCCAACTGGTCATTAGGTGTGATTCGCCCGTTGTATGGAATGCTGTTTAAGAAGCTGTTACGAAACCCCAGGACTGAATCATTTTAGAAACGTCATTGTGGGTGACATTTCATCAACACACACACACACACACACACACACACACACACACACACACACACACACACACACACACACACATAACGAGAGAATTCCTCAACACAAACGCTGAAGAAAAACCGAAACTGAGTCAAGGAAAGCACTACGAACACTGCCAGACTTTAACAAGGAACATCCTTTGTGACGTTTGATCTCATTGTCGGAATGCATGCTCCAAGAAGTGCAAGGCCAGGAGGAATAAAAACGGAACACTTGTGAACAATGGACATGACAGCAGTGCAAGCACCACATGACCACACCCGCTGACATTCCAGTCCCGTGATCAAAGCTTACTCCGCGACAGGAAAGAGAGCTCGGTTTGTTCACTGATCAGTCTCGTTTACCGGCAGCGGCTGGCACAGCTGTGCTGTATCCGATACTGACTCGGAAAAGCTGCCGCCTGCTGGTCTGCCAACGATGCATTGGAGAGCTATGTGTTTTGTCAGGAAAGTAAGCCCGCAGTCGTTTGTATGAAGCCAACCACCACACGGCTGGAAGAGAAGTGTTATTTGGATCATGCTGAAATAACGGTGGAAGGGAATTTGTAGCATTTAAGGTTAAGTACATAAGCGCATGTTTTATTTATGTTTCAAATTAGAAAATTGAAACGGATTCTGTTTGAGGTCACAGCATTGCTGTTTGGTGCTGTTTCAATCAGAATACCATTGACCTGTCAATCAGAAATCGAGTGCATTGACGTTCCGACGTTTGTTGCTACCTGTCCTCTCTGGCACCTGACTGTTCCATAAAAACAGCAGCACAACGTTACCAGTTCCACAACCTCGATTCAGCCCACAGCTACCGGGCAGTAGCCATACGGCGTCACGAGCTTAGGACTCCCGTGCCCCTTTAAATTCCAGGAACCTCTTCTGACAGGCAGCAGTCTCTTAGTAACGCGCAGAGGGCGCCTAGCAGCAGGCTAGGTCAGCTGGTGCGCCTGTGACCTCGTATGTCACGGCGCCTGTTACCCTGCCTGACACCCCGTCTGTCACCCCGCCTGTCACGTCACCTGTAACCTCGTCTGTCAGCTCGTGGCTGTCACCGTTATCCCCATCCGGTCAGTAGCCGTGTGTCACCGACGACTGAATCATGCTCGGGTCGCGGCTGACTAAGGGTGACCCAACGGCTGTGACAATCGATCTGGTGGGCTCAAAGCTATCGAACAGCTGACTAAGCCTTGACAACAGTAAACACAGCTGATCCGGGCTGACAGACATTCAGCTGAACTAGAAAAAAAGACAGAAAGATAAGGTCATGATGAGTGTGGACGGACCGGAAGCTCGTCATAAAAAGAGGGGCCAACATTTATGTTCGTTCCTGTTCCATCGTCGCACTCGTTTTCTTTCACATACTTCTCTCTCTCTCTCTCTCTCTCTCTCTCTCTCTCTCTCTCTCTCTCTCTCTCTCTCTCTCTCTCTCTCTCTCTCCCCATCCATCCCTTTCTCCCTCCCTCCCTCTCTCTCTCTCTATCTCTCTCTATCTCTCTCTATCTTCACCTCAATCCACATCTCCATCTCCATCTCAATCGTCCTCGGCACGTGTAGCCCACCTGGCCATCCTGTCTCTGTGGCGGGGGCCGAGGACATATGGAGGACACTTCATCGCCATCTCATGCCATGTCTTCCCGTAGACGAACGCAGTCAGGCGTGATATCGTGATGTCATTGAAAGAGACCACGTGAGATAAAGATCAGCCGCTGGGAAAGATAGCTCTCTCTGACTGCTTGTGGTCAGCGAAGGTATCTCGATGGTGGCAATGTATGATGAATAAGGATACGCCAGTGTTATCCGCACGGCTGAAATAGGTAGTGCCATGACTACTCACAGCTGACCAATGACCATATAGTACGGGAATACCGTGGTGATTTAGCCCAGGAACTAACGGGAAGAAGTCTATCAGTTGGTAGAGTGAATCATAACCGATAGGAGACGGAAGCGGATGTGAAGGTTCAGCTCGCATGTGTGATTGTGTAAGGTCAGGTAGCGTTAGAATTTCTTTTATCCCACCAAGATACGTGCTGATGACGTGGTATTTTATGTTGTAAGCGTGTTACTAATTGGCTGTTACGCAAAGGAAGGACTGGAACACTAATGACTCAACTATTAAAATCTTATGCTCGTAAGACAGATGGTGAAAGGCTCTTTATGATGACATCACGCATAGAGGTAGGAACGTACCGAGAGGCGGGATGGAGACAGAGGTAATTGGTATCATTTTGTGATACTTTCAACGCCCATCGATAAATTGATTACAGTTTTATGTCATTTCTTCTCTCATGACTTTCTGTTGTTATAAAATGTGCATCTGAAATGTAATTGGAACATTTTATAGCGAAGCTGGCTAAAAAGTGGGCGGGCCATTTCGACAGTACTTCTCTGTGGATCTAAAGAGACAGGACATAAAATTGTCGGCTATTTGCTTCACTGTCACCCTCTAACTGCCACACTAGCCACGTGTCCGTTACCTATACGACCCAGTTCAGTTCGGTTGCAGTTGCAGTTCGGCCTGCCTAACGTGCCGTCCAGACACCTGTAATGCTCTCGGAAAATAAATTGTGTGAAATTCGCGCATCTCCATTACCGCTTTTATTTGCACTGGGTAATTTTCAGCCAGATTTTTCTCACGGCAATGACAGAGGGAAAGTAGGCTTACCAGTGAGGAACCAAATCACACGCAATATCTGTCAGCACTTCTTGATAGTGTGCATAATAAGTCACTTATCATAACATTTACTTGACTGCATGTGTGTTGTTCGAGGTGCATCGTCGAAGTTGCTTGAACTTCATTAGCATGCAGTCTGCTGTCGTTTTGGTCGGTCGGTCGTTAAATACGGCCACAGCCGATTGCCAAGCCCCTTGAGTCTACGTCACGGGTTGTAATACCGTCTCGTCTGCATGAATTCTTGATGATATCACTGCTAGTCAGGGCTTGTGAAGCTTGTCTGGGTACTACATCAGAGCTTCGACCGCGGCCGGTGGTAGTTCGTCACGGATGACCTCACGGGGATACGTAAATGCTTCCGTATCTACATAAGTAGATATGTAAACATGCATTTTTTAAATAAGTAAGTACGAAAGCTCTATATGTACGCAAATACATGTATACAGCTTTGGTTAGTTGGGGAGAGGGGGAGGTGGAAGTGGCGTATGACCTTGCCTTTTCCGCGACCGGCCGTAGTCATGAGTGCACCTGTGCACAGTACATTGTGCAACTGTACACCACTTCAGTGTGCACTGCATGCAATGTGCAGAGTGCACAAAGTGCAGAACAGCCCGCGGTCAGCCAGGTGGTGGCACATTGCCAGTTCGGCCGGGAAGTTAGCTCCAAACCTGGACGAGTAGGTAGGTATATACCAGTCGCTGTGGCATTGATGTCAAGGTCAGGATCGCCGCCGAAGATGAGCAGGAATGCGGCGAGCGGCGCCGGAACGCCTCAAAAGTGCGTAACTGCAGCCTCGGTGACTGTATCATTCATAAAATAGTGACGAATGTGCGGGCTGCAGCGGCGGAGAGCGGCGACATCTCCATACGCAGACACTGCAGCGGTGCCGAGCGGACACGGAGCTGATTCTGCGCCGATAGGACGCGCCGGACCGTTCCACTACGTAGGGAAGGTCGCGATGTGTCAGGATAAGAGCGTGTGTTAGTCAGCTTTCTGGGTATGCGTCTAATGTAACGGACAGCTTTGGATTCACGCATTTGCGTAAAGGAATGGTACGGTAAAGCGCAGGGTACGGGCTATACTCTATAGAATAAGTGAATCTTACGTGTACCTATAGTGGCGTCAATGCATAGGATTGATAGGTGTCTGGTTAGCAGCCCTCAGATATCTAATTTGGTAATTAGTAGGTATTGTGCTTGTCAGTTGTCACAGTGATTTATATATAAATGGCGTATTTATTCAAATTGCAGTGGCTTACAAAAATAATGAGATACTCGACTCAAATGTCATGCTCGTATCTGCCTAACGAGGCCAAAGCTGCATGCAAAAGACCCATACAAATTCACATGCTCAACGCACAGTGCACACTGCGTAGTGTACGTAGTTCTATGGCCTTGCAGTGCACAGTGCACCCCACTCAGTTGCTAACGAGTTCCTGAAACCCGCTTCCATGTGCAGTTGTACGCGGTGTTCACCTTACCGCCACACAACGGCAAACTCCTGTACTTGTGTGCAGCTTCCGGAATTTTCCTACAGATCACGGTATTTCCTGCAGCGCCATGACCTTGGCCGGTGGCCGTCGAACAATGTCTCGGTTTTGGCGAGACAAGTCACGGCGCAGACGAGGCGGAAGGTGACGCAGTTTGGCACGACGTGCGTCAGGCGCCTGACGTGCGCCGGCGACCTCGTGTTCGGCCCGAACGGGAATGTGTACGGCGCCGGGCGAATGAAGACAGTTCAGAGGTGAAATAAAGTGCCGTCACGGAGACGCACGGCGGTGGAAAATCGAACAAGCCAGCGATCCTCGATGGTGGAAAAAATGCCGCCACCGATGCTCTGCCTGGTTTACCCGATGCGACTTTCTGATGTCTAAGGAAAACAACTAAAATTTAAAAAGGAATGTCTTTTTCAAAACTAATACTTTTTATCTCTTTTTTTTCCTGAATTTCACTAGAATTATGAAGACTTTTAAAACCTTAGAGAAATATTCAGGTGTTTAGCAGATTTCTTGGAAATTCCCTATATCCACTGACTTTTCGCCGGAAGTTCTGGTTGGTGGAAGATGGTGGAAGACGAAAATAAAGCAAACTGCTGCGTTAAATGCGTCAATACTGCCACCAAATATAGATGGGATTTTTTAGATCTCGATGACCTCTTTTACTTTGTTCATAACTCATTATTTCTTTAGTTTGAGGCCTTATTGAAAAAAGCTAGTGATGAAATGCTGCCGACGGCCGGCGACGGCGCGCCGACGATGGTGGAAGAGCAATACTGAAAAGACTAGGAAATTCTGAGATTCGATAATTTCATCAAAATCTTTGTTTATACCACACCATTCTAAAGTATTAAATTTGTATGTATTTTTATGCTGTTTAATAAAATAACATTTATTTCATGCATAAGCGCTCAACAGTTGAACAGCACTAGGAGCTCCACTGGTTTCCGCGTTGTTCAAGGCCGCGTTCGAGGCGCGGAGTGTTATTAGTGAGTTGCGGTGTGGTGGGAAAGGTTGGCGGATAAATTGAAGCGAAGAAGTGGATAAGTGCAGGTACTCAGTGTTCTACTACTTGCCCTGTATCTGAATTGAAGTCACCATAACTGTGAGTGAACTGATCTGGATATTATTCCCCGTTTAAAATTTCGGTACCCGTCGCCCGTGCTGCTGTCGTGAAGCCATCAGAAAATTCATTGTGGAGATGTATTCATTGCCAAGTAAAGATTTGTGTATTTTTGAAAGACGCATCCAACGGTGTTATTTTCATTCGTCTATCTGCTCTCGCTTGCAAGAAAATCGTCAATATCTGCAGGACTATTTTCTTTCCCGATGCGGAAGCTTTCAACTACTACTTCTCCCCCTGCCAACCGCCTCGGTTGTCATGGTGACCAACCCCTACCGGGGCCGGCCGGCGCCTGAGACGCCGGTAGCCGGCTAAACCAACAATGCCGGCCGACCCTTCCCCCTGCCCCGGCGGCCCGCTTGGCGCGGCCGTCGCGCGGGCTGTCGCGCTCGGCGTGCGAGGGGACATGGCAGCCGACAGCTCACTGCTTCCGGCTCTGGGGCGGGCCCCGGACGGGTCTCGCCGTGTAGTAGAGTACTAAGCACCGGACAACGATCACCGACGGGACGACCACACTGCTGCATCTGCCAGACGTGCATACGACCAGTGTTCGCCACGGGCCCCAAAATCCCCAGCCCAGCCCGGCCCGGGCCCATGGGTTCAGAGCCCGGCCCAGCCCGTAGCCCGCTCTTGGCAAAATGTCCAAGCCCAGCCCGGCCTGGCCCGTCAAAAATAGCAATCTAGTAATTGTCTTAGTCTATTGCTATAATAAGCATGATTGATTACACTATTTTGAGAACAATTCAAATTGCATGAATATTAACATGACAATCATGACTCCCTTCTTTTCAATGAATATAATCATTTCAAGTACCTATGGCACAAATTTTAACAGTAACAGCAAGCACCTCAGTCAATTAGGTCATGATTACACACCTATAAAAAGTTAACATGATTATATTAACCACATTCTATGGGTAAAGTTATCTTGCAAGCTGATGTGTGTGAACATTATCATGCATAATTGGTGACTCTAATGCATACTTGAAGGAAGTATTTGCAACTTACTCTATACTTCCCAGCACTTACCAGCAGAAAAAAAGCTTGACTTATGGGAATTGATGAATCTGTCTCATGTCTGGGATTGACCTTGCTGTTAAATTCACTCCATTGATGCTGCAATATCAAAAGCCTGAGAAAGCATACAGAATAGGTGACACTAGCTTTAGCACTGTCTTCCAAAAAAGAGAAAATCCATCCATTTATCAGCAAAACTGATTTAATCTATTTTCAATTCATGCCCACGTGTCAACCGAATCTCTGTGGACAACTATCTGCTGCTTTCCTTGCTATTTTATGTAAGGCTCTTTTCAAGATATGGATATCGCTAGCAGCGTAAGCAGAAAACATGGTAAGTTTGAAATGTCATTTGGTACTTTTGCGACTTTTACGCATCATCATCATCAATTGAAAATGAGCGAACACTTCTTGATTGTCGCAGCTGCGGCAGGTAGCGATTCTAACCAATTGTATAATAAAACATATATAATCAAGTTCTTATTTTTGTTTTTCGTTCGAGTTTTTAGACTTTGTGATCTTGGTTTTATTTTCTATTTGTTTCATTTTGTTTTTAAGCTTGATATTAACTTAAAAAACGTATTTTTTGATATACTGTTGTGTATACGAGTAGTAAAGTAATCTTGGTGTATACTACCACCTATAGATGCCGCCACATAAACATAGCGCCATTTGCAGGGCTGTGTTGCTGTTGTGAATTATTTTGACAAATTTATGGACATTTAAGGAAGCTTTCATCGCGAAATACTCTGTAGAATTCAACGTTACTTACAGTGTGTTTCGTGAGTATCCTTTTAAGGTTCTGTTCGTTAAAAAGCCGTCAATGAAGGAAAAAAGACTGTGTTGGAATTGTCTCACTATCGCCATATATAAGTGTTAAACTTAATGTAGCCCTGTAGCCCATCATTGTTGAGTGGCTTCATAGTTTTTGGAGTTATAATGCTAAGTAAGTTATTCTGATAACTACATTTTAACTTTTATTAACAAACTAATGATGCTAGAGATTCTCTGATCTTTTTGGTTTCGGAATTTTTATGAAAACCCTCCTATGTGTGACATGATGTGATATTGGATAGTTCTCAAGATTCCCAAAATTCAATATGAAGTAGGTTTTCTTTCACATTGCTTAAATTTGGTTTAGTTTTAGTATTTTCCCAGTGGGTTTTGTTTTCATCAGTTTCCAAATTTTCTTAAATTGACATTAGTCGCAAAACCCATAGTCCACAAAGCTCTTGGCCCGGCCCGGCCATAGCCCGCTAACTAATGATATTTGGGGGCCCGGCCCAGCCCGTAGCCCAGCCCGGCCCATGGCCCGTTGGGCTGGCCCGGCCCGTGGCGAACACTGCATACGACCTGGCACATCTGATGGCGGTGGCCGTGGGCGACCGACTAAGCAACGACACACGGGAAGTAGCCGAGACTATCCGGCGCAGTCTTCCCGCCCATCTCCTCCGCCGTCATAATCGGTCACGCCCCCTCATCCCAGCAGAAACGGCTTGTGGACCCCGGCCCGCACGGCGGACTCCCCAGTCCAGTCGGCCGACTGACCCGCTCAAATTACTAATCGGCGCCCTAAACATCCAAAGTATCAAGAGCAAAACTTCAAGTCTGAAGTGTGAACTCGATCGCCTCAGCTACGACGCAATGCTGCTTTCCGACTTCCGAGACATGGGCTACGCCCGCCTACCCCGAAAAGCCTCCTGGTTATTCCTGGCTACTCGCTCAGTCGTGTGGACCGTCCAGATGGCTGCGGTTATGGCGGTGTCGCCATCATCACTAAAAACACAACGACGCTAAAGATACTGAAGTGTTAGCGGCTACTTCGAATGAGACAAAATGACGTGCCGAGCACCTAACTGACAAGAAGGTCAGTGAACGTTCAGCTTCTTAAGTCACCATCGCCGAGAAACGTTTTTGTCATTAAATCATTTTTAGATTGGTGATAATGTCGATAAAGCATAATAAGTGGTATATCGTTCAAGTATCACCATATTATCCAGTAGCGGCAGAACACCTTCAATTAAGGGGGGGGGGGGCACTGACGACTTTTGGTCCCATGCTTTCTATGCAACGTCCATAGGGCTTATGTTAAAATGCCAAAATCAAAGGGGGGCACGGTGCCCCTGTGCCCTTCCAGTTTCGCCGCCTATGATATTATCAAATGGACGAAATAGTTTTTTTTTACATTTGCGGTAGTAAGAAACAGCTCACTTTATATTTACCTATTATGGTGGGAACTTGGTGGAAATCTAGTGGTGGAAGAAATGCTGTCGGTGGAAGATTCGGCCTTTGTTTCACCTCTGTGAAGACTTACTCGTGCCTAGTCCTGTAGACCGTGGGGTGGCTATACTGACTAAAGCCATGGGTCGAAGGACGCACGAAACCACGGGCAGAACCGAGTTGCACTGCGAATAGAGACAAAAAGAAAAAAACGGATATAGGCGCAGGACTGCTGAAAACGAAGAAAAAGATGCTCTTCTTTGCATTGTAGTGATAATTAGCGGTTGGACTATTGGTTTGAACGTTTAGCAAACATTAGATGCGTGATATGCTGGTCCTAGAATTAAGTGGTTCCGATTGTATAGGATCGGTATGATGATGGAATCTGTTTTGGATTGAGTCTTGACGATTTAGTCACGCACTCAGACAGACGGTGTAACTTTTTTAACCCTCGCCACGTTCGGGGGGGGGGCAATATGGCATTGGCCCCCCCCCCCGTGGTTTTTCCTGAATAGCAAGAAAACGCAGCGCCGCCAAATTTTCAGTATCTTGTCGGACCTGCACACCTACACAAAAAAATTTCAAGTATTAGCTCACCTTAGGTCAGAAGTTATTGAGGTCAAACTGAGGTCATGTTCGAGCAAAAATGAGCAAAGGACATGAAATCTTGAAACGCTCACAAAAGATACGTTACCAGGCAATTTCAAATTCTTTATGTGGTCGTGTAGAGAAAAGACGGCGCTACAGAACTGGTATTTGTCCAACCATGTATATTTATATAAGGAAGGCATGTGGCTGATAAGCTGATTAATATGCCTTACCTATGTATTCCGTGTGTCTCTGCCGTATTTTGCACGATGGTGCGAACTCATCAAAGTTCCAAAGCATATTATTGCAGTAAAGATTAGGTACTTACGCTTATTTTTTATATATTATGACGCTTAGCCCGGAAAGCTAAAATTGTGCAACCGGAAAACTGAAACAGTGTTATATAGGTAAATGAGATATGTTGTACGTAGGAATTTAGCGTGTGCGTCTAAAGCATTTGTCCATGACATTTTTGCTCCATGAGCGCAGTATAGGTCTTTTCCTGCGTGGATGCATTTCACCGGAATTTTCGGCTGGAAGCCTTACTTTCGAGGGAAGTTTCACTCGTGTTTTCATATTGTTGCAGCAACTCATGGCCCCGCCTCTGTTATTTCCAACTATTTCGTGGTACCTGCACACAAATTCACCTGCAATCGACACAGCCCACTCCATGTGAGTAGAAACGAGGAAATTACTCACGCAGTTTTTATCTTTCAAGTATCCTATCCCTCACAGTGTCATATGTTGATGCAAGGTAAGCAGTGCAATGATCTACAGAGCAAAAATCTAACGCCGTCATTACAGTACTTTTTCACCGATGCACTTCCAATCAATTGCGGCCGGCTCATAATGAGCGCTCTCACACTGTGATGACTCTGACTGAGTCCAATTCGATTCGGCGGGCTCCGTCTCGGCGCTCGTCTGTGACTGGTGATTCTCTGAACCGTGGTCAATCACCGTTCAACAGCGCCCGGTCGACCACCGCTCGGTTAGGGACGCTACCCGAGCCACCGCTTTGGAAAGCCGACTAGTCGACGCCGAGCCACCGCTTTTCGTTCCGGTGAAAACAACAACTTCAGGCAGCGTGCAGCGCTTTCCGTATTTGTCGAGTCTCTCGCTGAGCAGCTTCGTCATTCTACGCTGGTGCGTATGAGGAGCATGACCTTGGCCCTGTGACCCTGCGCGGTACGCGTGCTGCTTCCTCAGCCGCTTCCCGACGGGTCGGCGCCTCCCCTCCCCTCCGCTCCACCTGTCGCTATTCTTCCCTCCGTCACTCCCCCTCTCCATCACTTCCCGTCCCTTCCTCCCCTCCCAGGACACACCCGCGCTTCCGACAGTCCCCGCGATGGGGGCGGGACGGCCGCCGTACGGGGGGGGGGGGGCACTGGGCTGTGACGTCACAGTCGGTGCCGGCCGCGCGGCGCCGGCCGCGGCGCTGTCGTCAGTAGCACCTGTGACGGCCGGCGGTGGTGGTCGGATTGGCCCGCTCGGAGTGCCCGCAGCGCGGAGAGAGACCCAGTGAGGTGTCCGGTGCCCTGTGACGGTCAGGTCAGAGCTGAATAGTGACCCTGCCCGGTGATGGCGGGCGCTGTGGTGCAGCCGCCCGCCAGCGGCCTCAAGTCGGCGCTGAAGAAGGGTAGCACACGGAGGAAGCGTCAGGTGGTTATTGACGAGGCGCGTAACACCTACTGCGAGGCGACCACTTATTATGAGGACGTGCCTCTGCCCCGGCGCCGGGACCTGGCGCTGAAGAAGGCCGCCCAGCAGAAGGCCGCCGTCGATGCGACGTCGACAGCGATGATGACGGCACTGATGCCGCCCACGGAGCCGCAGAGCACAGGAGCGCTGAACGGTAAGTTCCGAAGTGATTTGATGCAGATACCTTTTGTGCTGAGTCTTCCGTCTTGTGCGCGTCTGTCATTTAAATGATAAAACACCGATGAGATGCGAGTCCGGCAGGTATCTGCTGTTTATAGTCCAGGTAAACATAGTTGACTAGCGTTATAGACGGTTCATGAGACAATATCACTAGGCATCTCTTACATGCCGCCGTTTGTTTCTACTTCACCCGTGTTTGCATAGATATAACAATCCTTACCAACGGAATTGAAGCTTGTCGGTCATAATCAGATTGTTGCCATTGATCAGAAATAAGCAAATATTGATTCAGCCGTCCCTTTAACTTTTATCAGGGCCGTCCATCATTGACGTCAGTCTGCATTTGCCGCCACGTTTGTTTTGACGGCTTCCTATCAGTGATCGTTACGTTACAACTCCGAGCAGTACCTTTGCCATGATGTCATGATGTCACTGGTGTCATGACGTCAATGATGTGACGTCAGAGTCCAGGGGTGCAGCGAGTATGCTGATGTCGGCATTTGTCGATGGCGGCGGCTGCAAGCGGTCCTCTTGAGAGCTGAGACTGGATGATGATGGGCACTTTAACACTAGTCTGGCCCCGCCCCGCCCTCCTCGACCCCTCTTGGGCTCCACTGGGTCCTCCTAGACCATTACGGCACCTCCTGGACCTGACCCTCGCTATAGCTTGGGATTGCTGGCAGGAACCTACCACTAGGCCCCCAGACTGAACTCCTGATTGGACCCCTTGCGGGCCCCATGAAGTCCTGTCTGGATCGGGCAGATATTTCTGGTTTAAACTTCAGGCCAGGTAATCGGTGGTTTACTATGCACTCTAGCGAGTTTCCAGACAAGCTGTGCCGGTCAGGAAAAGCGCTTTGTTGCTGTTTTGTTGATCAGTATTTGCACTCAGGACTGCAGTGTTGCAGCAGTCCACAGAACAGTTCGTCGTGGACGAGTTATTCATGCACTACAGAAATGGAGCCCGAATTCTGATCGACATATGTGCCTCTCCAAATGTGACACTGGTTATGTGTTGTTTCGTCCTCCGCGAGGCTTAGAAAGTGAAGCCGGTCCGGGCCAAAAACTGACACCAGAACCCGGTGTTTTTCCTGTTGTACGTTCATCCTTTCGTGAAATATCTAGCAAGATTCTTGCATGTTCAAAGTTGCCCGTTTAATCGCGCTCAGACAATTATTTTCGCTGTTACCCTTCAACTTTGTTCCGATAAGTTAAATCATGCGCTGATACACATGTTTGTGATGCTAATGTGGCGCTATCACGGCGATATTTTACATGCATTCCTATGATGTCTTCTGTCTTGTAACATCGGTATCTTCCGAAAAAGTCTCGCGAACCAAGGCCGCGTTTCACAGTCGCGTCCCATCTACATTCTGAGCGCAGTCTGCTGTCGCGCCCGCGCGGGGCCATCGTTCAGAGCACTTCCAGCCCCACCTGTCGTGTCCTTCCTGTTTTTAACGCGCCGAAACAGGGATAGACCCGAGGATAGGCCGTCCCCGAACCGGGACAAGGTTATGGCGCAGCGGGAAGAACGTCGGAACAGGCCATCACTCATGTCTCCACAGACGACTACTGTTTCGGCAATGAGAGGATTTCCTAATTCAGGTGCTTGTGGAGGCGCTAAGCGCCATAAGGTCCATGAATCTCTCTCTCTCTCTCTTTCTCTCTGCTTCTCTACCTCTCTTCCAAGACTCATCCTCCAGTCCACCCCATCCTCATCCCTGTTTTGCTCCTTCTCTTCGTCTCCCCTTTCCTTCTCCCTCTTTTCCTCCTCCGCACCACATAACTCTCTTCTCGTTTCCTCATCGCTCCCTCTCCCTCTCCCTCCCTCTCCATGGTCCTTCATCACTCTCACTTTCCACGTCGTCCCGGCGCCCGGACTCGTGTCGGCATGTATGTAACATCTGGCCAGCCGGCGTTTGTAAACTAATGCCCCGCCGCCGCCGCCGCCGCTGCAGCACTCTCAGCTATGCGGTGCCGCCCTCGCCCCCTCGCCCCCTCGCCCCCGTCCGTCATCATCATCATCATCATGTATTCTTATGTTCGTCCACATTCGATGGCTTTTCGGAACAAGTGTCAGGTTTACATAAAATCAGGTACCTATTAAAAGTAAAATATGCAGCATAAAAGTAAGATTGCACCCTACACTAAAAATATTAAAATACACATGAAACACGCCTAAAAGTTATCAACACCATTTTAAAAAAAAAGTATCAGTGTCCTATTTAGGTGGAGGTCGTCAGCCACTTTCTCGCCCTTCTCCGACAGACTCTGGCAGAGCGGGACTCTCTCACTTCCGCAGGAGCGCGGTTCCAGAGTGAGACAGCACGACAAAAGAACGACTTCCGTGCGTGTTCACTGCGCACTCGAGGGATCTGCAGCGAGCCGGCTAGAGAGCCCCTCGTGTCCCTGGTGGAGACGTCACTGCGGTGTGCGATTTGGGCCGTGAGGCCGGTTGGCGCTTGGTCGTTATTGAGCAAGTAGTGCATTTGCGATGCGTCGCGCTCGGCCACAAGGTTGTCGAGTGACGGCCACTCCAGTTTCGCTAACAACGGCGTGACATGGTCGCGTCTCCTCGCCCCCCTCACCACCTGCGCACAGTGGTTTACCACTTTCTGTAGCCGATGGCGCTGGGTGGCGTTGCAACCAGCCCATACAGTAGAGCAGTAGGCGAGATGTGGAAAGATGAGCATTTCTACAATCATTTTCTTTACAGACTCCGGCAATTTGCCAGCCATTTTTGATAGGCCTCCGAGTGTGGCATAGCAGCGTCTGACTGTGCCAGACACATGCTTCTCAAAAGTCAGCCCTGCGTCTACATCCATCCCCAGCACTTTCACCGTTGAAGACGGTCTGATTGAAGCATCGCCAAGTTGAACAGAAAATTCAGAGGTTAACAACCTCCTGTTTGACTTGATAAGAATAAGATCCGTTTTAGTGGGGTTAATTTTTAGACTGTTTTCGTTAAACCAACTGTGCGCGGCGGCTACGGTGCGCTCAACACTCGCTTTCAGTTGAGACAGATCGTCGGGTCTACTCCGGTGCAAAAACTGGACATCATCGGCGTACATGACTATTTTGGACTCCTCTGTGTCTATGTAGGACACTAAATCGTTTGTAAAAATTAAAAATAACACTGGGCCGATCAGGGACCCCTGCACCACGCCATGCGTAATGGGCAGCGTGTCACCTGTACCACCTCTCACAGCCTGTCTGCGCCCGCCGAGCCAGTTCACAAACCAGTGGGTATCAATCCCGTACCAGCCGAGCTTCTCCAGGAGCCGGGGATGCCGAACGCTGTCGAACGCCTTGGACGTATCGGCCGTGGTAAGACAGCCAATGAACCCACGGTCCATGCCGTCCATTAAATACCCAACAGCGTCCAGCATCGCCGACTCCGTGGATCGGCCCGGCCGGAACCCATGCTGTTCATCGCAGAGTATGTTGTGTGACAGTAGATACGACATCAGTTGGAGACAGACAACACTCTCTACCAGCTTCGCGACGGTCGGCAAAATTGATACGGGCCGGTAATTGCTGGGGTCTGCTGTACTCCCTGCTTTATGGATGGGAGAAACTGTTGCGATTTTCCACGACACTGGCAGCTCTCCCGACACAATGGAAGAGTTCACGACATTAAGTAAATGCGGCCCAGTCACTTCAAATGTCATGCGCAGCATCTCAATGGTAATCCCATCATCCCCGCTCGCCCTCGAGGTCGACATTCGCTGGAGCGCTGCTGACAGCTCCGGTAGAGTTGCCGGTCGCACCTTGAACGCACCGCTCACCACGCGGGAGGGGCGCGGGGGCAGTCGGTCCGCCCCATTCCGAGTCTGCTCCAATGCGTTCGCCACTCGAGCCCCCACCGTAGCGAAGTGCGCGTTGAGCTTCTCAGCCCACTGACTGCCACGTTCACACGTGTCGGTGCGGTGTGCGCCTCCCCTCGGTGCGATCAGATACCGCCTGATGTCAGTCCATGTTGTCCGCCTCGCGTGACGGTAGGATGACAGAAAGAACGACGATCTGGCCTGACACTGCGCACTCTTCACCCGGTTGCGGCACACGGTGTAATGCTATGCCACTCGCCTACCAACACTGCGTGCATGTGTCATATTCACGCCCACCTTCAGTCAGACAAAACAACGGCACAGCAGCGGGCCAACATTCGGCGTGGGTTCAAACACGCCCCCATAGAGCGAGAGCGACATGTGTGTCTTTGTGAACCGAACGCCTGTCGGGGGGCGTTCGACTCCCGGCGGCGGCGCTTCTGAAACACGAGGTCGGGCATGGTCTAGCATACCCACGCGTTCCGGTGCAGCAACGAACTTTGAACGGAACGTGCCGTGGCATATTATCGACAGGTACTTGCATGAAAGTGACGGCTCAGAAGGTAACGTTTGATATTTGGAGCTGCGCCAGAAGACGGCGTTTGAAAGGTTTCACGAAGTCTCGCCAGACACCGTCGCGGACAGCGACCCGTCTGGAATTAATCTCGCGCGAAAAAAGGCTCCATGCCTGGCGGCACTGACTCAAAAGAAGGTTTCATTTCATCAACGTTTGTGGGCGTTCTTCTTATGAGCATCAGTTAGGCTGTAAATGGCTGGCTTCCCCTAAAAAATATATTCTTAAGTCGAAACGCGGATAAGGTGATTTTACTAAAATCTTATCAAAATATCCACAGATTTAGCTTGTTGATCGTCACCATATTACCACCAATATTAAAGCTGACAAAAAAGATGACCAAGCTCCGAGCATCTTCATTCAGTCCGTCGGAGAGTAAAAGGCCCCATCCTCAGCCAGCCAGTCTGCAGCGTCGCACCAGACGAAGGCACGGCTCCGGATTACCATACAGGCACGGTAGACTCGCGGGGAGCGGCACAGACGACCACAGTGGGTGTGGCGGCGGGGATACCGGTGGGGACACCCCTCACTCACCGGGGATAAGACCGAGAGCCTGGCAGAGGGACGGCTCCGCCCACCGGCACCTCAGACAGCGCGGCCGCCCCCGCCCCCGCCCCCGCCCGGACCCCGGGCGGCCCTCCGTCGGCCGCGACTTCCGCTCCCCTGAGGGGCTTCCGCCCCAGACGGACCGCCACTATACGGCCGGCTCGTGAAAGGACGCTCGGTTCTGGGTCACGCCAGTCAGCGGCGCCCGGCTGTGATGAGAGAATGGGACGCGGTCCACTGACGCGCCGCGGAACGGTGGCCGTACACCGTACGGGCGCGGCAGCGGCAGCGGCGGCGGCAGCGGCGGCGACTCGGCAGAGCAGAACTCAGTGGCTTCGGAACACTTCTGGCGGAGCAGCAGAGAAGGAGGCATAACCCCATAACTTATCATCGTTTGCCTCCGTTAGCTCTGACAGTGGCGTTTTTCAGCTTGAATCGGCTCACTGTTTGATTCAATTGTCCTGGTGCCCTGATGTCTCGATTCAGCCGTCCTGAGGTCAAAGTCATCTCGTCTCCTCAATCCTTTGACCGTGTCGGGTTCAGTATCTCAGTTCCACTATCCGCAGCTGGCTCCTGCACGACTGTCGGCGGCAGGCTCCGGGGCCGCCGTGAGGACGGACCAGTACACGAGCAGCCGAGCCGGGAGCGAGTCTGCTCACGGAGGCCCCGCAGGGTGCAGCTTATCGGGCGTATTTACATACACGAGCCGCCAGCTGACGCGATTCATTCGGTTTTTAAACGGCAGAGACGTGTTGATGAGCGATTGGAGTTTTTTATCAGTGCCGGGCCGCTTTTGGCGTCCGTGGCGTGCCGTCGTGTTTTGCCGTGACTCCGGGCGGCCGGGGCGCCACGATTTGTGACGTCGCGAGGACTCGACTGCGCACGCGATTTGTGACATTCCAGAACCCATGTGCCTCATGAAAGCCTCAAACTAGTGACACAACACCGCCCAATATAGAGTGATATCGTAAATGTGTTAGTAGCGATCAATCTACTTCAGGCTCGGGCGTCTGAAAGATGGCGAGGATAAATGAAATACTAAAGGCGAACGTCAGTTTGATGGAGGTACAACAGGCGAGTTGATTTTCATTTTCCTTGTGAGTACCGCTGGGTTTATATCTACATCATCTGCACGTGATTGCATTTTGAGCAGCAGTGAATAAGCCTCTTACTTTCTTAGATAACGACGCCTTCTTAGCAGAAATTTCTCTATTCGCGTTACACGGAGCCTCTTGACCTCATCATTCAGAAGCAGCCTTGTCCCGTACGGGATTGTTCCGAGCCAAGTGGGTCATTAAGCCAGCCTGACGCCCATCACAGCTGCTAAAGCATCCTTTCTTATCGGGCGTGCACAAGAGCCTCCTATCGGCCGTCCGCGCTCCCAATAAGGATCCTCCAAGGTCCTCGACGGACGGTGAATGGGGCCGGACGGACGGCAAAAAGTGCAGGTAAAAGCGGGCGGTGGAGTGGGCCATGACCATACCGCAGCGGGGCAGCGGCTGGGTTTTTGGTCCTCATTGACCAGCCAATGACCCACTGTGAGCGGATATGCCCCCAAATGGACAGCCAGCTGTTCAATCTCGCCCACACCCTCCCCACCCTGGCTCGAGTCTTATGATCTGCTGGTAGTTAACCGAGCATTGGATTATGTTCGGCAACCTATTGCAGGTAGTTACCTGCTTCTGCGTTGAATTATTGTCTCAAAGAGCGCCAGGTCTCTGCTGTCTGCAGCGCCGGACATGGTCCGCTGTCTGGCCGTTGTCTGTTGTCTAGCTGTTGTCCACTGTCCATTGCTGTCCGCTGCCGCCCGCCAGGAAAACACGGCGACATGTGCTGTCCACAACTCGGCTCAGGCCGCACCCGGCCGGCCGTGGGACGGGCAACACCGCTGGGACAAGGCTGTGTCACATTCCGCAGGCTCGTTCCGCGACACGGCGGTCCAGGCGACACGGCGGTCTGGTCCGGTCCGGTCCGGTCTGGTCCGGTCTGGTCCGTTTTCCGTGATGTGTTGGTTCATGGCGTGCCGCCGCCGTGGCCACTCCTTCAGGCCCACAGAGCTCGCAACACACGAAACTCACTTGATGGAGTGCAGTTCAGCTGACCAGCTTCCTAGCTTCCTTTTCGCGAGGGCAGCCTATTAAATTTTGTCGTGAGCCTGATATCCGGTGCTTTAATTATTGAAATGAAAATGGCATTCGTCTTCGACTTCGACGACTTGAAACCCACGTAATCGCGTTCAGATCACAAAACTCAACCCGAAAAGTGCCCCCCGCTGTTCCGTGTGCGGTGAGCTTTAAATTATTTCTTATCTCGCCTTTGATAATTAGCCGCCAGTACCAGTCTGAATTTGTGATGACCCCTGTGATATTTGGCTTAGCAGGCATTTCCTTTCCAAAGACATTAGCGATGCATAGTCCACACTAGAAAATGATGTTAGGGAGTAAAGCATCACCCGCCTCTTTCTGGGCAACTACGAGTGAAGCATCACTTTATACAGTCATGAATACCAGCATGCAATAATTTTTTACAGCCCACGCCGTAAACTTTCCAAATCCGGGCGAATGTTGAGCTGTCGGACCATTTCGCTGGCCGGGATGTTTTAGCTCCCGTGATGGTTTAGCTCCAACTGTGATAGTCAAGCTCCACCGCTGGGTGGAGATGGACATCTGGAGGTCGAGTTGTGGACAGGGGACGCTCCACACCCTGTGGACCTTGACGTGAGGTGGCGACGCCCGGCTCCACCCGCCGGAAACGCTGCCAAAATAACAGATACACATGGAGTAGGGGTGCAGTGGGGCACTGGGGCAAATTATTTCTCGTAGGAGGGAGAAGGAGACAGAGGGCACCCTCGCGGTGGGTCCCTCTTCCTGTGGGACCGCTGGGGCATGTTCCTCGCATTCCTGTGCGTTCTAGGATACCAGTCTGACCGAAAACACGCCTGGAAACACAAAGTGCCGTAACTTACATAGCCGAACACATTACCCTGCGCGCAAACCATGGTAACCTGCGCCTCAAACCATGGTAACCTGTATTACCGGGGATCATTACCCTCACCGCGGAGCGCGGAGGCTGCTCTTTACAGCACGGCGCTGGGTTAACGACGGGTCCCGTACAGCGGCACATAAAGGGCCGTAAGTTTGACAGAGCGCCGCCCCGCGGTAACGGTAGGACCCGGCCGGCTGGTCCGCCGTGGTCTGGACACCGGGGGCTGGTGTTCGTTCTTGCTGGAGGCTGAAGGAGTGTCCGCGGCTGACCCAGAACTTAGTGCATACTGAAGCCGGGAGAGCGAGGAAGGCCGCTGACGACCTGAAGGTTACTCGAGGAATGAGCGTGTTGAAATATCGTGTCGGTGAATTGTACTACGACTAGATTGATGGATTTAAATTGTCCTGCAGTAGTATTTCATTCATTCATTGTTTCATTTCAATTTTATTCATTCATCAAACGTTTCCTTTGGTAGTATTTCATTCGTTCATTGTTTCATTTATTTTATTCATTCATCGAAGGTTTCCGATTCTGTATAAGTCGCGGCTGTTTCAGCTTCTCGTTGACATTTACCTCAGACTGCAGTGGCCATGAAGACGTTCCAGTAACTGACAGCGTCTTATTGACAGCTGTGAATTATCACTGCGATTGCTAGTCGAGAACTGGCGCCATCGGAGGCTGGTGGGCGGGGAGATTTATCGACCGGCGGATTTTGTCGCGGATAATCTGCAGCATCTCCTCAAATGCGGAGAATCTGCAGAGGTGTTGAATGTGTGGTAGTCTGGTTGTTGTACTCTCTTCTCGGTACTGTAATGGGCTCCAAGAGCCTTCTTGGTATGACAACCTGTTGATCAAGATAGTCTTATTTCTTAATTCTTATTCCTCTTAGATCATGAATTCTCTCTTCGCCTGCTCGTTGCTTATGTTTGGATTTCCGCTGCTATCCCAGTCTTTGTCGTAAAGCACCGCTCGTGCGACCCCATCACAGACCACGCAAGCATCAAAACATGTGAATAGCTGCAAACCCATCTGAACCTCTCCTTGCCCCGAACCCATCCCGCACGTGCCCATATAGCGAGCTGGTCTGTAGCGAGAGGCAGCTACATCACCCGGTCACGTTATCGTGACACTTGCAGCGTCACCGCCGACCGACCTGTTCTGCACTCCGCCGCCGCGGAATGTTGTGCATGCTTGTCTCATTAGTGGCCGCACGTGCACATTGCGTGTGTTTTCGCTATCTGGTTCATGGCTGGTGAAAACAGGTAGCTGGTTATTATGTGTTGCAAAAGTGCAGTCTGTTTGGACAAGTGCACTACTTAATAGATAATCATGTAGTGTACGGACCGTTACACCGAATTAAGGTCTAAGTTGGATGGAATGCCATGATCAAGACATTCATGTTTACTAAGTGAGAGCATATGGCTGCTTCTGAACACTTGTAGTGAAAAAATAGTTAGTTGAGCTATCACTTAAGGTGTAAATTAGTTTTAGTTACAGGAGGTGCAATTTATTTTACGAGGCGCATAACAACACATGCTATCCTAACGAACACTTATTGTGTACTTTATCCGTGTGTACCATGATGTAGGTATTATCGTAGTTCTTCCTCTGTTCGCTCTCCTCGACTGAAGTCCGTTCTTCCCTCCCAGTTCCCATACTCCTGAGTCGGTCGGTGTTCTCGGTACCGTCTGTAGAGCATGGAACGCCGCCGTCCAACATGCCACGCCGCATTACAACAGCGGCTTTGTTCTGCGATAAGAGGGCTACAGCACCGCTCCAAGTCCTGCCGCAATCGGCGCCATTTTGTGGCCCAAAACCCAGCGGTCCTGAGAAAGTGAACAGGCGAATCAACGTCACAGTTTGCTCACGATAACGTACAAAACTGGCAAAGACACAGGTGCAGAGTTTCACAGAGCTCGACAGAGACTACCGTTATTTCTGAGGATACCTAACTGAGGACGACAGTTGTTTCAAGCTCACTGTTGTTTCAAGCATGTGTCTTCCGTCATTCCATATACCTAGACAAGGTATTATGGCATATAACTTGAAATCCATAAGATATTCATCAAATATTTCTACTCACCGACCCAAACTTTTCCCCTATATTTATTGCTTTAAATTTGTTACGGAGCGAGCGAAGCGAGCGGAGTCTCATACTGAATTAAGGGAAAATCCTGAGTATGGCCGGCCGGCCGTGGGGACGCTCTTCAAAAGCTAATATCTTAGGAACGGGACATCCGATTGACAAGCGGTCTTCTTTACTGAATGTCACTTGGACGTAAAAGTTCTGTGGTGTGATGGCCACCATGCGTTCTTGCCAACCACCGCACGTGGCGCGTGGTAAAGTTGGACATTTTTTAAGAACCCCCAAAATTGCAACCTCAATAACGGCACAACGGTTGGGCCGATTGAATTGAAACTCGGTACACAGTTAGATCTCCATCAGATAATTCATCTGCATGTGTTAAGGTTGGGGTGCTACAGCACGTGCGCACGTGCAGGGGGCGCTCCCAGATCTCGAGAACGGCTGGGCCGATTGCGCTCAAATTTGGTACATGGTTGGGGACCAGTTAGTAGGGTGCCGTACGAAAGTCAGTTTGGACCCCGCTTGCACGTGCGCACGTGCAGTGTGCCGCTTCCAGATCTCGAGAACGGCTGGGCCGATTGCGCTGAAATTTGGCACATCGCTAAAGACCGGTTAGTAGGGTGCAGTGCACAAGTTAGTTGGAGGTACCCCCTCGCAATTTCGCACGTGCAAGGCCCATCCTCTCGCTCGCTCCGTTGGTCGCCCCAAAAGGCGTTTTACTGGTTAGTGTATCCGTAATTATAGACGTTTCTCTTCACTCCCCCACTCTACCTTACCATCCGCTCTCTCTCTCTCTCTCCCCCCCCCCCTCTCTCTCTCTCTCTCTCTCTCTCTCTCTCTCTCTCTTTCTCTCTGACACGGCTTGCCGTTAGTCCCACACGGTTTGACTCGGTCCGATAAGATATGGCACTATCGGACGTTTGAGCTCTGCCCTATCTGCTCTCTGCGAGTGCTTGACCTGAGGTCCGTGATACTGCGACGCTGGCTGAGACAGCTCAGTGTGCTTTTGCTTACACACCCACTTATGTCTTGGGAGAAATAAGGATGATTTATAGTATAAGTGAATAAGAAGGTTCGATAATCGATGGGCAAGAAGGAAGTGAGCATTGAGCAATAAGGAAGGAGGTAATATGTGACTGATAAATGCTGTTTATTGGAAACGTTTCACGGAAGGAAAGGCTGATTATGCAACTTGGCTCTCGGCCTTACGTGCCCGAGGAAAACATTGTTTTCATCACACTTACGCCGTAGACGCTGCAATATAGTTATCAGTATCACATGCCCTCATGCTTATAGGTAAGTGAATCAGACATCGTGTGCGAAATTTGGGTGTAATGAGATACATGGGCAGGATGTTAATAAAACTACGTGCAAGCTCATCGGTCAATAGTCATTGAAAAGTATCATTTCAGTGTTGTCATACATATAGCACCACCGCCCCCTTCAAAATCCCTCAGCCGGTCGCCCTTCCCCCTCCCCCACTTCCCGCTCCCACCCGCACCGTCACGTCTTTCTCGTGACTCACGCCGCTGAACCCGCAGAGCCCGTGATTTCGGAGTACGGGAGCGCGCCGCTGCCGCCCCAGCAGGTGTCACACAGGCGTCACCTGCAGTCACGTCACGTGACGGGTGTGACGGGTGAAGGTCCCGCCCGTGTGACACCTCTCTCGGGCCGACCGCACCTGTGCCCAGGCACGGCGCGGTGGAGGTTTCTAACGGAAAACAGGTGTCACTGTAATAGTCACCTGTCGGTACTCGGTTGGTAGAATTGTGTTCACCTGCAGGCGAGCTATGGCTGGTTTTGACTAAGGGTGGTGAAGGATTGTAAGACAAAAAAAAATGTCAAAAGTAATGTTTGATTTTTATACGTAATGACTTCATATGGTTGAGTGGTTGATTGCCGCCATCGGCAACCCATTGTCAGTATAATTGAGGCATGCATTTTTTAGGTGGCACACAATTTGACAGCACCTTCCTCCATGTGGAATGTGGATATCCCGGCCTGTGCGCTTTCCGTTGAAACGGTGCTCCGCTATTTTTGCAATAACGCGCCGGCGGACAGATACGTGACCAAGATCACGGGTAGGCCTCTATTCATATTGGCCTGCGGCGCTAAATAAGACGACTGACATGCAAAGTATGCCACCTGACACGTGTCACATGAGACGTGACGTGTGACGGCCGTGACGTGACGTTTATGACGTGTCCGGCATGAATCAGTGACGCGGGCCGTGCGGCCCAGCTCGGATGACGGCCGGTCGTGTTTGGGTATATCGGCACCGCCAACCGCCCGCTGGAGCTTTAGGTCGCGGTCACGTATCGGCTACTGAAAGCTGAGCCCAGGTGCGGGGTAACCGAGCCCTGGCAACGCTGCGGTTTGAGGTTCCCTCCTGGTTCGATTGGCGTTCGGAGGACGAGTATTGTATTCCGATTCGGTTCGGCTGACGTCGACGTTTACAAGCGGGGAGTGTTGCTGGGCTGTGGTCGTCTTTGTTCAGAGCTCGCAACTGAAAAGTGTTGTGTGGACAGATTCCACAGTCGTTGCATGCGACGGATAATTTCCTGGTCGTCCTATTTGGTATTGTCGTTTATTATTCGAGATCATTAGTGCTGTGTTTCAATGGAAGCAGTGAGTGGATAGGGGAAGGAAATACCAATCAACATTGCTCGGAGTGGTATTTTTTGCTCAGATTCAATTGTCTACTCGAATAATGGAGTTAATGGCATCACTCCAGTAGCACAATAATGTTAAATTGGACCGTTAGAAACAAGAGAAACCTTCTATGAGGATGAAAAATCTGTGCTGTTTTTCTTGCCAATTTATTGACATCACTATAGCTCTGGTTTTCGGCTACTGAGACTGCCTCCCTAGAAGTAAGTTACTAAGCGCAGGCAGATTCCCACCCAGCTAGGCGTTTAGGGTGTTCTCTGCTCATCCATAAGCAATAAAACACCAGCTACCGTAGGCGCGTGCGCTTAGGCATGTAAGTGCGAAAGTGCCGCCGGTATTTTGTAGGTATGTAAGTGCGAACATGGCACCGGTGTCCCAAAAGTGGTCACGCAGTGGTCGGTCGTGCCCGCTCCGGGACCACGCTCAGGGGTAATTGGCCGAGACCGTGCGCGCTTTCTCTGCAAACCGCTGGAACCGCCAACCGGTGGCTGGGCCAGCTCGAAGCTGGTTTTGGAAAATTATGGACGAAATTTCCGTATCCTGACGGTTCGAAGAGATGCAACGTGGCATTGAGTTCCTGGAAAGCGAGCTAGTAGCGTGTTCTTTACAACTGACATGTCATGTTTTTAAGTGAATCTTTGTTGTTGTTTTTTTCTTTGGCCAAGGTGTGGCACGTGTGAAATGCAAGCGTGTTTCAGTATAACTGCACTTACTAACGTTGGAAGCGAGTAAAATTGCAAACAACAGATGGGAAATATTGCAATGCAGTTTGTTTTCCAATTTGTGGTAAAATAGCCGCCATTCACTTTTTCGTTTTACGTGTACCCCACATCGATCTTTGCTCTCTTCCCAACCGTCCTTAACCCTCTCCCTTCCTCTGTTGTGTGGTTGTCGGATTATACAGACACCGACCCAGCTACGGCTCCTGCATTGTTCCGTGCCCAGCATCTGTGCAGAACGCGGCTGGTCTGCGAACACGCATGACACTCTGCAGTGTGCACTGCGCTGGGGACACTGTCAGCTGCAGAAGGGATGGGGGGGGGGGGGGCACAGGTGTGCCGACTAAGACTGGGTCAGATACGGATCGGGCCCGGGTGTTCCGGGTTTCAAAGCTGGCGGTGAAAAAGTGCGTGTTTCAGGTGTACTCAGACTGGCATGGACCCTATAGACGTCTGTGTCGGGCTGCACCATAGCGTCTTCCAATTAATTCGGTCGTTTGGGGTTAAAAATTGAAGTTCATTTGGTTAATCTGCATGAAAGTTTCTACGCGTTGATTGTTTATTTGTTGTAAAAACACACATAAGGACTACATCCTGCATTTTATTCTTTCATAAGACTACTTGCCATTTGTCTGTAGGTAAATTCCAGTGCTTGTGACGACTATGTGCATATATGGTAGTACAGTTACCACAGTAAACTGAACGTTCTGCAGCTGTTCGCCGTTTTGTTTTAATTAACATTGAAGGTCCAAAAAATGACGACATGGTACCTGTAGGCTGTATTATTATCAGGGCTGGATGGATACGCATTGTTATGGAATATAATCGCCTCGCATGCGATTACCGCTAACCTGTATTTTTATTACCATCCTTGACCCTTTGTTCCAGACAATACTTCATGTACATATATCAGCCATCAGTAGGAAATGGAGCGTGTGCATTCAGGGTTTCTTCTATATAAGTAATGCGGCTTTAATGCTATCAATTCCTTTGTGGTGGTTTTTCTTCCCAGTGCTTCGAAAGTTTTCACTAAAATTGTCAGTCATGATACCTACTCAGGTGAATAAAAAGGACGTGAGTGCGACATGGTCCGATGCAAATGTAACCTGCCTCATATTCTGCTTCTGTATTGTCTGAATAAGCCAGCCCATATTCAGCAATAAGCCCACATCACCTTAGTCCTTACATCATGCTTGCGAGTACAGCACATCCAAACATAGTGATCGAACAAAACACAAACCTCCCGTCGCCTGCACTAGTTCGGTACCGCTCTGATTTCTCCCCGTGTCCAATGCTAACACATCACCATTTGTCTTGTGCCGTTATCGGATTATCATCCATATGTCATCACATTCTGTCCTGACATCCGTCTCAGTGCCGGACACACCCCTCCGCTGTCGGTCCGTGAAAGTCGCCCTTTCTGCATTACCGCTCCTGCCACTTATAAGGCCACGTAACGGTACCGATTTGCCATGGCACAGGCCCGCCGCCCCGGCAGGAATTTTATCATCGTTTAGTCATTTCGACAGGGAATAGGCCGACAGCATGCCTGTCGCGCCGCTCCGACACATGAGGTGTCTGAATGTCGGAGCAGGTTGGGCCGTATAGGCCGGCTGGCCGGCGCGGAACGGGTTTGCAGAGGTGCCGTGATGTCCAAGGCTACGGTGACCTCCAGTCGCGCGCGGCGCGAGCGCGCTGGCATTTTTCCTGGCACGGCCGCTTCAACGGGTAGACATGGATCGAAATCGACAGCGACACCGAAAGTGGCTCTTATAGAGAGGGTTGTATGTTACACAGCGGGCCGATACAGGAAACTATAATGGAGTATATTTGAACAAGTGTGCATACGAAGTAATATTGTTTTTTTGTTTTTTGTTTGTTTTTGTTTTTGTTTTGTTTTCTTGCTGCTTTTAAGCTGATGGTTGAGCATCTAAAGCTTTCCCAAAGGGTAACGTTTTTCGCTTTTTGAAAGGTGGAATTGCCGTTTAGATATAGCTAAATAGGTCAATAATAAATTTTTAACAGCTCATGGGATGCTCTTTCTTTACGTTAAATACCCCGTGGATTCCTCCGTGTTATTGGATTCCTCGTACTTTCACGTGTTATTGTGTGCAACATATCTGTGGTTAGTTATAAACTGCGCATTCCATTCGTCATATTGTGTTTGAAACTGCGTAAGCAATACCTGGCACGCAAGCATGCTCGATGCATGCGTCGTCGGTTCATGTTAAATTCAGTATCTGATTCTCGTTGCGCGGCTTGCACAACACCCGAGATGCGTCACTGAAATGGTCGTGGCGTGAGCACTGAGCATTATCGGTGAGACCTAGGTACGGAGATGAATATCAATTATCTCGGCTCTCGCACATTACCACATACATATACCACTCGGCACTCATTACCACATTACCACATTTTTTTTTTTAAAGTTGGCCGATGGGTTATGGTTTTGTTGATATTTTCATTATGTAGGTGCGTATGCTTGTTTGTCCATTTATATTGCATGCACCTCCGAGAAGGTCTTGGTCGTCGTCATTAGATTTTTTTTATCTTTTTTGAGATAAGTGTTTATATTGTCCCAAATGCTCGAACGGTTACCTGCCGCAGGCTGTGTGCACGATCTGCTCACACTGCACATTGCACAGGTAACAGTGTCCAGAGCACATTGTCCGAGCCCCGGCCAGCCAGCTCAGGGAAATTCCTGGCACTGCCAGTTATCAGGTATCACAGTCGAGCCCCAGCTCCCCGGCCACCACATAACTCACATTCCTGCAGCACCCGCAGCGGTGACCACACCGAACCGAGCGTACCCGGCCGGCCATTGTAGTATCGGATTGAGGCCGAATATACTCCCTAACCTGCAACAGGTAAAAACGAAACCGAGCTGGTATTTGGAGCAGATAGCATATCGCACCGGGCCGGAAATTTATCTGCAAAGGTTGGGTGGAAGTTCTCTGAATTTGGACGGCAGGCTGCAGTTGGAATTTCAATGCGCAATCGTCATTGACTCACGTCTATCGGGGACATTGTCGTCTCGCAGCTCGTGTTTGACCACGCTATCGAATCCATTTTCCTGTGTGTGCCTTCTTGTAGTTCCTTATCAGCAGCGGCCAACAGAGATGGCGTTTTGTTCTCACTTTCAATTAGAGTCGTTTCCATGGAAACGGATTAGCTGCTCAGCCGACTGGAAGATGAAACTATTTCTGTAATGCCGGAGCTCGGCTCGTTTCCTGTCCGGCGGATTTAGCGGCGACAGCCATCGCCAGAAAACCGGCTTGTGGTCGCCGAGGCTGCGGAATTTGACGGGAATGTTGGGTAACCATGGCCCGGTGTTCTATCTCGGGCTCTGAGCCGCGCTAGGATCGCCTCGGCTGCGGGCTGTCGGACTCGTGAGGAGCGCGCGAGAGCATCACACGGCCATTCCACGCGCTGAAACAAGTGGCTCTGACGCGGCGGCCAGGGCTTCATACTCTCGTTCACACGCTCTCCACCAATTTGTTTCAATTTCCCGCGGACGGCACGGGCCTCTCAGCCACTCACGAGCGAAAGGAGTTCCCTCACCCGCCAACCCATCCAAGCTGCTCGAGGCACGCATTACGGCGAGATTCAAAACAGCCAGCTCGTCAGTAGTGAATCACAATGAAATAATACGCGCTTGCGTCACCCGATGTATTGCCCAATGAACATGCCAAACGTTCGGAAAGGTGTTTGCATGATGATAGCTTTGCTCGGCGGTTTTGCGTGTGCAACAACATCCGCTGGCGCGGCTGCCGAGCAGGACTCACCGCACCCCGTCGGATTGAGAGTTGCGTGAGCGTCAATCAGGCCGGTGGAATGCGCGCTGCGTCATATATTCTCCGAATATTGAGAACCGCGCAATGTTAATCAGCCTTGATCAACCTCATTACGAGTTGTAGGCTGGGGAAATGTTGAAAAATCGGTGTCGGGGCTGCCAAAAGTGAAATGTTATTAGAGGTTATTAGGAGGTATATATTTTACGAGCTGAGAGGAGCGGCCTTGGTGTTGCCACTGTGAATGCGATAAGGATCGTCACAATCAATGTGCACACTGCACATGTTGTTATTTATTTGACTTGTGAGATAATGAGTTTTCGTCTCTGTTTTTTTTTTTTTTTTACTGATTCTCTTAAACGTAAAGGTAAATGCGACCACACTGGGCCAAACTACGCAGAGCCTGTACGCATTACAAGCTGTCGTTTAGCAGAACTGAGCTCAGTTTGAGCGGCTTGCGACCGTGAACCGTGTCAGAAACCTTCCCATGAAGCGGGTCAGAAACCGTCCCATCGCCGTCACGACGCACCTCCGGTCGCATGACGAACCTGATAACCTTGCCCTGATGACGTCACTGACACGGCGCAACCAATCGCAACTGATGCGCAGCCTTTGTCTTTGTGACGCAGAACGGCACGCTCCGTGATTGGAGCGCAATCGATGGCCAAATATGCGTCATATGGCCACCAAACACTGTGACGTCATCAGGGATACGGCTAGCGGTGAATAATCCGGCGATTTTCGGCTGAACGGCGTCAGTTTACGGTGACGACGGCTTCCTGCCGCGTTGTCACGATCTCGGCCAGGCGTGCTGGAGATAATGGGGATTGCAGGAACGATCTCAGATCGGCTCCTGGCCGATCCCGTTTCTGGGAATAATTGGGTAGTTTCGTGAAATATGCTTCAGTTTCATGAGTTCAGTAACCTCAGCACTTGCCCGCATAGCTGAGATTTGTAACATTTTAGGATAAATTGTTTGAATTTTGGCTATTTTGATTACACAATTAATGCAGGATAGGTATAGAACATTTACGTACGGTAGGCGCGATTAACATTATGATAAATTAATTTAATGTTGCACTTTTATTAAACGGATGCTTTTGCCTAAACCCAGAATCACATTTCACATAGCGTCGGGTTTTTCTATTACCGGGTGATCATTTGGGAATGAGATAAAGTAAGTGGCACGTGCAGATGTGTATTCAATAGCACACCAGACAGAAGACACGTCATTAGACTCGTCATCGTGGGACATTTTGTACTGCACACTATTATACACCTGCAAGCCACTGTTCATCTACAGCAGGTGCTCAAAGTGGCCACCCCCTTCTGAGCGGCACAGCTCAGCCCGACGGCGTGTGTGACGCGCCATCTTTCGCAGCTGCTCTTCGTCCATGTTGCAGGCGAAGTCCTCAACCAGTTCCTTCAGCTGTTCCAGCGTTTGGGGCTCGCTGCGCACGATCTGAGCCGTCACCAATGACCAGAAACAAAAGTCCAGACAAGACAGGTCGGGACTGTACGGCGGCCATCGGTGTTCACTGTTCCGGGAGATGACGCGGATGGCCAGGATGGACTCCTGTGAATTCTGGCTAACCCATGATGAGGAGTGGTTTGAGCGTGTACTTTGGAGTGACGAAAAGTGGTTTGTTCTGCATCCGTCTCCAAACAAGAAGAACACCGTGTGCTGGTCGCCAGAATCCGAACAAGCTCGTGCCATGCAAGGGCCCAGGGGCAGAAGGTGATGGCGTGGGTGGGCGTGGTGGATGGGAAGTGCCTGCCAGTTCACTGGTTCACTGGCTCCGTCAACAGCGACGCCTACCTGGAGATGCTGCAGACGGTGGTGTGGCCTGCGGTGAGGGCTCGGGCGACGCGCCACCAGTACTGGTTCCAGCAGGACGGCGCGCCGCCGCACGTCACTGCTCCCGTGATGGACTTCCTCCACTCGAAGTTCGGCGGCCGCGTCATCTCCCGGAACAGTGAACACCGATGGCCGCCGTACAGTCCCCCTGTCTTGTCTGGACTTTTGTTTCTGGTCATTGGTGACGGCTCAGATCGTGCGCAGCGAGCCCCAAACGCTGGAACAGCTGAAGGAACTGGTTGAGGACTTCGCCCGCAACATGGACGAAGAGCAGCTGCGAAAGATGGCGCGTCACACACGCCGTCGGGCTGAGCTGTGCCGCTCAGAAGGGGGTGGCCACTTTGAGCACCTGCTGTAGATGAACAGTGGCTTGCAGGTGTATAATAGTGTGCAGTACAAAATGTCCCACGATGACGAGTCTAATGACGTGTCTTCTGTCTGGTGTGCTATTGAATACATCTGCACGTGCCACTTACTTTATCTCATTCCCAAATGATCACCCGGAATTGTCATTAGGAGCATGGTCGGTTTGGTACAATGGAACATGGATTTCTCTCGTGTCCGGCAATCCTGCGGCTGCGTTTTAGTTCTTTTATATGCGCACCCCTCTGATCACCCCCTCGTGCAATTTTCCGGTGTGTGCCGACTGTGGGTGGGTCTGTGTGATGTTCCGGATAGCCATGGGCCGGCAGTGATGCTCGGAGAGGGAGGGCCGGGGAGGGGTGGGGAGGGGCGGTCAGTGCAGTTCCGTCCGGTGCGCCGCCGCGTCTCGGGTGCGCCATTGTTTGCCGCGCCGTCAGCCGTGAACTGGTCAGACCGTTCAGACCGGTCAGTGGTGAGACCGTTCAGAGTGGTCAGTGATGATGGAACACCGACCCCCGGCCATCCCACTCTCTCCTCCCTCTCACACTCTCCCCAGTCCCCAATCTCCCCACCACGTCATTTGTTTTCTGCGGAAGGAAGATGACAGGTGCTATTTATTAGCTCAGAGTGCGGAACTTCGGTGGGATTCAATCATTCACGGGTCTGCACCGGAAAATTGCCAGCGTTCCTCCATCAGTGGCCCCCGTAAAACCAGCAGTGGAGACATTGATTTTAAATCGCCAACCTGTGAAGTGTGTACCTGGTGATCCATGGACTTCGCCTGTTGATTTACTTTATAAGGACTCGATCAACGATATCGGCTGACTTTCAACTTGGGAAAATAGTGCACATCTATCGAAGTGTCCCTATCGGACTGAGGACGTGGCCACAGCGTAATCCACCCGTACTTAGCTATCATTGCACTAACCGGAGCTCATGATAAGCCATGGAGTTGCCTTGAAGATACTGATACAAGGGCTCGTCTGTGCCGTTTTTTATACCGATCACCTCTGTGTGACCTTTCCTTGATACGGAACGTCGGTGGAGTTGAATTTATTTTCGTGCTGCTCACTGACAGCAGAGAAGAGCTTAAATAATAGAACACAGCATAATATCTCGGACGAAATTGTCTTATAACGGTTCTCTGCTAAGCCGGGCTATTTTGTAGTCGCGTCCATTTTGCAGGGAATGCCTCGGAATGCGGCGGCTTGCTCACTTTACCTCAGACGTTCAAACACCAAACAGTGGGTACCGAGCGTCGGCACTTTCGTCTGTTTTTACGGTACCTACCTCGGCTGCCGATGACACCACGGGATGGAGAGCCCTCCGATCGGCCCGTCCACTCGATCAGCTCGTTATCTCGGTGCCACGAGGTGATAGATCCACGGTAAAAACGGCCGCGTCCAATTACATTTGTGGGCTGATCGACAGCTGATTCTCCGTACCAACACGCGTCTTATGACGTCACCAACAGCTGGCTCATCTGCCCGGCTGGAGGCGCTGAGACTCTACTCTCTCGGTATGCGATTACGGTCAGGTCAAGGCTCGCGTAAACATGCAAGTTGTGAGGGTCGTGTTGAGCGGATGCCGCCCGATCCGCCCTTGTATGCGGCCTTTGTCGATATGCAGGTTGGACGCTTATCGACAAAGGCGCCATTTGTCCTAATCGGTGCACACTTCGCTTTCAACAGTGGAAAGGCTTGCGGATGCGGCGAGCGTTTATCGCAAGCCCTCGAACGGCCGACTTTTCCGCAACACGTGGAGGGTTAATTTTTGCTTCGCATCGTTTTGCGATCGGCTGTGAGTTTGATATCAAATGCGGATAAACCCGAAATACAGTCGATGTTGACTGAAACGGATGCTCGTGACTTATGCACAGTTTATCCGTCAAAGGGAATTTCCTAAATGAGTAGCGACTGACGGCCAACCACCTGCATCTCTGGACTGTCCAACGTCCAACTCTGCCCGACTCCCGCACCATGACCGTGTGAAGAACCATTTGCCACCTGCGCCCGCCCCGAGCGACTCGTAAGCCCCAGACTGGTCCACAGTGGACCAGACTCGTCCACTTCCCGGGGCAGCTGAGCGCTCCCAGCCGCGCTTAGCATGTCAGTCAGCCGGGGAAGCTTACTCTGCCTCCGAGATAAAAATGACCGCTTCAGCGAACAGTAGTGCACGTGGAAAACAGTGCCGCTCGACTTCTCAGCACAGCCATCGGGCGCTGAGCTACCGACGTACGGTGAGCGGCACTGACCGCAGGTTCCCACACGGATGGCGGTCTGGTGGCGTGTCTCCCGAGTATATCACTGCGTGTCTCTGAGTATCACCGCTGCACCGCTCTCAGACACACTGCACAGTCTCCGCACATCACTGCGTTTGTTGTGAAAGGTGCCGTCGTAAGGCGTGTCACTCGCCCGCTCGGCTGTGGCTGAGGAGAGAGGATGACGCGTTCTCTCTCTGTCTCCCTCTCTCTCTCTCTCTTCTCTCTCCTCCTCTCTCTCTCTCCTCTCTCTTCTCTCTCTCCTCCTCTCTCCTCTCTCCCTCTCTCTCTCTCCTCTCTCTCCTCTCCTCTCCTCCCTCTCTCTCTCTCTCTCTCTTCTCTCCTTCTCTCCCTCTCTCTCTCCATCTCTCTCTCTCCTCTCTCTCTCTCGCTCTCTCCTCTCTCTCTCTCGCCCCTCTCTCTCTCTCTCTCCTCTTCTCTCTCGTCTCTCCTCTTCTCTCTCCTCTCCTCTCCTCTCTCTCTCTCTCTCTCTCTCTCTCTCTCTCTCTCTCGCTCTCTCTCTCTCTCTCTCTCTCTCTCTCTCTCTCTCTCCTCTCTCTCTCTCTCTCTCTCTCAGTATGGCACGGGTTAGCCGCTGAATAACTGCAAAGCTCTATGTCGACCGTTGCCCGGCTATCTGGCTTCCTGGCTTTGGTTTGGGAACCCTGATATCGGACTGAGTCATTTTAGGTATATCTGATAGATGATTGCTGATTCGAGTGGTCATCGACTGATCATTTCGAGGGATCATTGGTCTGAGCTTTGTGTTGCATGATGGTCTGACTTTGTGTTTATACGTTCCATCGCTATTCAAGTAACTCAAACCACTTACTCAATCTATATCATTAGTCCTCATTGAATGTCACATTCGTGCGTCCGTCTGAAGTCTCCATGTTTCGGTTCACCACGGAGGTCAGGTACCGTTGCCTCAGCTAGCCGAACAGATTGAGACGTGCCTCTGCGGCGCGCTGGCCGCCGCCCGCCAGTATGTCGCCGCCGCTCCTCAATCGCCGCAGCCGCGCCGCCACAGCCGCTGTCGCGTCCGGTATCGCGCGAGCTATCGAAATTACGGCCGATACGCTCGAATTACAGCCAGTAATAGGTCGAAATACCAGCGGCCGGCGCTAGTGGAACGTGCTCAATTGGGGTGGCGTCGCGACGCCGGGCGGCGGTACGGAACCATGGGGCCTCGTCTGAGGAATTTTTTTAGGGGTAGGTCAGAACAATCGGTCCGTCTCACCGAGTCAGTATCACAGCTAGACACAGAGACAGCGGGGAGGGGTTATGGTTTCGATCATCACGTATTTTCAAGCTCTTTGGCTGGTGACACCTCGCTGTAATCCAGCATTTTTTTCCATTCAAGTGGAATAAAGTGGAACATCGATGAACATCGATGGTTTCGCCTCTTTTTCTCTTCCCATTGTGCATTTTAGACGAGATAAGTTGCGTACTGTGTAGGTCTCCGACTGGTCATTCTCATTATACTTCACGGTCGGAGAAGTGATTTCATCGAGATGTGGAATGCATGCTTTGGCCCGAGGAGAGCAGACAGGCACGTATTACGTCATCTGATAAACAGCGAACAGGGGTAAACGAGCGTGAAGGTCTGCGAATGGAGAGGCGACGTAAGAATCGAGAACATTGTGGACGAGCGAAAAGCTTCGCGTTATGTTGCGTTGGAGGTCTGGAGCTGAGAATAGCTGTGTGGAAATAATGTGGGATTTGTGGAAACACAGGAGTGCGGAAAATTATTGCGGTCACTTGCGTCAGTTGCTGGCGATGAGTAGCGCTTTGTATGAAGAGAACCTGCTCATTAAAAAACCACAAATGCATTGCTACGAACGTGATAGTTGTGGGTACAGAACACTATCTTGTCTGAAAGTGCTGCTGATTTGAATGAAAACTTCCTTGCCGTTTAATTGTCATCGGTGATATTTATACATACCTACCGATATCCTCTCGAGCATCGGTGTTGTAGCAACTTTGAAGCGGTACTAAGCATAGCTCATTTAAGTAAAAGCTGCATGGATTTACGAAAATAGCGTTACGGGCAATGCCGTTGAGGTTTTATTCGCCAGCTGCGCTCTGGAAGCTAATCTCTGACAGCCGACAGGCCAGCAGCGAAAGTGAAACTAGCATTCAGTCCGCATTTAGGAAATGCCATTTCTGGCATTCCTCAGCTACATACTGCTGGGCCCTTACTGTCATAAAAGGCAGGCCTGTCCTCCATGTTTTTACCTCTGCTGGTCGCACTTTCGTCCCGTTATATGCCGCATTTGTTCTGTAGACAGACCTCGACATAACTGAACCGATCCGGGACCTCGTTCTCTGTCCATATGTCACGACTCACGATGCACCTGTGAACAGTACCGTTAGTGGGTGTGCCCCTTCTGAGATGCCGCGTGCTCATCCCTAAGTCGCTCCCCCTGGCAAACGGGCCCGACACTGTTACTTTTGTCACACAACAATGTTCCGTGCTATTGTTACGGGCCCCACCTGGGATGTTGCTATATTGAACATCCCGTGACAGGAAAAGGAAAGTGGAGTACCGGTGTTTCGTGACGTCTGGATGCGATTTATATTGTTTAGATCGTGGTATTTGTTTAGTCGGATTGGTTTCTGTTGTCGGATTGGGGTCTGTTGAAAGGGCGTGACGGTAACGCGAATTGGGGTGTAATCGTGATAAAGTATTAAATGGCCCAATCTCTAGTTGTTTTCCCACTAAATCGACCAATGAAATGACGACTATTGCATGCAAGGTTTTGATGGAAGAATGTCATGCCTATATCTTTCAAATACATTCGTATGTTCTCAGTGGGACTTGTTGACGAATTATTAAATAATGCCCAGTATGAGATCCGTTGACTTATTTCTTCTTGTGGGCATTTGAAAAGAAACTTTCTTACGAAGTGCAAATCAAATAGATTTAGCGGTTACCTTGTCCCACTTTTCACACATTTTCGTCATCAAACCCTGCATGAATAGAACATCCCGTAAGCCCCATGAGGCCCCTTTCATTGAAACAGGTGATTCGATCTCGAGTAGACATTCCTTGACGTCTTACGTAGGTACGGAATGTGCGGGGCCCACGTCTATATTGCGTTGTAAGTACCCTCCTCCGACGTCTGCCTCTCTGAGCCGTCTATGCGGGGTCGCAGGCAAGGCCGTATATTAGGGTCGCAGGTATACAAACGTTGTAAAACCGAACGGTCGCTGTTAGATATACCTATATGTCCAACATGGGTGGAGAACCTGCCCCGGCCACCCCGGCCGTGGCCGGAGTAACTTGCAGCCGACCCCGGCGCGGCCGGGGTAACTTTTTCCACTTTTGTAAATCCTAAAAGCTGTCTCCATACAAAAAAAAACTGCCATCTATAAAAGCGTCTCTCATTATTCTTATCTACCTTGAAAAGTTCTTGAAAATTTAATTTATTTTCATTTTGAAGCTTCTATGTTTTTAAATCTTTTCATCGCGGAGCCCGACATGTTTCATCAAACAGAAGTAAATCATATTTAACCCTCGCCCATGTGGGGGGGGTTGGTGCAGCCCCCCCCCCCCTGAGGCTTTTCGGAAATAGTGCAAAAACGGCGGCGCGCAGCGCCGCCAAATTTTGGGTACCTTATGGGGCAAACCTTGCGCATCTTTTGATAAAAAAAAAATTTGACCGGGTCATGTCAGGTCACGGAGTTATGACGTCACAAAGGGAACAGCCTCCGGCCGGATTTTCACAAACTGAGTGCCAACGCCCGAGGTTTCCTGCCGGTGGTACGGTCATCGGTTGATGGATCGTGATGAAACTTCCCATGCATGTTGGGGCAAGTATTGGCTATCATATGGTATAAGAAACTTGACCGGGTCAGGTCAGGTCACGGAGCTATGACGTCACAAGAGGAACAGCGTCCGGTACTATTTTTGAAAAGCGCCCGAACCACTATTTTGCTAATTTTTGTCACCTCAATGGGAGTATGCAGCAATATTATCTTCTATAGGGAGCAAATGGACCTCCGAAATCCAAAAATACAATCAGATTTCAAAAATTTAAATTTTGATTTTTCGAATTTCTGCCGCCGACTGTGACCTTGCTGACTTCCGGCGCTCCCAACGCGCCATTTTTAGAGCTAGGGAAACGAAATACATACCAAACGATAGAGAATTGATCAAGGAACACGATAGTGAAGGTTTCAAGTCGATATCTCCCACCGTTTTGCCGCAATCGCCGCGGAAAGTTGAAAAAAGTCTATTTTTCCGAAAATTTGACCTTTGACCGGTCAAAAGTAGGTCAAATGTTGACCTAGGACCAAAAAATATACCACCAATCGCGAGATCTCGGCGAGAGCAATCCGTTGGTCTTTTCCGCTAAGCTCTACGACGCTCCGTTTTCAAACGCCAAGGGGGGGGTCGCACCAACCCCCCCCCCCCCCTGCATGGGCGAAGGTGGCAGATCGCCGTTTACGGGCGAGGGTTAAGGGCCGTTATCGTAAGATGGCACTGTAATAACATCACAAGACAGGACGAGGGTAATATCAGTAAGATAAAAGGACGAGCTGCTGGGGCTCAAGGCTCCCCCAACTTAACCGCGCCAGGGTGGTGGCCTTATCGTAACACGTTGAGTCGAGAGGTGGGCTTTTCACGCTCCTTCTAACTCGGCTACCGGGCTACGAGGCGAGAAGCGAAACGACGTTTGAAAGAGCGACAAACGTGATCAGAGAAATCTGGTCATGTTTTAGGCAAGCTCAAAAATAAAATCACAATAGATCATCAAAAGCCAAATTTCTCTGAGTTTAGCGTTCTCCGACAACTTTTCTCACAGTTCATGAACATAACGGAGCTTAAACACTGCAAACAAAACATTCGATTACTCGTTTAAGGCTCGGTCGCGAATAATATTTCAGGTGCGAGCTCAAATCAATAAGAGGGTCAAAACGGTCAAATTTGACATTTTGTTTTGTGTGGGAAGGTTGCAACTTCCACGGAATAAGCTTTGCAAAGGGCATGATGGCATTTTTAGCACGATCATCCAGCAAATTTGACCTGATGACCTGACCTAGCGGCTAGCACTAGGTGACATGCGTCCGAAATTTTAAGGCGTGTTGCAAAATTGTTGTTACAATTACGAAATCTTCCGTCACCTGCGTGCAGCAGTTTTCCCTAAAAACGTACAAACGGCAGACATCCATTATTCTATGCCACAGAATAGGGGTTTGTTGATAACCGTTGACAAATATTTGAGCATCATCGTCTTTCTGACTTTCGGTCGCCGGCCGGGGTAACTTTTTCAAACATTCTCCACCCGTGATGTCCAATGACTTATGTCGATTCTACTGATCTTCTGAAGGTGCGGAGCTCCATTAACTTACATCGAATGTGTTTGATTCATGAATCAGGTATCTAGTTATTAGTAGAAGGTAGGTCTGTACGTTGTACCCGTATAAGTTCCTTGGCATGCTAATTGCTGGTAGAGATACCAACTCGTTAACATTAAACATCTCAGTAAGACAATGTTTATGCCAATGGCTCAGTGATTGCACCGTTGTCTGCATCATCTATTGCCCTGCTAATATATCTCATCCGCCTTGTTTAACGTCTGTCCGAGTGGCCATTCCACATCGTAAACTGTCTACCGGCCGTCCCTCGCCGCTACTCGGTCGTCGAGTCCCTGCAGGTCTAGCGCGGACGGCACCCCGTCCGGCGCGGCGGGACGGGACCCCATCCACCACGGCGGGACGGCACCCGTATTAAAGCCCCGTGACGGCGCCGCGATACCACCTGTGACATGTGTTCCCAGAAGGCCGTACGGGTTTTACCTGGACGGCCGGCCGTCACCGCCGCCGCGCCGGTATGTGGCAGGCGCGCCCTGCAGACAAACCTGTCCAACCCCCTCCCTTAGCACCCCCCCCCCTCCCAGAACCCCTCCGGCCCCTGGACGTACTGCGTAGACGTCCCGGCGTGTGGCAGAGTTGTAACTGCCATGATTCAGTGCGGGTATAGTGAAACCGGCTGGCTTCCGATCTGGGAAGTTGTGGGAGACAGTGATGCCATGGGGTCGTGCATACTCGTGAAGGTTGAATGCGGTGGTTGTGACATTTATGTGATGTCCTCAGCTGCATTTATATGGAATTACGTCGACTTTGAGTTGCATATTGATGATCCATGGCATAGACGCACGTCTTTGCCTTTTGAAGACACGGCACATATATTTAGTTGTTTTTTGTTGTGCACAAATATAGGTGGCTAGGCTATGACCGCGCTGTTTTGTTTTACATATAGGTTGGTATGCAGCCATGGTTCACGATTTTGCCTGGGCGAATTTCCTGAACGGCCAGCATGATCGACAGTTCCGTGGCTAATTGAGAAAAAAGGGCAGCTTTATAGAGTGCGGCAACGATCGTTTATCGCTTATCAACAGCTCTTGCGATCCAATACGGTTATGATCTCTCAGAAATAAAGAAAAATGACTCAGTATTTGCTATTCGCAGCACACCACTGTCTGCCTATGTGATATGTCTCAGGAACATCGGCTTTACTTCATATTTCACAATGCAGCACGAATTCCAGGGAACACGATAATGCCGTGACAATGAATGCGGAAGCCAGAATTACAGACAAAACAACTTTTACTTTTCTCTTGTTTTCCGTTTCCGGAATTCAGCATCATTGTCCACTTCCAGCCCATCCTGCAGATTCCCGCTGAATATTTTAAGCTGAATGACTTCATAATTCATCGTTACCTTCTCATTTATTGCCTTTATTCCTTAAATTATTTACTAATTGGAATGCCTGGGCCCGATTGTAAACACTAACAGCAAAAACGGTCATGAGCGATGATCTCTTCTGGATTCCTTAGCAATCAAACGAGCTGTGTCACCGGAGCTCAGTTCTCATCCGAATATCCCGAGCTCCGGCGGTGACTCGCTTCGTGAGCTGGCAGGTCTCTATTCTGCCTGCTTACTCATCGTTTCATCCGCTGTTCGAGTTTTTACCTCGGCCGCACGCGTCAGTCGGCGCTTTTTACGGCGGAACTGGTGGCGTCTTTACGGATCATTTGCAGCCTAATGGTATCAGCGCGGTGTGGCGCCGAGACCGGATGTTCCCGCTGAGATAGTCACTCTGCCGTGGTCGCTGACCGAGTCTCTCTGTCCTTTTCAGGTCGCCGTGATGACGAGACCGCGCAGAGGACCGTGACGGACACAGCACCACCAGCGGATGGGGAGGAAACTACTGGTTCGGACTCTGACCAGAAGAGGGTGCCGTCGCCGCAGACACTGGTCACCGCCCTGCTGACGGATAGTCTGAAGGCGCTGACGACCTCGGGGCCGAGGGAGGACAACCATCAGTTCTGGCGACACAACCTGCCAGATCTGGTGACAGAGAGTGTGGAAGGGGATAGTGGCAGGAGTGATGACTCTCCTACTAAACCCCCTGAACCGAGAAGCTCCCCTCCAGCCGAAGACGGCACGGCAGAGGAGACGGCCCACACGTTCCGTGTCATCAAAGAAGATGGTTCGAGTACGGACTCAGAAAACAGTAGCCCAGAGCAGGGAAGACGTTCGGGACCTGCCGCGCCGGTGGCGACATCTGTACCGGCGAACAAGGCACTGTCCGTTTCCGTCTCCGAGCCCGTTTCTCCGAAATTTAGCGAGATCGTGCCCGAGAGGCCCATTTCCGTGCTGATCAACGACAACGAGACTGACTCTGATGCAGTCGACTCTCCTCGAAAACCATCGAAACCCAACCAACAAGCAACACCGAACGACCGAGTTTCTGGGCTTCAAATCTCGGCAGACAGTTTCGTCAAGTCTCCTCTGGGCCCTCTGAACACCAGCGGTAACTCCGTATCGGACCCCTCGGAGCCCGGATCGCCCTCGAGCGACACGGATCTCTCCGCTCTATCCCACTCCTCGGACCGTTTCTGGAAGCTGTCCTCCAGCACCCGCTCCGACTTCCCGGCGAGTCCCGCCACCTCGTCCGGCTCCTCGGCCAGCTCGTCCCCGCCCGCCTGGGACCGCTCCCCCAGCGGCAGCCCTCCCCGGCGCTCCCCTCCCTCCGTCGGACCCCCGGAGCCGTCCCCGGGAGTGCAGCGCGACTCCCCGTCCCCGCCCGACTCCCCTGCCCCGGTCTCCGGGGACGATGGGTATTCTCTGGATGATATTGAGGATGCATTGAGGGATGAGCCTCCCTCACCGGTGGTGAAAGCTGCGCCGGTTAGCACGGCTCAGCTCAGCGGACCAGCTCCAACAAATGGACCAGCGCCTCTCAGCGGACCAGCACCGCTCAGCGGACCAGCGCCTCTCAGCGGACCAGCGCTGGCCGCTGTTCAGGAGGAGCCCCGAGCCCAGGAGGAGCAGCCCGCGCGCCAGGAGGATCGGGTCTCCTCCAAGGGAGCCTGTCCTGAGGAGGAGCTGGCTGGATTTGTGGAGGGACAGGCAGCTCGGACAGAGCGACTGCGCCGGCGGTACGCGGCGGCGGAGGACGGGGGATTCATCCGGCGACCGTCTGTAAGAGGAGTGGTGATTCAGCAGCCGCCGACCGGTCACTACCAGCATCAGCAGGAGCAGATAAACCGACAGCAGTTCCAGCAACAGCAGCTCCAGCAGCAACTCCAGCAGCAGCAGCAGCAGCAACCGGCGTACTGGCAGCGGCCGCCGCAGCCCCTCCCCCAGCAGAGGCCGCAGCAGCCCCTCCCGCCCAGCTCCCAGCACTCTCAGCTCCACCGCCAGCACTCTGCTCCCCTCCAGCCTCGGCCCGCTCAGCCGGCACAGATGGCGCCCCAGTCAGGCAGCCAGCTGCGGCAGCAGTCGGCGCCGCACCTACCGCGAGCTGAGCCCGCGCCTCACCACCAGAGGACAGCACCGGCGCAGGGCGAGTACCCGCAGCGGCACGAGCAGATGTATGCGACCGTGAGGCCGGCTGACATGCAACCTGAGAGGCTGGCACAGGGATTGCCGCCGAGGCAGATGGCGCCACCGCAGCAGGGCAGGCAATACCAGCCGGCGCAGATGCAGCAGTATCCAGCACAGCACCAGCAGCAGCAGCAGCCGGTGCCGATGCAGCAGCGGTCAGCACCGATGCACCAGTACCCAGGTCCGATGCCGCAGCAGATGCCAGCTCAGGGTCGACCTCAAGATCCAGGGCAGCTACGATCCGCTCAAATCCCCGTCATGCATGCGTACCAGACAGCTGTGCCTAACCACAACCAGCCTTCGATGTCAACACAGTCGAGATCAGGCTTCCAAAACCCGGCGACACAGCTTCCGCCACCACATCATCAGCAGCACTACCAGCATCCTCAACAACATCCTCAGCAGCCTTCTCAGCATCCTCAATATCAGCCCCAGCACCCTCAGCAGCAGCTCCCTCAGCAGTCTCAGCAGCACCAGCAGTCTCAGCAGCAGCAACCACGGCCTCTGCCGATGGGTCAGACCCGCCAGCAGCAGCTGGAGCAGATCCGACGGCTGCAGGACGCTCACATGGTTCGGGTGCCCGCCGTCACCGTCGGGTTCCCAGACGAGAGCAGTCGACGCCAGGTATCCCACTGGAACGCCCCGGCGTGGCTGCCGAGCGGCGGCGGGGGCGGAGCGCGGGGCAGCCGGGAGCGGGAGAGTTTCCGCACCAGTCGGCAGCGGAGCGCCTCCCAGCAGCGACTGGAGGCGGTCGGCAGGCCCGCCTCGCTGGCCCTGCCGCGCGCCTACGAGTGGCCGCAGGACCGCGCCGCGCCGCCCCCGCCCCCGCCGCAGCCGCCGCAGCCGCCGGCGCGCTTCTGTGAGCCCTCCGTCACGGCGCCGCCCGCGGCGGCGGGGGCGGGGGCGGTGACCCTGCCGCGCCGGCTCGCCGCCCAGCCGGAGGTCACCGGCTCTCTGCCGCGACACCAGAGACTCGGCAGTAACCTCTCGCAGGCCTCGGTGACGGGCTGGCCGGCGGAGGGTGGCACCGACCCTCGGATCAGCGGCCCCCAGCCGCCCTACCCGCCGTCCTCCTACCAACACCACGGCGGCTGGCCCGCCCAGCCGGCGCCCCCGGGTGCCGCGCGGTGGTACGAGCCGTCTGCCGCGCAGCAGATGACCTCAGTGACCTCGCGCGGCACCGGGCCGTCGGCGCGCCCCCTCGCCCGGCCGGCGGAACCTCTGTACGTGCAGAGACTCCAGCCGTCGGCGTACGGGGACGACCTGCACGAGATGTCGGCCGATGAACATGATGTGTGATGGTATGGTGATGTGTGATGTGACTGATGTGTGATGTAGTGAGCTGAAAAGGTGTGGTTTGGAGTCTGGGTAATGCTGGAAGTGGCCTCAGCGCTGGTCGCTGCAGAAACATTGGTGAAGATTTGGGAATCAAGCCGAATTGAAATCGAATCAAACGTGCGGGGCTGATTTGTGTGAGGAACAGATTGTCATTGATTTGTGTGGCGTGATGAACGCTTACCAGTCAGCTGTTTTATGCCGTGACATGTGATCGCGAGATGTCACATTTTAGATTTAGAGACAAGCGGCTTACAACTGCTGTACCACGTCAGTCGGCTGAGCTGTGCTCTCTCGACATTTGCCGCCCCGTTTGATGTAGAAGTCGCGAGTATTTCCGTGTGCCGCCCCGTGCCCTGCTGAGCGAGGTACAAACTGCGACCGGGGCCCTCCGGCGCGTCGCCCGTCAGGAATGGAATATGTCTGTAGCTCCCACCGAGTCGGTACCTATCCGACCAGCTGTGATCGAGTCTGTCGAGTTGAAATAGGGCGCCATCAGGAATTGTGACTAGATGTCGATCGATCGAGCAGTTGTGTCGGTTCAGTTGTGTCGGATATCAAAGATGAACAGAGCGCTGCTAAATGTGCGTGATTTATTCAACTGCTCAGCAAGTCAGTATTCGTTAGTGTGACCCAGTGCCAGTTCCTGATGATAAAATGGCAGCTCTATGATCGTAGATATCACACGATTAGCTCTGTAATATAGTGCAAATGGAACAATAGAGTAGATAATTGATTGAGGTAACGTGTATCCAAACTTCGCCTTTTTCAAACCGCTCCACGTTAATTGTTCGTTCTTGCCTCGTGGTGTACAATGTGCGTGCCTATTGCCCTATACGAATTGAGCCTAGCACATGAAATGACCATTTATGTTGTATATTGAGCAACAAATACATGCCTTTGCACACCCGCAATCCTCGACTTTTACTAAAGTGATGCCACAGGACTGGGATATGACAATAAGCCAATAACATTTATTTATTGATTCGTTCAGCGCTGTCTGGTCTAGAACATAAACTCAACCGTCGAAGCATTTCCATCGTTTTGTTGAGCGCTATGTAGTGCTCGCGCTAGGAAATAATACGATGTTCAAAGTCACGGCAAACCGAAGCAGACAACACACGACGTATGATTGAATATACCTTTATTACCAAAGAAATTCATGAGCAGTACTTCAGTAGTACAATCGTTGGGGAAAAATTGATGCCGTAATAAATCGCACCATGATAGTACTGGATTTCGTGACCAACACACATGATAAAGAACAAGTAAGAAGTCCATTCACCTCGGAAAATATGACATAGCTTCGCTGCTAGGAATTTCATCACAATGTTCGACAACGCTTCGCATTGCTTAGGTACTAAGCATTGCACATAATATCACAATCAAGTGCTGAATTTTCTGAAACAAAAGCTTCAATACTTAAACGTAAAGGCCGTTTCAAATAATTCAGCGAAGCTGTGCCATATAATCGTTCACAAAATTACTACTCTAACAAATCACAGAAGTCACTCGCCGAATCCCCACCCCTCCCTCCCTTACCGTCCCTAATCCCATAGAAATCCCAGAAATCCCAAGAGAGCAGCATATTTTTAGTGAAGCCTCCACCCACCAGCCCACCCTTAGCCCGTGGAAATCCCAGAGAAGCCCCGATTAGCTACCACCTGTGTGCTACATCATGCTCCTACAGTCCCGCTACATAAGGCCCCCGCCACCCTGGCCTCTCCTCCATTCCACCAGCTCCTAACTCCTCCAATCCTCCACTCCTCCCGTCCTAGTTCGCCTCCGTTACTCCATGGCATTCAGAGGACATTGCGGCGTTAAAGTCCGTCTTTAACGCGCATGGCTGACATGGTTAGTTAGGGTTGTGGTCCCTTCGTTGGAATTGCAATGACCACTAGGTCTCTCGTAGGGTTCTCTATGATCTTAATTGTACATTGTCGTCTCGTCCGTTGATATAAAAGGCTGTTCAAAGCCAGCCAGCGCTAGAACGCACTGCCACCTACTGTCGGCTGCAGGAAGTTATACTTCATGATGACCCGACACCAGGACACATCGCTGATATCGACAGCGTTTGGCAAGCAATCACCAATCCACATAAATGCAATACACAACACTTAAAGTTCAAGTGCTAATCTCTAAGGCACTGTGCCGCCAGCCGGCTCGGCCGGCTCGCCACCTGTGGGCGGCGGCGGCAGCTATGGTTCCCGAATTGATCCCTAGGTGTCGCGCCGGTCGGCTCACTCGACCGTCACAGACTTGGCGAGGTTGCGCGGGCAGTCGACGTTGCAGCCGCGGAGCACGGCGAGGTGATAGGAGAGCAGCTGCAGCGGGATGACCGTCAGGAGGCCCTGGCGACGGGAGACAGCACGGTCAGAACAAGAGACTATAAAAGAGGAAGGGCGGGACGCTGACGGGGCGGGTGGCATAAACGCAGGAACGCGCGGAACAAGCTAAGGTACGGATATACGAAGCTAGACTGCTGCGAGGAAATTTACGCAGAGGGCGACTAGCAACCACTCAATGCATGGGAAAGGAAGGCAAGACAAGAAAGGCAAAGGGAAATGGTACGACAGGCAGCAGCTAGGATCGACGTTTGAACAACAGCATTCCAATGACCTACCGCAAAGCACAACCGTAGCATGGGTTGAGCCTCAAAGCGACACATTCCCTCCACATCACCACCCCCCATCTCTGAACCCTCACCGACCACAACCCGGCCTCACTCAGTACCTGGAGGCAGTCGACAGCGTGCGGGATCTCGAGCAGCGCGTTGGAGAAGCGTGCCGGCTCGGTGTCGCCCTTGCTGCAGATGAGAATCGGCCGGCCCTCGCGGGCGGTCACCTGCTGCAGCGCGTTCATGCATTTCTGGATAGAAAAAAATAAACGGGTCAGATCAGAGGACGTAGAATGAAATTCAGCGGACGCATGGTGTGTGGTATGATGCTAACGGTCAGACATAATAGTCGGGGCTAATTATGTAGTGAGGCACGACCGTTTGCGATAGAAGAGACCAGCAGCTGATTTCATCTCACAAGATTCGTACACAGTCAAGCACTACCACCTCGTGGTTGGTTCTTTTTAAAGTGCCCTAACCAGTAATCACACTTATTACGACTAATATCACATGCGCATACTGGGAGACGTATAATGGCTGTAGAAAACACCACCGTAGCCACGTACCACGTAGGTGGGATCCCTGGTGCAGATGAGCACGATGGGCATTCCGGGGTCGACCAGAGCCAGCGGGCCGTGCTTCAGTTCTCCGGCCAGGATACCCTCCGAGTGCATGTACGTGATCTCCTTCACTTTCTGGAAGCGCGGACAGGGAGGAGAGTAGTCAGATGTAGGTTGTCATATAATGAGAGAAGATGAGGGGAGATGTAACGACAGTCTAAACCCAAAAGGTAATGAAAGCCATTATCAGAGAAATTCGGAACCAATTATCAGAGAAATGCTGTGCCTACCACAAAAATGACAGCATATGTCAGCACATTCTAACGATTTACTTACTTAAATGTCGTGAAACAAAGCAAACATCACGCAAAACATAACAGGAAAGGGGTAAGTTCATTTCCAAACAAAACTTGATATCCACCAAACAGCAGCCACACCAAAGCAAGCCCCAAGTAACCCACACCCCTGTGCTACTGACCAGGGCTCCCTCGAGGCAGGTGGCGTAGTTGTAGCCGCGACCCATCACCAGCATGGAGCGGGCGCCCTTCAGACCGGTGGCCAGCTCCTCGATCTTGCTGTCCAGCGCCAGCACCTCCTTAATCAGCTCCGGCAGCACCTTCAGACCCTGGATGATCTGGGGGGGGGGGGGGGCGGGGAGACGCAGAGGTCAGCACGGGTTGGGTCGAAAATCACACCAGAGACGGGTAATGGGGCATGAGTAACAATGGTTACCGCACTGATTCGCGTTCCAATCCCTACACAAGCACATATGCATTATACATGCTTCATTTTGGCTCAAAATTAAGTTTTATCCATTTTTTTATGAACTTCCATCCTCGTGTCCTTATGCCTCCCTAGCCTTTCATCCTCCTTCCCTCTCTCTTCTCCCTTCTCTTACCTCGCGGCGTCTCGGCAGCATGGAGAGCCGATCCTCGGAGACGACCAGCGCGAACATGACCAGCGAGATGAACTGGGACGTGTAGGCCTTGGTGGAGGCCACGCCGATCTCGGGGCCGGCGTTGATGTGCACACCGCAGTGCGACTCGCGACAGATGGAGGAACCGACAGTGTTGGTGATGCCCACGATCAGGGCGCCGCGGGACTTGCAGTAGCGCAGAGCCATCAGCGTGTCGGCCGTCTCACCTGGCGATGGAAGGGGGGGGGGGGGAGAGGAAGGTTAAAGGTGTTTAGGATACACTACTACATGGAGATGGCAAGTAAAGTGGCGAAGGGTGATTTGTAAGCCACGGTAATGGGGCCAAATAATTGACGCTAGCTGAGACCGATGAATATTCCTTTTTATTTACAGTATTGCAACTCTTCGCAAGCTTCAAGCATCTTTTTCATCCTTCTTTCCCCAATCGCTCTTCGCCCCTCGTCGCTCTTCACGCTTACATTCATATCTCTCCATTCCTGCCCGTATCTCCTACATCCCTACTCATCCCTCGCCGTGCGCTCCATCCCTCCCCTATATCTCACCGGACTGCGAGATGAAGAAGCACACGTCGTCGCGGAAGATGGGCGTCTTGCGGTCGAGGAAGTCGGACGCCAGGTCGATCATCACGGGTAGCTCGGTGAGCTCCTCCAGAAGCTGGCGCGTAGCGATGGCGGAGTGGAAACTGGTGCCGCACGCGATCAGGATCAGACGACGGCAGCGCTTGATCTCCGGCAGGTAGTCCTGTGGAGAGGAGGCAGAGAAACGAGGGGTTTAGAAATGAGTGAGGCGGCAGAGGCGGTGAAGCTGCTGACGAGGGTAGACGGAGATAACCACTTTACACTATTGGAATAAAGCGCATTTAACAGGCTTGAGACACAAAGTCGCCTATATTGCTTACCAATTTAATGGTAGATTTCGCCCTTAATTGGTTAGTGCTGTAGTACTCCGTGACAGCACCATTACAAAACTAAACACGATGCCAGCTTCAGGAAGCGTCTCGTATTACACTCATCCACAGATAACAATAGAGCTCATCAGATATCCTTTCTAGAAAGTAAATGCCGTCACGATTGCATCCCTCGGCAGCAGCCACGATCAGCTCCAGGACGAGTCCGTGTCGTACCTTGATGCCACCGAGCACCACAGTCTCGTCCTCGAAGTTGATTCGACCGCGCATCGTGTTGACGACAGACTCGGGCTGCTCGAAGATCTCCTTCTGCATGAACGACGAGAAGCTGCCTGCGAAGCGGGTACCAACCGCGTCAACAACTACTCCAGAGACAAAACAGCAATGCTAGACTAACGACCGACTTGTAACATAATTGTAAAAGACGACACCGTCAATACCGTTTCCGCATTACCTGATCAGCTCTTAGAATCAAAGCTAAAGACGCTTCAAAGTTCAAGTTAACACCGACACCGCCGCACCACAAAACATAGAGCACCACTGAGCTACTGTGCCACGGTCACTACTCACTTCAACCCACGATAGGTTACACCAGTTATAATTTCCAATGCTCGCTATTATCCCATCCCTGCCCCTCTCTTTGTCCCTCTCCCGTTACATACCCTTCATGATCTCCTGGATCTCCATTTTGAGTGTGTGTACCTCGCGCGTGCTGCACTCGTCCATGCTCTCCCGCTTCAGACGGTGGATGCTGAGCATGCCGTCACGGATCCAGGCCACGTCGTCGTCCTGAGAGAGCGGAACAGAGGCGTCAGGGGTGCTGTCAGGCCGGGTTAGGTTGAGGTGGGAGTGATGACGGATAGTAAAAGACAAATTTCCCATTAATATAAGTCATCATACAGGAATAGTGGCTTCAAAACACAATTTAACCCTCGCCCATGTAGGGGGGGGGGTTGGTGCAACCCCCCCCCTGAGGCTTTTCGGAAATAGTGCAAAAACGGCGGCGCGCAGCGCCGCCAAATTTTGGGTACCTTATGGGGCAAACCTTGCGCATCTTTTGATAAAAAAAATTTGACCGGGTCATGTCAGGTCACGGAGTTATGACGTCACAAAGGGAACAGCCTCCGGCCGGATTTTCACAAACTGAGTGCCAACGCCCGAGGTTTCCTGCCGATGGTACGGACATCGGTTGATGGATCGTGATGAAACTTCCCATGCATGTTGGGGCAAGTATTGGCTATCATATGGTATAAGAAACTTGACCGGGTCAGGACAGGTCACGGAGCTATGACGTCACAAGAGGAACAGCGTCCGGTACTATTTTTGAAAAGCGCCCGAACCACTATTTTGCTAATTCTTGTCACCTCAATGGGAATATGCAGCAATATTAGCTTATATAGGGAGCAAATGGACCTCCCAAATCCAAAAATACAATCAGATTTCAAAAATTTAAATTTTGATTTTTCGAATTTCTGCCGCTGACTGTGACCTTGCCGACTTCCGGCGCTCCCAACGCGCCATTTTTAGAGCTAGGGAAACGAAATACATACCAAACGATAGAGAATTGATCAAGGAATACGATAGTGAAGGTTTCAAGTCGATATCTCCCACCGTTTTGCCGCAATCGCCGCCGAAAGTTGAAAAAAGTCTATTTTTCCGAAAATTTGACCTTTGACCGGTCAAAAGTAGGTCAAATGTTGACCTAGGACCAAAAAATATACCACCAATCGCGAGATCTCGGCGAGAGCAATCCGTTGGTCTTTTCCGCTAAGCTCTATGACGCTCCGTTTTCAAACGCCAAGGGGGGGGGTCGCACCAACTCCCCCCCCCCCTGCATGGGCGAAGGTGGCAGATCGCCGTTTACGGGCGAGGGTTAAGACACCCCTCCTAAACACAGTCCATTTCCTTTGTACCCTTTTCCGTCCTCGAAAGTCTCTCTCTGATCCCCACGCACCTCCAGGTAGATGACGCGGTTGGTGTGCTCGATGACGGCGGAGGCGTCCGACGCCAGGAAGTACTCGATCTCCTGAGAGTCGCCAGTCGGCAGGAATTCAGCCGTGGACTCGGTGCGCGGGATCAGCGGCACGTTACCGCCGTGAGTACCGGCCGGCACGTGACGCGCTGAGGGGCGGTCAGCGGGAGGTCAGGTCAGCGGGAGGTCAGAAGAGGGGGTCAGCGGAGGTCAGAGGGGTCAGCGGGAGGTCAGAGGGGGTCAGCGGGAGTGTTATCATCAGAGGCGTGGTCATGGGTGGACGGGAAAGTGCGAAGGGGCTGGAGAACGTGAGCTGGGAGTAGGGAGGTCCAGAAGCAAGGATCATTGGAGAGCGTAAGAGGGTAAACAACACGATGAACTCAGCGACGCATGAGTCAGAGGACGCGTGACAGAAGCTTAGAAGCTTGGGAAAATGTAGATGTGGCGGTAAGGTTTTATTACTCGCCGGCGAGTTTGTACAAATCCTTCAACCAAATGGAGAGAGGCCGTTGAACTTGAATAAGTCGGGCATCGGAAAATCGCCAGACAGTGGGAAACGGTGGCTAGTCTTACGGGCGTGGCAGTCAAGGGAGGCCGATTTGTGACGGTCAAACAGAACTTTTACCCGACCTCAGCAGTCAGCACGGATGATTGCCAAACGCTCTGGCATGTCAAATGCATATTTTATATTTTCAAAAGAAGGCAACGGTGTGACCAAAATATGTATCTGAACATCAAGGCCAGATTCGACCCTTCTTTTTACATCAACCAGTAAAAATTATGTGAAGGATCTTTTACAGCAATCACATATCTCTGATGAAACTCTCTCCAGCTTCCATAATCAGAGGGACAATAGAAGGGGTGCAGTAGGTACAGTAAAGGAGAGTTTCGGGAGCACACAAGTTAACCTAAAAGCACACATACGACATATCAAAGCATCATCAGAACATTACATTGACTTGGTCATTGAACGCATAAATTTACTTTCACGACAGAGTGAAAAGCGATACAGACCAATGCGATACAGCACTATCAGTGCTTTGATCAGCATCTACCATCGCCTGACCACTGCTCACAAGTGAAAACCGGTACTTTCTTTCCCTTAAAACCCCGACGACACATGTCAACTGCCATGCAGGATGCTAATAGTGCACAAATGATATGCTAATCATAGGCGGCACGCATCCTGTAACGAAGAAGAAAGTTGAGCGGGCAAGAACGGGGACTACTTACCGTCAGCCGGGCTGATCTTCCGCGACTTGGTGTTCTCGCCTAGAAAATAGCAAACAAAAAGTGTACAGAACATGCTGGTTGTGAAAACAAAACAGCTACGGTGTCTGCCGTGCTAGTCTCAACACAGCAAGCGCATGCCAGCAAATCAAGACGAGTGCTAAAACAAAATTAAAGTCCAAGGAGCAAAGAAAAACTACGTAAAACAGCGGAGCAACTAAAATCTACTAGGGACAGAAGTTCCTTGAAGCATGTCGAGTAAAGACAAGACCGAATCGTCTACATACGACTCAAAAATACAGTCATTGAACAAGAATCCGGGAAGACGCGTCAGTGGAACCCGAGAACCCGATGCAAAACGTTATAAAGTCACGATCTCTCAAGTCAGGATTAACTTTGAATAAATTAATGAAACACAACTTATAAAAACGACAGAAATGGTAAATGACTGGGCTCAGAGGCGCCGACTTTCCGCCCTGCCCGGCACCCAGACCCTTCCTGGGTGTTCAGGCACGTGTCCTCCGTCCGGCGTACCTTTGAAATCCTCTGCGGCGGCGGCGGAGGTGGCGCCGACACAGAGACGAACGGGGCGGCATGCGGAGACGGTCGACCGAACGGAACCGCCCAACAGCCGGCCACAGAACAGAGACAGAGAGACGGAGAGAGAGAGAGGGAGAGAGAGAGAAACAGAGAGAGATACCGTGAGAGACGGCCACACGCGTGCTAATGTGCAGTCGTGCCGACCCTGACCATCGCCAACCCGCAGAGCAGTGTCAATTTCAGAAAATTAAGGAAATGGATGCATCGAAGAAAGAAAATGGTTTTGAAACCATATCACGTGACTGCTTTCTGCGAGTTAGCGATAGTCCCGGCACAAGACCGGAAAACAAATCGAGAATAAACAGAAAATAAAACAGAAAATACCACAAAACAGCAACATGCTCACCTAGAGACAAGCACCTCATTGAGGCCAAAATACAATATCAATAACGCATCAAACGCACAGTTTAGGACGTGCAATAAAATACATACGTCAAATAAGATACAGGAGTACATGCAAGTTAAAAACTTGAGTAGTTTTCATGCTACATGCTGTTCTGTTTTCGCATGCATGCCAAGTGTGTAACACTGGTCAACCAATAGCATGCAATGGCCAGCGTCACACGCCTGTTTAGTCATCTGTAACTAGATTTCAGCAGCCATACAGCTCATGCAAGACCGGAAAATAGTGGCGGTACTACCACATACCGCACTGGAAATTGAATAGCGCCGTAATACGGCAGCAGAGTACTTATCAGTACTCACGAGGTACCGATCAGTACCCCGCGGTACCGCTCACGTACCTCTACCGCCCTGGCTGAGACCCTGCAGGTTGACGGGTTCCGTGGACTCGCCCATACCTTCAGTGCGGAGACGGGCACGGTTAAACAGCATGCAGCCAGGCGGGGACCCGTGGGCAGTAGGCGTGCGGTTAGTGGTCACACGGCGTTACACCAGCCGGACGGGATCAGCCGATAGGATGACATGGAGGGACGCCGGGACTTGGGACAGGTCAGATAAGCTGAGAAGGTAAAGCTAATGAGGTAATCAGAATATGCCAAAGGCAGACAGGTACTTAAAGGGTTTAGTTCACGAACTATAAACAGCCAACAGGCTACCGATGGGCAGGATTATTAGATAAATTACAAACGCTAACGAATACTATCGTCCGAGCAAGTTATAAAAATGTAATATAAAACATCGAAAGTATATGGCAGAAGTACGGCATACCTCACAAAATAAGGCAGGGAAAAATCAGGGATCGCATGTAAGATCGATTGGCGAGGAATAAAGGCATGTTAGTACGCAATCACCACACGACGGTTGGCACATGTCATGCTGCCAATACACACCACCCTCAATCCAACGAAAGGACCAGCCTTAGGTCCAATCAACGTACAATACCCCGGGTTCGACCAACGGACCCAACCCAGAGTCCAACCAACAAGTCACACCCCGGGTCCAACCACCGACGTGCTACCAGTTACCAGACCCCACATGCGTAGACGGAACCACCATCCCCTCCCCCTCTCCAAAGACCCTACCTCAGAGCACGCTACCTTAGCTGCGCAGTAGACCCCCTGACCCCTCCCCCCGCCGGGCGCCCTATCGCCAAATCCCTCCGACGCCGGGGCGCAGACGGTGAAAACGATTTACCACCGATCTGATAGTGACGGCGGCGCGCCGGCCGGCTGAGCGACCACTGAGACATCGGATCAGGCGCGGACAGATAGCGCCAGAGTGCTCAATGGTGTCATACGCCGCTACCGTAAACCGCGCGTAGGACCAGGGTCGATGTAATAAATCAGGATTCTCAATGTTACGCAGAATGGGGGAATGATAACACTTGGAGTAATACCGACCCTGACGTAGATTGTGTAACATAATGTCAAACAACTGGATTTGGTGGATTTTGGTCTCTCGACGAAAGTGATCTGGGGATTGTGAATTCATGCCACGGTGTGAGTTGGGGTTAGGCGCTTTCTCTCGGCCTCACAGCCCGCGCGACAAACCGGTGTTACTGGTCAGTGAAGGCGCTCTAAGCTCTACCGCACCGCACACGGCCCCACAAAGTGTCTGTACTTTTGACTGTGGGTTCACCAGTGTCCACACTAGCGTCCACCCGTCGTGTAATGTGGACGGTAAAAGGTGGATGTACCGGTCTACACCTGCCTTCCTCCACCTAACGTACCCGGTCGGTGGACACTGGACAGTGTCTCCACCGCTCATACCCGAGCACCTTTCCCTCACCCTACCACCCTATGGGTGGGCACCCCAGACCCCGTCAGTACGTACCCTTGCTGTACATGATGGGGATATGGTCGGTGGCCAGGTGCTCCTTGGTCTTGATGGCCACGAGCAGGGGCGAGCCGCGCCGGGCAGCCACCACCTGGTTCGGGAAGTGCACAGACTTGAAGCACAGCGCGAACGCACCCTCCTGAAAACGGAGATAGAGTAAGCCGGTTAGCGAACAGATACATAGAAATCGCTTACTTTGTTTGATATGTAAGCGGTTTCATATACTGCCAGCGAGTTCCACCACGCACATACAAACAACAGGCATTTACTCCCAACAACTAAGCAAACAGCCATAGCAGTCATAAAGCCATAACCCCTAATCGATATACCTACTACCAAGGACACACGCATATTATTGTCGTGCTCTGTGTAATCTTGATATCTCTCATATATCCCTATAAACGCGGTATGTAGCCTACACTGTTCTTTACGTCATTTTACGACCAGCATTGACCTCCAATCACAAAATCAGCTACGTCAGAAAACCACGTCACATTCCCAGAAAATACGCACAACGTGTAATAAAGGTGTCAATGGGATCAGCATTCACTCCCTGTCCAAACAAGGACAACGGAAAACCATTCGGTGATAGCGTAAGAAACGATAGACTATAGACATTAGTGCTCGGTGTCAATCATCCACTCAGCATTAAGCCCGTCGACGTCAATTCAACGTCACTCCCACTGGACTTTCCGTCGCAATCGACAAGCAGGTGTCGGCCGCAGTCCCGACTGCGTCATAACTGACACACTCGCGCAGGTGGCCCTCCGTCGTCGGTTGTTGCTACCGCTGCCGACGGGGCGCGAGTACGTGCGACGATCGCACAGACCGGCCGCCGCTCGTCGATATATCCATGGTAGTACGGTTGGGTGGTGGTGGTGGGGAGGGCGGGGGAGGGGATGGGCACGGGGAATGGTCTGAGGGAAGGAAAGGGCGGGGGTACGAAGGGGTATACTGCAATAGGCTACAAAACCATTAGGGCCGGCTAGACAGGGCAAAACAGAGTCAAACGTGCTAAACCAGGCCAAATTGATTATAAAGGATCTAGCTAGACCAACGAAACAGATGCGACCGCGTCTGATCGGGTCATGTCAGGTCGTTCCTCGGTCAAACTAGATCAGGTCAGGCTAAGTTCGATTAGGCCAGAACAAACCAATGCCAAGGCGGGAAGAATCAAAGGCGAAAGAGTGATTAGGAAAGCAGCCCGCCCGCCACGTAGGACCCTCATCGTTATTGCAAAACGGCCTGGAGGCCAGGCGCGGTGCCAGCGGGTGGGGCCGATAAGCGGCCAGACAATAGCTCCGTGTGCCGGGCAGGTCTGTCCATGACGCGGAGGCACCCGTTCAGAAGAGAAAGTCGCCGGGGTACAGCCGAACGGTGTGGCGGGGGGACTGGAATGGAGATTATATGGCAAAGCCAGCAACCAGAGAGAGCATTGTATTCGAAGGATGGCGTGCTTTAATGAAATTCAAAATGCTGGGGGTTTGGTAAATCGGTTAGTTTTGATTATGTAGGTATCGGATATAACATCACAACAACGTGCCAAAAGGGCAGGGCAACATCCTGAGCGATGTATTGGTAGAAAAAAAAGATATTAGCTTCAGCTCAAATGAGTCTACCTATGCTACCAAGATAAAAAAGCACTTCTAGCACGTTCTACAACACAATTTGACTTGCGGTTGTTCGCAGACCAGAGTCGCAGTTCCTGGACATGTTCCTAAGTAAACAGTCAGGAGTCACCACGGCTAATTTCAACTCAGCTGCGCAACTTGGCTTCATACAGTAGGCACACATTCGCGGGTTCCCACGTCGATCGGATCGAATGACGACGTTCGCGAATAGCAGCATTCAATATTCATACCCTGCCGAAGTTCATCTGACGACCATCCCTCACCCGGCTTAGACATTTCCTACACAAGCTATCGGTGTGTTGACGGTGTCGGCAGGTCCGCGGTGGGCCGATTGCAGGGATCTGTGAGATGATACCCCGACCGCGGCCCCAGCTGCAGACGGCTGGTGGTGAATGCCGGTCAGTGACCTCGAGAGGCCCGCCGTGAATGGTCCCGTATACTGTACACAGAGCTGTACTAGCGATTGGACAGAAATCCCCGAGATACCGAGTACCTCATCAACAGCAAAACTGTTCTCAGAAAACAGATATCAATGTCAATCAGACGGCGATGAAAGGCTAACACTTGCAGTGTCGGCAGAGAGCTGGGGATATACTGCAGCCAGCAGATTACACCACGAAACTCAACCCCCAGAGATTAACGGGAAACGTCCAGGCCCCGAGCTAGTCAGAGACCACTGTCCCGTCCCATTTTTGGTCATCACAGAGCCAGCTTTAGTAACACATCCATGCACGGAGAGTCAGCGATTGCTCAAGCACCCGCGGCCGATTGGGCCATGTCCCGACACCCCCCTGGGGCGCTGAATGGGAAACGGACGCCCCCGGGGGCGCCCACTGGACGCCCCAATCGTGTCTGATGAGACCCGGTCAGGCCGGGCGACCTTGGCCTATCGGTAACGCTACCATTCGTACGCGGGAGCAGATGAAATCTTCCGACATCCCACCGCTCCAGCAGTTGCGTGAGCTCCGAATATGCGCGGTGCGTGCGTGTGTGCGTGCGTGAGCACTTAAACATGCATTTACAACTATCTGCCAAGGATGTTTCCCAGTACCAAGAACCGTTGGTCCATGGGGCGACTGTGAAGGTCGGAGGGAGAGGTCACAGAGATACCACCGGGAGACAGAGACCCAGGAAAGTGACGGGAAGAGGCCGGGAGAAAGTGACCGGACCACCGAAGGTCAGCAGCTATCAGCTGATGTGGCGCCGCCCCGACCGCTGGCAGGTCGCGGTGGCGGGGGCATCGTGGACCGGGGAGATGAAGGATAAGAACGGATACCGTGATAAAAAGACGATGAAGGGACGACTCTGCGGGTAGCGTGATGGAAGAAGGATGGACGTGGTAAAACAGGCAGAAGAGATGTACTAACAGAAAGAGAAAGGGAACGAGAAGACGAAAAAGATTAGAAACGGCAAATAAGAAAGACTTTAGAGAAAAGGCAAAATCGTTTTTAAAGGGGTAGTAGACGCGGCAGAGATTAATACGCAAACAGCAGATAAGAAACAGCAAATAAGAAAAATTTAAGAGAAAAGGAAAAATAATTTCCAAATGGGATGGTAGACGCGGCAGAGATTGGCAAGACGCCGATGATAGAAGAGGATTGAGTGGAATAACCCATGTCCGGCCGAGGTAGCCAATTCTCCGGCAGCACAACCGGCTAATGTCCCGGATTGGCGGCTTTGCATGCGATGCGGTCGGTAACGCCCAGCGTCTCCGTATGTGAAGCGTCTCAGCGTCTCCGTATCTCCGTCTCCAGTGAAGCCGCCTGAGTACACACTGGCACTACCGATAACCCCTGCTAGTCCATTACCCTGGCGGCCCTTACACCCAACCCTCCGCCGGGGATAGGGCCAGCACCCCAATCAGTATGTGCCGCGCTCCTACCTAACCTCACTATCACTTGCACTTAACGGTGAGTAATACATAGCTGCAAGAGAACGGCCGACGATCGGGCATGACCGCTCGTCAACGTTCACCGTCAAACCCGGACGTCCAAGTCACGGAAAATGAACCAATCATTAAGAGTCATAATTCTCGTAGTCTTCCCAATGCCCAATTCTCAATCCAGTAGTCTTGCAAAGGTTTTGCAAGACCACTGGATCAAATGTCCGTAGTGTCTACATTTCTCGTTCCCCGGCGTGACTGACCAGCTGCTGGATGACGAGCTCCACAATCTGCTGGAACGTGTGGTTCGGGTGGTCGCGGTACATGTGCAGCGTCAGCTTTGAGATGATCTCGGTGTCGGTCTCAGACTCGAACACGTGGTTCTTGGCAATCAGGAACTGCTTGATGTCCTTGTAGTTGGTGATGATGCCTGCGCAGGTGACACAGGACAGTTAAACAACTACCACTGGAAAAAGGCGTCACTTCTAGCTTCACCTCTAGATCAGCACTCAGCAGTCAGCTTTGAACCTCTAGCGAGCTACATGCCTGATTCCATTACCTAGCACAAAATCTGAACCTGATCTTACCATATATTACCAGCTGATAAAAATCCACATTAATAAACAGAGCAAAACAGAGCATCCTAACAAAATCGTCAAACCAAAGCTCAGCTGACAGCTCATCGGCTAGCTCAACTGAAAAACCCTTGCACGCCGCAATCTACCCGGCCTCCCTGATCGACTCACCGTTGTGCACACAGATGAACTGTTTGGAGGCATCCGATGGCTGAGGATGCGCGTTCACGGGCGCCGGCACGCCGTGCGTGGCCCAGCGCGTGTGCGAAATGCCGACGTGCGTCTTGAGAATCTCACTCATGTCTTGCTTGTTGTCCTCTGCAGGGTATATGAAGCGTGAGGTCAGGTAAAGTTATAGTCAGAATGGAGCTAGGAGAGATTGGGGTTAAGTAGGGACGTCCAGAGCTAGCCGGTCATCGGTGCCGGCTCACGGTAAGGTTTTTACCCCCGCATCGACTGGTAAATAATGTGTCAAAGACCTGATGCACTACTGTCGTTCAGAACCGTGTTTTGGCAAGCGTTTGTTTGGGTTACGGTTGTGTCTTGTCAGAATGACACGATCTGTGATACTGATATGCAGCTTGTCAATACACATGTCAACCGCGTCAATGATGATGTCACGGTACGTGAAAAAAATCCCGGTGTTCATGGGCGATGTCATGAAGCTCTCCCTAATGCCCCGTTATTTTTATACTGTAAACAGCACACCAGTAAACATTCAACAGAGGCCAGTAATTGCGGTCACTATCGAATGAGCACACGGGTGTATACGGGTAAACCATCTGGTCTGGATACCACCACGCGTCCGCCCCCAATAATCTGACGCGGCATATAAACAGAGCCTGGGGCATGGCATCATCGGATCGGGTTACCGCGAAGGAACGGCCCCAGCTGGGTGCTCTGACACAGGCCAGGACGATGGATTTTAAACCTCTCGTGCAATGGAAAACGTGATATACATAAACGTGATATGAATATGTAGAATGATGCGAGATCACGAGACATGAGACAAATATCAGGCAGGCATACAGCATTCAAAGATCGCAAAGCACTACAAAGTCTTCCGGACCGGTGACAGCTCTGGGTCGTCACCAGAGTATATAGATCACCGTCGTCACCACTCGTCAACTGTAGCTCAACCTTCTAAATGTCCGTCGAGTGAGCCCTCCTGTTTGAATAACGGTGAACTGACTTGAGAAATGATAATAGATTTTCTGAACAAGGGCGGCACGAACCTCGCATACACATGAGACAAAGTTAGCTTCACCCAGAGACAAAATTCCGAAATAAAACTAGGGACCGCGCGCTCGCACTCACCGGACATGATGAGGTCCTCGAGGTTCTTGACCTTGCCCTTGGCCCGGTAGATCTCGATGGAGCCATCCTTTCCGTCCACTCCAACGCCCGCCGAGTCGTAACCACTGCGCAGAGGGGAGGGGTGGGTTAGCAGTTAGCACGCGGGGCTGGTGTGAGAAGGGACAGAGGATAGTTGGCTAAATGGTAAGGACTGGTAACGCACAGTAAAGTCCGGGGAAGTCGTTTCAAAACGGTGAGAAGTTACCGTTGAATGTGTCTTCTTTTCATCAGCATCGATGGAAAGTGTATTAGTTGCAATGGCTCTACCAAACCCTTGGCTTATATTGACGGAAATGGGAGTACTGGCCTTAACAGGTAACTCGTTCATCGTAACAGTACGAGTATCAAGTACGAGAACCGCTATGGCACAGTCGAAAAAAAAAGAATATAATGATACGTTATTATCACGGTCCTCGAAGTGATTGATATGAAAGCACACTATCTCAACAAGTAATAGCCAATCGAACGTGTCCATTTGCAGAGCAAATACTCGAAGCAATAACCAATTGAATCACTTCTTGACTATAGTGTGCAGTGCCGGTGAAAGAGGAGTTCATAGCCTAATAAAAACAAACTTGGTTTGTAGCCAGCCAATGAAGCAGGAATGCGATAAGGGCGACCTAACCATACCAGGAAGGAGTGGATCGGTAATGGGTATCGATGAATGCAAATATACAGACCGTAGCAGAGATCCAGAGAGCTCACGTCATGCTCCAAACTATGGTCGGTGCTCAAAGCAATCAGAGACTGTATCGGGACACGAGTACGATACAAAGCACAATGGGAATTTGAGGATGGAATTTCTGGCTCGCTCATTATTCCGTTTTCAATGTGATGGCAGCTATTCTGTGTTCAATTGGGATCGTCCTGTCCGACAAAGTCGGCAGTGAAAGGGAACGACGGAGTCCGTTCAGATTGACCAACACATTGACTTGGCGTGACCACTGATCCATTCTCACGGATAGACATTCGGGCGGCCGAAACGGATTGCGTTACTCTTTAGATTCCTCTAGCTGGCTAAATAAATAATAACCCTAGCCTTCGTCACAGATGATCCACTCGCCAAGGTTTCATAACCGATAACCGACCACGCCTAAAGCCACATTACCGGTAGACGTATCGTTCAGCCAGGGGTGTTTTGTCAAACAGTAAAACTAGCGCAGCCACTGAGCCAGGAGCAGGATTAGAATCAGGATCAGGGACCAGGGTTAGAGGCCGACGTAAGGCTACTCACCGGTACTCCAGCCGCTGCAGTCCCTGAATCAGAATCTGAAACACCTCCTTCCTATCCTTCGGAGTCAGGTGGTTCAGATAGGCGAAAATTCCTGAAACACACAGAGCCGCCCGACATGAGTTTAATACAGTTTAATTGTGGAATAAACACATCTGGCGCGGACCCATGACTAGCAGTAACGAACACCATGTCGGCTGCAGGAGCGCAAGTGGTATAAACATAGCCGCCCCTCAATGTCACACTTCAATGTCAACCTTCCGACACTTATTCGTAAATGCCATTTTATCCAACAGACACATCACATCTTTCATGTCACATTCCCTACCATTCTTTGTCAGGTAATCTCCCGTTCCCATCCCCTCCACGGTCCACCCCCCCCCCCATCCACTGTTTCTTCAGGCGCTCAGCTGGGTGGAAACAGCCCCGCCAAGGTCGGAGGACCGTTCCACGACCTTGTCTGTGATTATCCCAACACCAGATACTTTCGCCACCGTCCTAGCGGAGCCGAACGACGCTTCTCCCCGCACTCAAGGTCTCGGAGCTGTTTTAGGACCCCGCTCACGACGGTTTTCGGCGAGCATTCAGACACAAAGTTGGGAGTTCTCACGTGAATGTCATTCACGCGTCCTTCGTTACTGCCCTTGCGGGGAAACGCCTCACCAGTTGCGGCCTCCAGCGGTCCATCGGAGGGCATCTGGGGAGGGGCGGATCTATCCGCTACCAGACACGCCCCAGACACAAGCCGCTCGGCAGACCGTCTCCAGAGCCACGCCCCGCAGATAATAGGGTACTCAGACTGGGGTATACAGACATACAGACAGAACTGTAATTGTCTGGCGACCCTGAGGATCTAGATGTGATTATGGTGCATAGCATAGGTAAGGAAGTATGTTGGCAAAAACGCGTTTTGGTTTTTATGGATACACCAAAAATGACGGGTTACGATTCTGAAGAATGGTTGAAATTGTTTCCAGACAAGGAAGCAAACAGGGGCAAAAAAGAATACGCCAAATGACGGGTAGAGCAATTAGTAAATGCAGTCTGTTAGATTCCGCACTTAGCCTTCTAAGTTCTAACGGTTCACCGAGGAAGCTAAATCATGCATCAGAGCTCCATTGTTCTTTTAATTAAGATCCAAGACGAGCCCAGCACAGTGACCAGCTACTGGGCGACCTTCACATTAACATTAACAGAACGAGGAACAGATTAAACACGCTGCTCTATCTGGTTTCTAGGCGCGGACACCAGCGGCTGACCTCAAACAAAGGTCAGAGCACATCCCATATGGGGTTAGTAGGGCCCAGGCGCCGACGAACGCCAAAAACCAGACCCATATTGGGTCCAAGGATTCCGGGCCAGCGGGGCGGACACCCATCATTTGTCATACCTAGACGCATTTGTTTACATGGGCGCAATGCGACCTGACCCGCATCTGAGGGCGCGGGTACGAAGTTCAACAAGTTTTTGTACGATCACAGAAACAGGAACGGTCATCACTTGACATAAAAAGCGCAAGTATTTGTCACTCGTTGCTATTAACCTACTTTTACGGTAACGTCTAATTTATTAGCCAGAATCGAAAGACATGCATCCCAATTTTAAGCACCTAATACATGCTTATCAAAGTCACAACCAATTACAGTTTACCACTTACAATAATCTTCTCAAGCACCCTTCAAAGCGCTATGCAAAACATCCGTCAAATTTATCCTAATGATCCAACTAATATCGTAATCAATTTGGAGCTTCAACACGCATGGACGCTGCGAAACTCCGGTGTGATATGGTCCAGCGATGCCCGAAAATATATTAAAATGCGCAGTTTATGTCGCATGATCCAAACCAGTACCACTGCTACCACTGCACAGTGCACGTGCCTTCATTCAATCCAGTGATATCATTCAAATAGTCGGGCAGGCCCCTCAGTACATATGTTCAGCGGTCAAATATTGCGGGGCGGGGTCGATGCTGGACATTGACGATGCCCCATGAAGAACGTGTATCATCCATGGGTGAAACTAAGAGCATGACTTCCTCCAGACAAAGACACCCTCGTCCATCATCTCGTCCGCAATCGAAGTGATGAGCTGTCATTGGTAACAGGGCCATTTGTTCGAGTCATATGGAACATTGCGGGTCGCTGATGTCTTTTCACGTTCCTAACGGTCCAATCGGAATCACAAGCCTTTAGACTCGAGCTAAAACATATCATGTCAGCATCTCCTTACAACCAGTCCGTTGATGTTTACTTAGGCTGTTGAACGCAGCCAGCACCGCCTCCATCCCTACGACAGTTATCAACATAAAGGCACGGTTATCAACCGGCAACAGCACTCAGGACTGACAACTACCTATCATAACAAATAGGGGAGGAGACGGCAGACAGGAGTCGGATACCACTTCAAGGATTAGATGGAGTGGGTGGAGTGGGAGGGGTGGCGCACCGACCATCACCGGGTCACGGAGTTCACCAATACCCCTACCCAGAACTGCAACCGGTACCACTCAAGGGTATCCGGAAAGGCATGAAGACGCCGGGGTAAATTGGACGGATTAGCTAATCGCAGCCATTAAACTATAGACGCCGGGATTAAAACCAAATCACGGGTCCATCAGTGCAGCGTTATCGCACCGGTGGCTCTGACGGAAGTCTGATAGCAAATCTACCGCGGCGTCCGATCAGCGATCACCCAACCGAGGCGTGCACGGTCCGTCTGACCTGTCGGCCACGGAGATAGGGCCTTTGCGCGGTGCCCGGGATACTCGGTCCTGCGGCGGACCGGTGAGACGATAGAATATCGGTCCGGGACGGTAGTCACTGACCATTGATCACCGGTAGATCGGTGGATGATATGAAGCTCTATGACGTCAGACTTCAGAGCGGCTACGTGGGTGGTGGCGGCCCACGCGGTACGAGGTACACACACTCGCGTATCCGGATATGACAAAACAAATCAGGTGCGACGATGACTTCAGTCCGTTTGTACTGAACTCAACTTCAAAACCTCTAAACGAGTCGTTTAGTCAAACGACACTGAAGCGTCCATGCCTCAAACCACGCTCCCTATCGCGCTCCACGGCGTTTCGTGGTGTCCGTTCATCTCAGGCGAGCGCCGGACCGGTTTGACCCGGCCCATGTTTCCCAACGAGCTGCCACAGTGACGTAATATGCCTCCAGTCTGACTGTTGCAATGTGGCGGCGCCGACACCACGGCACCAAGTGAGAGTGGAAGTGGAAGTGCACCTAGGGACCATGGGCCTCCTATAACTCAGAAGGATGTCCACGAGATTGGGATATTAGAAGTCTGAGAAATGAGGTAGTCCTGGGATTCAACAAACATCCTGAAATATGAGTATACACCTACTGGTCCCAATTGCAGCTGCTCTTACTAAAATCGATTCAGAATAGGTATATGACACGAGCCCTAATTAGCGTAAAGTAAACCGAGCAGGTGCTACAGGTGTTACAGGTTAAAGTTCGGTCGACTTGCATCATAGCTTATCAATTTATTGAGTGCTAGCATTCAGCATTACCAATACCCATTGTCAGCCTACGTCCATTTCTTGATGACGGAAATAGGCCTATCCTACGAATGGTAGCATGCATCTTAGAGCGGAATAATAAAACAAAAAAAACTAAAAGCAAGACCACCATTAAAACCGACATAGGCCGTCATTGTAATCAAACTTTCTCACTTTACACTCCGAGAACCAACTACAGCCACGCTGAACGTTTCCCAACTATCAGTCGAATCTTGCCCCAAATCATAAACAGATCGGAATATGTTCCTTTCACTGCAACCCGAGAGGGATCCATAAGCCGTATGGTAGTACAAATCCTCTTCGCGCCTGTCTCCCCGTGGACACTAAACGGACTGTGACGCGAGTGAAGAGACGGTGGAGGCATACCTACACCTGTGCTGCCGTCAGTACGGGAGGGGAAGGAAGAAGGCGGGGACGGGATTGCACCTGCCTAAATGAGAGCAGGTCCCGCCCTCGGAGGCAGGGGTAAGGAGATTATTTTATATAAGTCGTAGGATTCTGACAGATCGTCGGACACACGTGGCTTTCCACACCGTATGCCAGGAGACATCATTTAGTCCTCACTCATCTAAACCAGTGTTTCATCCTTTTGAGAAGCTATGCAAAACAGAGATCCAACCAGCGCACCGCCGGTGGCGACACACGTGAACCTCCTGCTTCGGAGACGGCTCAACACACGGTACAAGACAGCTCAAAGCCGACCGCTGGCGCTGGCGAGAGAAAGACCGGTGCATATACTCCGTAGGAATCCAAAGAGGGAGATGTACCAGCGGGATAATGTTTCTGTGAAAGGATGAGCGGTAGGGACAGCGCGATTGCCGTGAAATCCCGTCAGAGAGGCGCAGACGGTGGCTCAGGGAGCCGATCGGCTAGGAAAGGGGAGGGACGGACAAGGTCGTCCGCGTGCCCGTCTAGGGCGACCGTACCGAACCGGCCCCGCCCCGGGCTGACCGGCGCCGCGTACTTTCACGGGCCGCCGCTGCGGAGACGACCACCTCCCCTCCCCTCCGGTGGAGGGTGGGGGGGGGGGGGGGGGAGAGGGGGGGGGCGTGCCGAGGCCACGCCCAGGGGCCATGAATTCCCGGGAACAGAGCTGGCTGGAGCTGACCGAGCCGGATCGACCAGGGCACCGAGACGTGCACCATGCATCTAGGGGCATATAATCTATATTGCTGACTGGATGAATCAAGGAAAATCCTTTGGAAAACCTAAAAGGCATTTTCAATTTCCATGATTACTTATGGAATCTTAAAATGTTTTGACATGGTTTATTGGCACTACAAAACAGAAACCTGAACCAAAATTTCATTTAAAATGGGAAATTCACCTTGATAATCCTCTGGTGGAAAAACACTGAAGCAAATTATTGTGAGAAGGGAGTATGTACAAATAACCTAATCCCAGTATCATAAAAAGTGACATTTTTATGGCTTAAATGGGAACAGTGCCTAGGCATTTAACTTTCACGCAAATGAAGGGACAGTTAAGCTGAAATAACTTTCAGGCATAATTGGTTTATTACATAGTAGGTAAATTAATTAACATTATCTATGCATGAGCCTTAATGAATGATGGGGGGGGGAACCGAAAATAAAACAAATTCAGTAAATAATCTGCAAAGAATCTGCAAAGATGGGCACATTAATTAATGATGGTTCTAATGTGGAAGCATGTAATTTCTTCACTCTGGTGCTGCTTGCAAAAAATGTAATTCCAATTTCCAAAGTACACTTTTCCTAGGATGTAAGAAATTAAAACTGCCACTTTCTTTTTGATTATCAGAGGCTCTAAGGACAGCTTACTCAGAAAAGGTCACATGGCCAAAAGGTCATGTTTGGCCAATACATTTGTGGCACATACCTACAGCATTGCCCAAAATTCTTCTATTTGACTTCATAAATCATAGGTTTCAATCAAAGAAGTGTCGCACAATGCTGAACCTTTGTCTAAGAGTGATACCTATTATACCTAAATGAGTTCAGCTCTTGAACTGAAGGCACCACATATTTTTTCCACAGAAGAAAATAAATTAAGTAGAAACACTAATTGTTGCTTAGTTAGGTAAGGATAACCGATAACCGAAAGGAAGTAGTCTGAAGGCCTTGGTCTGAAGTCACCGTTACAGTTAGTGTGCAGAATGCAAATTAATCAAAGTAGTAGAAAATATGACTTAGCACTCACCACACATGATGACAGGCGTCGATGCTGCGCGAAATGAGGGCGGATATCCTCACGGAGCCCGGGTTGCGACTGCTGGCTTCAGCGTGAGACCGGATTCACGAAACCTCGGTATCATGTCTCATGATCTATTATTGCTCCCTGGTTTCCGACCTCAAAGCATTCCTTTTGCTGTTTTATATGACGTCATTTTATCAGAAGGGAATGGCATGGTTTTACCAAAGTGTCTTTCCTATTTCAGGACTTTCAACCAGTTTTTCCTCAGTTGACTTGAAAAGCAAAAGATGACCTTTCAAATGACGTTTTATGCATCAAAAATAATATTTTTTCGGAAACTTGGTCAACTATCAATGCTTCTATGTGAATGACGTCATTGGCTTTCGTTCCAATTACCGGAACCAAAAAGTATAAACATTTTTGACGCAGGTGCGCAGTATTTGTCTTAGGTTTTCTGATATTGCTACCATATTTTATCAATTTAGAAAATCCTTTCTCTATTTAAGTTCATTTTTGTTTAAATCTCCCTAATTTTGAATATGTCGTAATGAATGTAATTTTTAGATGCAATACTGGATGCAGAAATATTTCAAAACAAATTTTTATTTCAAAAATAGTATTTGGGATTTCTGATTGAATTTCGGTAAAGTAGAGTTTTTCTCCACTGCTCCATACTGCGTTTACGAAAACGGCAAATCCAGCGCAGAGTCGCTGTGAGATTTTGCTGGATTTTGCTGTGAAAATTATGTAAAAATTGGTATATACACTGCCATGGTTGTACTGTCATGTTGGTACATTTCGATCATTTCGATAGTATAGGCTGCAACACAATGTATGAATTTATTTGAGTTTATTGCCCAAGTTTGTTGAAGCTATCAGCCAATTTTGGTAAGTTTTCCCCTGTTTTCTGTGAGCAGTTGTGACTTTTTTTACTAGCCTTTCCACAGTGCATGGCACTTTCAACATGCTTTACATTTCTTCATCTTATTGACTAACATGACTAACAGGTCCAGACTTCAGGCTTACTGAGGCTGACTCAGAGTCTCGGCTCATTAAAATGTTTCGGGCCCATCAGCCTGAGCCTATGATCGGCTGCTGATGTGGCCTACATAAACAAATTGGTAAAATGCTAGGTGTAAGAATGGTGGATGGTGAAAACAGGTGCCTGGGGTGTTTTGATCAAGATTCTTGAGTTGGGGGCTTGGGTCTTGTGGCTACGCTCCCTAACCCAACAACAACATCAAAGATTCTTAAACTTTTCTTTTGCAGATCATGTGACCAAAATTTTGACTAGTGATTTTGAAGGCATAGGGAGTCGGAGAAGATATCAGGCTGCAAGTAACTGCCCTACAAAAAAAGCAATCCAATCACCCAAGCGGTTCCTGAGATGTAGGTCTCTCAAAAGTATTACTTCAGCAGAACAACTTTAATGCCATTGAGTTTTCACTTGGCACTGGCCACTGCCACCACAATATTCTCCTACGTGACCTAAGAGTTGTCAATTATGGAGCAAAAGGGATGGGCTATCCAACAGAAAAGATCACAGGTTAATCAGCCCCGTGTTTGGAGATGGAATCTTCTCAAAACTCAAACGTGTTACGCGCTGAGCTGGGCCGTACTACTGAGATTTTCTGTTATATTGAGAAGACTTAGCTTGGCTGGCTAGTCGTTAGTAACCATGTGACTCTCAAGGACGCTTAGATTGCCATTTTTAAGGCTGAAACAGACTCTTTCTACGTTAAGGAAATCGCACGCGAGAGCCTATTCAAATATATTATAATTCTTCTCGCATCAATCGCTTGCGGGAGGTGCGTGCGATTGATGCGAGCGTGCTTCCATGTATTTGAATAGGCTCTCGCATGCGATTTCCTGACTGCGGAAACAGTCTGTTTCAGGCATTAGTCTTTTTCAACCTGCATGTATTCTATAGTTTTATTATAGGCAGTATTGGGAGCTTTTGGATTTGTGTGTGCAAGGTCACATGGTAGTTGGTACAGGAGAATTATATTTTTAAAACACTTATATAAACCAATATTTGACAGGTAGATATTTGTTGTAAAGGCCGTAGGTAGGTAAGCACTTGGCAACTTAACATACAATTTTTACAGGCGGAGTGGTGCGGGCCGCAGTACAATAGCGTACCGCAGGCGACGCTGATGCAGAACCTTCTGGTCGAGTTACTAACCAGTTTCCCTTTCGCGCCGCTGGCACCCGAGCCATGGGTGTTATTGGCGGCCAGCAGGGCGCGGCAGGCCCCAGAGCGCCCGCTCGCCTCACTAGCGGCTAGTGCGCTTTAATGAGCCGGACTCAGACTGTAAAACGTGGCAGTGTCAATCAAACAGTGTGCACTGTGGAGTGCGCACTGTTTCACCCAGTTCATTAAACAGGATAGGTGGCAACTGGCAAGAGTATGCCACACTGCCGAGTGGCCTAGACCCAGGGGCCAGGAAGGTAGATGGTTAGAGAAAAAGATGGTTTTTCCGGCGCTTTTAGCCTAACATTGTAATATCCTATCACCACCATGCTGCTGCAGCAAGAGGAGGACCGCCAGTCGCCACCATGTCGGACAGCGACTCGGACAGCGGAGGAGAGGCCGGCGGTGGGGGCGGCATGGACCTGACGGCCGTGCTGTTCGGCAACATAGACAGCTCTGGCCAGCTGGAGACTGACGTGCTGGACGCAGAGGCGCGAGCCCAGCTGCGCGGACTCAGCAAACTCGGTCTGGGCCAGCTGCTGCGAGATGTCGGAGACGAAGCCTCCACCGGCAACACTGGAAAAGGTGAGAAATGTGTTCATTGTTGCTATCTTCCTGTTGCTACCTTTCATTGTTGCTGCCTACCATAGCTTCTGCTGTTTCTGTCTATTGATTTAGAAAAGAAATGAGAAACTATTTGCAAATTCAAATGAAGCATCCATTCAGCTGCATCATTGTTACTAGAAGTGTAAGCAAGAAACAAGCAGTGCCCAGTATGATTTAATTGTCTGCATCTCAGCGATCACAATCAACTTCTAATTTACCCCGGAGTTATGTACCCCCTACCTTCTTCGTCCAGTGACCAGCCATCACTCCCCCTCTGCTGCCTCAGGAGCTGCCGAGTCCGGTGACGCCCAGGAGGAGGATGACGCCCCGGCGCCGGTGCCGTCGGCCACGGCAGTCGACTACTGGGACATCTCCGAGATGGCGGAGGAGGACCTCCGCTGGAACACCGAACCCGGCGGCGACGACGGTGGGTGCAACGGGGACGGGGTGGGGGTACACCCGGGGGACCTCCGGTGGAACACCGAACCCGGCGGCGACGACGGTGGGTGCACCTGGGGACACCCGGTGGAACATGGAACCCGGCGGGGACGACGGTGGGTGCAAGGGGGGAGCGGGGTGCATTGAGACCTAATCTTAACCCACGCTGGATGGGTCGCCAGAACGTTGGTAGTCAAGATGGTTATTTCAAAAGGCGCATGAAGAGAATACTGCAGGGTGTGAAGTGTTTCCTCTATGCCATCCCGCTAGAAGAGTAACTAAAATAGGTCGGTATCGATGGTTCTTTCCGTCATAACATCACGTAATATCGTGAGTGAAAGGCTGGACAGCACCGCAAATGTTTCCGCTGATCCGAGCCGATGTGAATGGTTGTGGTCATTTTTATGACGTTGACCTTCAGTAGCGACAAAATATGCATAGCTCGTCACATTAGCGGCTTCATTTTCCAATAAACTCTCCGGTGTTGGAAAGTGTCGCTCCGACCGTCAATGTTGCGGTAGCGTTGCATGTTTTAGCCTGGAACAGTAATTATCGTGGCCGACCTTTTTTGAGCCTTCAGAGTTTGAGTGAGACAATTTGTTTATTCCGATCTTGAGCCTTCTTCCTTTTTCCATTTTTCTTCTTTAGGGGCCACCTTTGTAATTAGAAATGGAATTTGTGTTGTAGTCACTGAAATTATGCGATATGCGTATCATTATTTCCTCTAGAAAAATGATAATTCACATGGAAAAGATCATACCATGCGCTAAATAATTTGCGCTGCCAACATCCAACTCTATCGGCTGTTTTTCTATTTCGAGCTATGTGCTGAAAATCCAAGGATGGGCGACAGGCAGGTCCATATTAAGATATCTATCAAATTACTACTCTGTGTAAAACCTCGACCGCTGGGTTTTGCCATCCCCTAGGATTGTCCGACAGCGCAGGGTCTCTGAGGCTGGTCTGACCCACGCCGCTGTGTTTGTACATATAGTAAGTGTGTTTGTTGGTTGTTTGCGGACCCTGGCTTTAGTGTTTTTGTTTAATGAAGGCGGTGATGTCTCAGCCCTAATCAATCACAATCAACACTCGACTGTCCATTACTAGAGCGTGAAGAATCATTTTAACGTTTTAATTGATCATCTCCCACCCCCTCTGCTGAAAAGCCCACAACCCCTCCCCTCCCCCTCCCCACACACGCAATGGATGAATGGTCACAGGGGTACACAAGGTCACTGCACCTGTCTCCAGTCAACAGGTGCGACTGGCTATCACTGAGCGCACACACACGCAGTCCTCTCGGTTATCTCAGATCCGCTGATAATGTCGAGTCGATCGATGGGCCATTGGTGTTTACCGTCGGCACAGGACTGTGATCTCCCGGCCGGGAAACCCACGAGACGTTTGTCGGGTCTCGGGCGGGGGGGGGGGGAGAGAGAAGGAGCGAAGATGATGAAACAGTAGATGACGAGATTTGAGCTAGCTACTGCGGAAAACAACACTTTGATTATTTTTTTAATTTTCCGACCTCTTCTTTTTATTGCGGTGGTTGTCTTTGGCGAAATTTAGCCATCGGATTGAAGATGTGAAAATATCGTCCACTTTACTACCTGTATAATTAGCAGTCACTAAATTTATAATTGCAACTCGAGGCATGCCTTTCAGACAAAATAGCTTCCGGTGTCGTCGGTTTTCCTTCGACATCGCCCGGTCAGTTGGGGTCGTTGACCTCGGTTGCGATGACCTTGACCCCGGCCGTGACCTTTGCTGCCGGTGGGCCGCGGTCGCTGACCGGTAGACGGGGTCAGTCGAGTTTGTGGCCGGTGGGTGGGGCGGAGCAGTGTCTCGCACGCTTGTTTGAATCGTTCCCTAGGTGGGTTTGCTGCAAGTGGCTGGAAATGGTTGACTTTGGGGGTACCCATCAATCGTTCATCCATTCACTCAGTCATTTCAGTCATTTCTTTGAAATTTATTTTCGGGACGCATCGGCGCCATTGGTTGGCTGTGGTCGTATTGTAATCGTCAGTGCAATCTTTATGCGATCAGTTCGCTGTGTATATTCGTTCTATTGGCTTTGTTGATGGCTGGCTTAGATCACGAGGTCGATATATTCGCGTTCAGTCGCGCTGTGCCACGAAACATGGCTACGTGTTTTAACCTATCACGGCGCACGCTACCATGCTAGATGTGAAACTATCTTCTCTCCTCTGCAGACTACGACGCCGATGATGATGACGGTGACGAGGCGCGGGACGCCCGCCTGATGCCGCCCCCGCCGGCTGTGGGCGGGGGCGGGGGCGGCTCAACCCCGGCGCCGCCCCCGCCGCCCGCGCCGCCGCGCAAGAAGCAGCTCAACACGCCTCTGGGCGCCATGTTACCGGAGAAGTACGCCAGTGTGGAGATCACCGACCTGTTCCCCTTCAGAGAGGATAAGGTGGGTGGCGACGGGGTCGGGTCGAGGAATGAAAGAGATGTCGAAGGGACGGTTGGCGATCGGGCTGGACCATTTGCGGGTGGCGGAGCTCTTAGGCTCATGTATCGTTTTATGCAGAGTTTCTTTTTCTTGTAACCAAACATCGAATGGTAGAAGTTTATTAATTGATTATTTTTTACCTGCATGATATCGTATCGTGCTTCTCGACAGTGCCAGAACTGTTTTCTGAGTTGATTTTACCGTCCGTATAGAATGCAACCTGTTGTGTCACCACCAGCCATTTTACGTCCCCGTCGCGTCTCCTCCCCTCTCTGACCTTCCCCTCCCGCTCAGGTGTTGCGGTTCTCGCGGCTGTTCGGGCCCAGTCGCCAGGCCAGCCTGCCTCTCCCCTGGCGGAACGCCCGCAAAAAGAAACGGAAGAAGCGCCGCGACGATGACGACTCGGACGTGAAGCCCAAGGAGCTGACGCTGAGCTTCGGCCCGCCGCTGCCGCCCGAGCAAGTGGAATCGGATGACGAGGTCAGAGACTGGATTGGGATGGGAGGGTGGTGGGGAGAGGCGCGGCCAAATATGCATTTGACGCCTATTGTTTTCATATATTTATGCCATTCCTGTGTGTTGGCTGTGAGAGTTTGATCTTTGATTCCTGGTGTGCCACTTTTTACGGTCTGCTTTTTGCGATGCATTACATAGTTTGAGCGAAAATGAGCAACAATGCGCACAAAAAAGTTCGTGAATGTTAGGTCGCTGGCAAAACGAGTGTACTTTCTGCTGGAATATAGGAGGGATTCGAACGTTTTTCAAAGATATAACTTATCCATGCTTACCCTTAATCGATCACCTATCAGGTTCTACATTGCCATGAAGTTCCATAAGACTCATCCGGCCCTTTCCCTTCTCCCTCTCTCCCACAGGAGAAACTCCTCCGCCCTGAAGAAGCCCCGGCTCAGGCGCGTCCTGCCACGGAAGAGAAGCCGGCCGGCAGCAGCTCCCCCAAGTCCACCGACTGGCGGTACGGGCCCTCGCAGCTGTGGTACGACATGCTGGACTGGCCGGCCAATGGCGAGACGTGCAACTACGGCTTCAAGGAGGGAGGCGACAAGAATGGCGAGAACAAGACGGAGGTGAGTGAGGGAGAGGAGAAGGAGTGATGGGTAGGTGTCCAGTGCCTGTGGATGTGCCGTCCTAGTTGAGAAATACTGCATGGGATGTCTCGTAATACCCGTCAGGGAATGGCGGGCGCGCTGCCGTCCTAGAAATTAACGTGCAGTGTGACACTGTCACTTTCTCACAGAGTGACAGGGTTCACTGGCGAGGGTCGATACCGTTGTCTCACTAGAGGTGCAACCCCTTTCAGCGTTTGTTAATGTTAGCTTCGGTAACGTGTTATTTCTAACTGCGTGGTAGCTTTACGGCAGATGTGCTTAATTGGTTTTGTCGGCTTGGATCAACACGATAACAGCGAACGGTAAACTTGAATAAATCACCGCCTCCAATAATTTCTTTTGGTAGACAAAACTAACGAGCATTCATGCCGTGTAGCCGCACACGACTTAGCTAGCTGACGTCAATTGTTGAGTCTGCAACCTGCGTTAACCCCCGCTGCTTTGTACGGGGTGCATCGTGTTTTTGACCTACCTGTGTAGCTAAACCGCCCGAGCCTCCCCGTCACGGGGGCACCCACCTCCGCGGGTGGGGATAGGGGGTGTCACGTTTGCATGTTTGTCGTAGGTATGTCGTGTCGGGATGCCCGCCTGGCTTACGGCGTTCGGCTGACGTATACCGCCGCCACCGCATCCGCCAGGAGTGGAAACGATTAAACGGGCAACGCATGTGAAATTTAAATCAACAATCTTGAAAACAAGCCTCGGTCCACTATATTGTAACATGATTTGAAACGTAACCATTTAATTGAGAAGCTTTATTTGGCCGGTCAAATGCGCCATGAATGCCCATGTTTTATCGTTTCTCACCTGATATCCGTCTGGCTACCCGAAGCACCCGGCTCGAACCGGTATCTACCAGATCGATGCCGTTCGAGCCGGTGTGCTCCGCCGCGAGCTCGTGCCGTGCTGCCTGCCGCTACCGCTGCGCGCCGCGCCGGTCTCTGTTGCAGAGGGAGGAGGACGAGGCAGAGTCGGAGGGGGAGGACGAGGCCGACGGGGACCGGCCGGCCGGATCGCTGCGCTCCACCGTCAGTTCTCAGAGGGCTCGGGGCCGCAGCTCGGGGCTCCAGTCTGGGCTCTGCTGCAACTGCTGAATGATCAGCGGCACATGCAATCTGTCGTTATCAGCTTCAG